>NC_092036.1:4971628-5283999 GCF_003086295.3 Arachis hypogaea | reverse complement strand
ATATACTGTGCGTATTTTATTGGTATAGTCTATAAATTTTTGTTTATAGTAATTTAGCACATAAATATTTGCATATAGCACACGAATTTTTGCATATTAAAAAAATATCATGTGAATGTATAATGTTGATAATTTGATAAACTAAAAGATTAAGAGAAGAAAAAAAATAATTTTTTCTTATTTAAAAAAATAAAAAAATTTCATTCAAAAATATTTGTTAAGTTATTATATCTTATATACTATATATTTTTTATGTATTTTTATTAAAAAATTATAACAAGTAAATATATATCTATTATTAATAAAAAATAATTTAAGTAACACACATAACACAAAAAATAAACAAATATATTTATATGCTGTGCATTGAAAATTTTATATTTTAATTTTTTAAATATTTAGAAGAGAAAAAGAAAACGAAGAGGACAAGATTAATGATGATAATAAAGAAGGATAAGGGTGAATAAAAAGAGAAAAAAATAAATAATAACCATGATGACAGCCATGGCAGCAATAACGACTACAATAACACTAAAAAAAGAAGAAAAAAAATAAAGAAGAAATCAGCAGTGGATTAATAATAAAAAAAAAAGTGATGGTAAAGACAACAATAAAAATAAAGTAGTGTCTATTGTACAAAAAAAGAAGTGCAAAAACTTGATTAAAAACTTGGGTTAAAAATAAATACTTATACTCCTGGCATTTTTGAATTCTCAATTCCCATATTTTCATGGCAATTATCAATTGTAAGTTACTATTTTTTGTTGTTTAATTAGCTATTTTTAATTCGGAGAACTCTCTGATGAGATTATGAGAGAACTCTGGTCTCCATAGAGCTGACAGAGCTGACAGCAGCTTCCTACGTGTCACCACAGATTCTCTGAACTAACCAATCATTCCATCCACACACTCACCAGTCACCAGTGTCACTCGCCACCCACCCACAGCTCCGCCACGGCGCCACCACGTCTCTCTCTCATTTAACTATTCACTAACGTCAACTAACCGCAATTCGTTTAGCTGTTTCTTACATTATTTTATTGCTACCATCCCCAATCATCAATTACCAAACCAAGTAGTAGCGACTAGCAATTCGCAATTTCTCTCTCTCCTTAAATTACGAGGCTCTCTATCTTACTCATCTTCCTTATCCTGCGCACCCTCCTCGTGCTTTCTCTGACACCGCCTTCACTCAAATACTCACACACATGACACATGCTCACAACTCACACTATCAATGAACTGAACTCCTACATTCTTCTCCACTCGCTCACTCACTGAGTCAGTATTCCGAGTCACACGCACCAACATTCTTTCTCAACTCTCCAATGACGAGAAAGGTCTCCAACTTCTCCGATCTGATCCAGCGAGTCACTGCGAACTGCCTCCTCCACCCCCTCGCCGCCGGGAGGTACGACGCCGCCGGCGGGGACAAGGAAGACAACTCGTCACCGAGCGAGACCGAGGAAAACAGGTATGAAGAAGAAGGAGAAGAGGAAAGCAGCGACGAAGACGAGGAAGTGTTCGAGGATGAGGAGAATGACGAGGAGTTCTTTGAAGAAGAGAAAATGGTAGGAGCGAGGGTTCTGAAGGTGAAGCAAATGGAATCGATAATGGAAGAGGTTTTCGAAACGGTGTCGTCAATGAAGAGAGCTTACGTTAGCCTCCAGGAGGCACATTCCCCGTGGGACCCGGAGAGGATGAGGGTTGCTGACGTGGCAGTGGTGGCGGAGCTCAGGAAGCTCACAGTGTTGAGGGAGCGGTTCCGCCGGAGCTCCGATGGCGGCGGAAAACAGAGGAGGAAGAGGAGAGGAAACAGAGGCGGTGGTGGCGTGTCGGTGAGGGAGGTGGTGGCGCCGTACGAGGCGGTGGTAGAGGAGCTGAAGAAGGAGGTGAAGGCGAAGGAGGTGGAAGTTAAGAACCTCAGAGAGAAGCTTGAGAGTGCTGTTGCTATCTCTAGTAATGGCAGTGGTGAAAAGAAGCCTGGGAGATCTCAATCTAAGAGAAAATTAGGAATTCAAGGTAAACTAATAATCATGATTCATGAATATTCATTGATCTTGTGTTTGGATTGCTAGAATATTCGGAGAAAAATTTTGAATCTTATATTGGCTTGAGTTTCAATTTAATTCAATATGTTTAATGAATTAAGTTGATAAATGAATTTTATAGTTTAAGCTAAGGTTTTAGAATATGGCAAATTGTTTTTGATTTACTGTTTGTGCTCATTTTTATCTCCTGCATGAAGTCAACAAACATTTGCACCATTGATTGTGGATCATCGATCATGGTATGGGGTCACGATGGAATCTACTCGTTGTATGAGACAAAATGAGGACAAATAATTTCTCGTTGCTTTTGCATTGCACCGGTCCATGGTTTCTAAACTATAAGTTTAAGATTTATCTATATTAAAAATTAATATATTTAATTTAGCTACATTATGCATGATTTTGAATCTCGAATTAGAGAAAGACATATTCCTGTTGGGTGAAATCATGATCGTAATGTGTAAAGTGTAAACAAAACATGCAGGGAAATAAGTATCTTTTGTTCAAATTGATTCTTGCACGTGCATTTTGGTTTGGCTTTAGCTTTTGGGGCAAACGTGAATAGATAACGGATCTTGCTATTGCGAAGGCTGTGCAACCATGAGTGTGTTTGCCAGTTGGAGAGGAAGGAAGTGAGTAATAAAAGGGACTTGACACTTCCAGCAATTTCCTTCCCTCATTTTCCCTCCAAAATCAAATGTCGCAAACACACCCATGTGTCTCACATCCACATTATCAGACTACCAATGCACCTAAATCATGATGGTCTCTTGTTCTACCTCCAGTTGAATTTGCCGCTTGATAAATCAAAACTGAAATACAAGTCTTTTTGGTGCAATTCTATATTGCAGCAATTGCAGCAGCTCCTACACCGGAACTCTTTGAAGCAACAATGGCTCAAGTAAGAGATGCATCGAAGTCCTTCACGTCCATGCTGCTTTCTCTCATGCACAATGCACATTGGGACATCACAGCTGCAGTTCGCTCCATTGAAGCAGCCACTGCCTCCACTAACAACTACCATACCTCAACCACCTCCATCGTCTCGGCTCACCATGCCAAGTATGCCCTTGAATCCTACATCTCTAGGAAAATCTTCCAAGGATTCGACCATGAGACCTTCTACATGGACGGCAGCCTCTCTTCCCTGCTCAACCCTGACCAGTTTCGCCGTGATTGCTTCACTCAATATCGGGACATGAAGTCAATGGATCCTGCTGAGCTCCTTGGCATCTTACCGACATGTCATTTCGGAAAGTTCTGCTGCAAGAAGTATCTCGCCATTGTCCATCCCAAGATGGAGGAGTCCTTGTTTGGTAACTTGGAGCAGCACAATCAAGTCCAAGCAGGAAACCATCCTAGGAGTGAGTTCTATAATGTGTTTTTAGGAGTTGCAAAGGCTGTGTGGTTGCTTCACTTGCTAGCATTCTCACTCAACCCTGCACCTAGTCAATTCGAGGCAAGTCGTGGAGCAGAGTTCCATCAGAAGTACATGGACAGTGTAGTGAGGTTTTCAGGTGGGAAGGTGCCTGCTGGCCAAATCGTAGGGTTCCCTGTTAACCCTGGATTCAAGCTTGGTAATGGGTCTGTTATAAAGGCTAGAGTTTATTTGATATCCAGAACGTAAATGTTTTTGAAGTGGGGTTGATGAGAGTGATTCAAATATTTTGCCTAGCAAGGTTACCAAGCTATTGATATAACATGAAACTCCATTTTAGGTTATTGATTTCAAGGTAACTTCGGCTTCCATATGCACCTTCATAATAGCTTATTTTGAATGAGCTTGAAAGTGGTATAGATCCAAGTACAAAAAAGTTAGAACCAATATTAACAAGTTTGATATTTCGCTTGAAACCTTTTAGCAATGGTTGTTCATTTGTAACTTTCATCAGTAATATATGAGCACTACAAAGATTCCAGACTTTAGAAAAGTCCCCAATAACCATCTTTATCAGCAATGGCCTAAGTAGAAACTTCGGTACAACAATGAATGTCATTGTAGTCGGCAAGTGTCCCTATAAAAATATTAAAATAGCAAAATAAGTTAAAGTGTTAATACAACCTTTAATCCACTCGTCCATCCAATCTTAGCTTGGGCTCAAAAAAATTGTCCTGTTATTGAATAGAAAAGTCTTGTCCAAAAAAAATGAATAGAAAAGTAAGTGTCGTTCACTATATCAAATTCATATATGGGTACAGTACAGTGTAGATGCCCAAAGAGGGCCAATTCATTGGTTAAGATTTAAGAATGATCGATCCATTGCATCTACAAGGCACAAGTAGGAAACAAAAATAGAGAAATGTAGAATTTCACGGTTTCTTCACTGACAAAGAATATCTGATGCATGAATCAATCCACGTCGCAGATGATTTGTTAAAGCCATCTTTCAGTTGGAACAAATTTGTTGACAATTTGGCAGCAGTCATCCAAGAAAGAACACAAACTGCTTCATGAATCTCATATGATCAACAGTAACTTCACTTATCCGCTGAAAAATCTCTTGGCCTGTCAGGTGTATCATCAAATTAAAAGCACATTCCATATTGATATGCAGAGTCATCATATATTGAATACTATTTCATGATATGTGATGCGGACACACAAAGTGACAAAACACGTAGTGATACCAAAAGCACTATTTTATAATTTCAGGCCATGTATGTAACACTAGAAGCTGAAGCAGAAGTAACAAATTTGCAGAAAAATATTTGTATTAAACTTTTCAAGATGAACATTTTGTATCCTGTTAAGCTGGACATTTACATTACTAAGTGGGCCGATTTTATATATTAACAATTCAAGATATACTCTCAGCATTGCCATATTAATATGTATATCTTACTTGTTCAAGGGTAAGAAACATAATCACATTCCAGGCTCCTACTCGACCAAAATTAGGAAGGAAACCTTTGTAGAAGGCCAAAAATCCCTGCAATAAATTTTTGACGTGAGTTCAAGTTGAGAGAAAATGATAAAGTCTGTGCAAGCCTCATGCAACATTTTGATTAAAGCATGCCTCTGAAATGTTTTTAGTTTGTCTGAGTTCAGAGCAACAAACTTCGCAGCAAGCACACGAAGAATTATTTTCATTGATCAACAATTTGTTACTACCTAATAGCGGCTTTTAATTTGCATTAGAAAGTTTGTATCCTGCCCCCATGTCATCTCATATGATTGAATCTTCACTCTTTAACAGGCACAATCATAAAATATTCAGATTTCAGAACAGACAAAATGAGAAGGAGAAAAACCCATACAAATTAAAAGGAGCTGATTATCACAAAGTGGCAATAAAATTTTCAACTTCCATACCCAAGGTATCAATATCTTAAAGTAACATTCGAACAATGATAAAATCAACAATGGAAGAATTTTACGAACCTCGTTAAATGAAGTCTTGAGAAAGCAGTCAAACGTACTTTTGTAGGTTGAATCGCCCATCATTCTAGATTTCACCTAGGAAAATGTGCAACATCTATAAATCATCGGTTGCTTTAAAAAAACACAAGAATGACAAGATAGCGTTGCTTGGCAAAACAAATAGCTTCCAAACTGTTCAAATGAACATTTCCCTTTGCCATTTACTTGAAACAGTATTAAAATTTTGAACTACCAAAATCCTAATAACTTCACAGGGAACATAAGAATGGAATAGTTTTTCTTTGTTTTCAAAAAAAGAATTGTTTGGATGCATCTTTTTGCCTACATCCAGCACAAAAACATTAGCTTTTGGCTTCGTAAGATCCAGCACCAACATGTTATACCAATGGATCTAAGTGGTACCATTTTAAACTTTTTGTTATGATCAGATTTTTCATTGTTAAGTTCATCTTAAATGAAACAGTCATTAAAAAGAAGGGAGAGGAAGAGAGGGGCAAGTCAAATACCACATCAACTGGAGAACCAATAAAGACAGCAAAAAGACCTGCACCTAAGCCAGCTAAAAGGTGAGTAAATGCACTGTCTGTGAACCCTGGAATTTTCAAAATCGTCTGCATAAGTATAAAAGATCAGGGCAGCATTGCGATTAAATTTTATATATGGTGACAACTTTAAATTATAGAAGAATTCCAATTTAAAATGCCCTATAATGTGATTACCATTTTCACTTGATCATAGCTAGCTAGTTCAGCAGCATTTATAATTGCATTCCTTGCTATGTTTGGCCCAAGCCCAGTCCACAAGGCCCCTAATCCTTCCTAATTTAACAAAAAAAAAAAAGAAAATTGAATATACAGAATCAGACTCAAATAACAAATTTTCAACATAAAACATGGAACAAAGTGAAAAAGGCACATCAAAAGACAAACTGACTTGTCTCACTATAGTAGAATAAGCATCCATGGCACCAGAATAACGCTTAGGTACCCCTGGTGGCAACTGGCCTTCAGCTTGAAGTCTAACTTTGACCAGATCAGTTGGATTAGCAACCGTGATTGCCAGAGCACCTAGCAAAAGTTCATAACAGTGACCATTAGTCCACAACATAAAATGCAATACAGCACAAACAAATAGTGTAGAGGTACACATTCTACACACTTTTGATTGAACAAGCAACCAAACCTTTTACTTAAAATTTAATTTAAAATTAAAATAGACCATTTTGGCGTTCAAGCCTTTTGTAAAGAAAACAATCTGATTGTTTTTCTTTTTCAATTCTGTTGAAAACAAATTTTTAAGGAAAAAAATTATTGCCTCTCACATTTCCATACTGTCTACTTTAATAATTGTGGAAATCTCCATGATGGTCAGTGACTAAAATTCGTCACTCAAAATTTGGAAATTCCCGGATAATCCATCACCATTCAACAAAGGGGACATGTTATTTTAAGGATCTTTTAAGTGGTATTCTAAATTGTGAGGGATTTTCTGTGGATTTCCAAATCTCGATGAACTAATTTTTTACCCTCGATTATTTAGTTCTTAATTCAAAACCTTCATCATGCCTTCAATAAATAAATCAAGATTCATTAACAAATGCTATGCAATCTGAAGCAACAAAACTGTTCGGATATACTCACCAGTCAACAGAGCAGCAAGTATCATATGGTACAAAGGAACCTCTCCAACGAATGCACTACCAACAAGAAACGTTTTGACCTGTCCATTTTGTAGTTCATATGTACAACCCATGTTCCTCCAATGACATAGTCTTATTCAATGAAAGGAAGATATTTATACTCACAGGATCATATAACCCAATTCTTAAGCCTCCATACACACATTGGCGATGAATACCAGGAACAATGCCTTTCCACAAAGCTGATATACCCTCTTCTCGAGCAATGGTCTTCATTGTCCCCAGCAGGCCCTTGTACTTAGGTAAACCTACTTCTTCATCAATCCCAACCTTCTTTTGGAGTTGAAGCCTGACCTTAGCTGTGTCCAGAGGAAGAGTACAAAACTGCATGAAACCCAATTACAAAAGAATGGTTAGAATTACACAAAAAGGGCATGGACCTAGGGCCTAGCTGCAATTTATATAGCATAATTAGCACAGCATTCATAAGCAAATAAGTTTGAAGTATGATTACCATATTCTAAAATGAATGGTCTAAGTGAACAGATATTCATATGATTTGCAACTTAATTCACTTGATGAATGTAACTAGTTTTAATACCTATTAATTAACTTGCTAGGTTTCCTATGCTCTTTCCTAAATACACGTTTATTTTTATTCGTATTCACACATTTAAGTGATTAACTTTATACTGTTCTGTGAATTATAGATCTGGTTATATAACACCCATCGTAATGTAATAACTGCATAAAGGAAACAGTAAAAACAAAAACACAAACAAATGGAAACAAAGTACAAGTTTTGCACTTAAATTAAAAGTGGGAAATGTTCACCAAACAGATCCAAGTATTTACTTGAAGAAAAGCAAGATGCCATTCAGCAACTCCATTTAAGCAATTGAGAGAGAACCACGCTAAACAAGTAGCCAAAAGAAAGGAAAAAATCTAAGATACAATGCACTTTGCTAAGTTACCATTCAAGAGAAGAAAAACAAAGTTAAGTTTTAAGCAGGAAATCTTCACTTTACATAACTTCCACACAGACACACGCAAATAACATGATCCCACTCAGTTCCACTTCCACCACATATTAATCCTCGCTTATCTTCCACTTTCTTAGCACTCCAATTTCCCAAATGCGCATGCTAAAACCAAGATTATCAAACTCGAGAGTTCAGCTACACTCATGGCGCTTATGTAGTAAACTTCAATCATAACATTCAACTCTATAAGATCGTACTCATAAACGCAATTTGAGAACCTAAGCTCGTAAGAATTCACGAATCAGCTCAAAAGTTTGATAATGTTAGCTAAATTAACTTAAACACCGTCCAAATCAAACTCTCAACAAAATGAAACCGAAACCAATTAACAGAAAAAAAAATGAAATAATAAAATTGAAGAACTAGAAGTAGAAGAAGGAGCGGTACCTCGGCGAAGCAAGCGGCGAAGGCGCTGCAGAAGAAGGCTTGGGCGAATGAAATCTGGGAAGCGGAATTGGGATCTGACATTGTTGTTGTTGTTGAAAAATGTGAAGTGAAAGAATGCGGTTTTTATTTTAATTAATGTTAACGAAAACAATAAAGATGGGAACTTTTCGGTGAGTGATTAAGAAGGGAGGTATCATGAAAGCAACCTGTTTTCAATTCAATTCCCGGTCACTTCCTCTCTCATCAGTTTAATCAGCTTTAACCATTTCTCCTCGCACTTCAACTACACTCGCCTTCTTTACCATTCAGCTTTAAATTGTAATGTGTATTTTATTTTTGTCATAAATTAAATTATGCAAATACATTTTATTTTATTTTAATTATTAAAGAAAATGAAAATTTTATATCATCAAAATTAAAATGTTTATAATCAATTCTACCCATTAATCCAAATAAATACCTATATGGCTATATCCTTATCTAAAAATTAATGGCTTCATTTAAATAGGGTTGTTTGTTAATGAAGGGTTAATAGTATTTGTTAACTTCTTTTAAAACAGCAAATTAGAAATTACTAATTAAATTTACTTTAGGGCTGAGCTAATAAGTATGATAAGTAACCTACAAATTAGGACAAAAATGTTTAGCACTAATCAAATTCTAATTTCATTTTCGGAAGAATAACACTTTTTGTGACAAAAATCACGATGATACATATTAAAAAAATACTATTAATTATTAGGGCTGTACACGAATCAAATTGGATATAGCCTAAAATTTTATTCGATCGCACTACACCTATCGAATCGGATCGAATATGATATCTACATTTTTTAAAGTCGGGTCAGGTATCCGGTGTATTCGCATAATTTAAAAAAAAAACTATTTTAAAGTTCTATTTGGCTATTTTTATAAAAAAATATCCAAAAAATCTATTTTTCACTTGTTTAAGCTTATTTACTCTTAAAATATTATTAATAAAAATTCTCTTAAATAAAAAAATTACTAATAACACAAGATCTAATTTTAATTATTTTAAATTGAAGTATAACATAAAAAAATTAAAAACATATCATAAAAGTTATAAAACAACACACTAAAATTCATAAAATATTACTTGGTGAAATAACACATTAAATCAGCAATTCAGCATATTAAAACAAGTGAGAATAATTAAGAAATAGTAACAAGTGAGAATAATTAAGAAATAGTAAGCGAGAAAAATTAGTAAAATATGTTAGAATAATTTAAAAGAAGCAATGTAAATTATTATATACCAATACAAGCACTAGTGAATACTTAAGATGGTTGATGAGGTTGTATTTCATTTTGAATTTTAGAATTTTTAACACTAGTAACTTCAAAAAACTATATTCAATTCAATAACAACAAAATATGTCATAGTATGTCAATGGTTTAAAATAAAAGATAAAAAATGAATAATAAAATATAAATAAATTAATTCATTATATACCTGAATTAATAGCGATATTTTTTTTATTAAACTCAACCAAAATTTTAGTATGTTTCAACCAATTTGGAGTGCAAAACTGCAAATTAAAGCTTTATAGTGGTAGGATTCAAACAACTGCAATAAGAATCAAGAATACGACTTCATGTACTTAAAATTGACTTAAATGCCACAGTAAAAACAAAAATGGCTAATACATCTCTAGTTATCCAAGAGAGAACACAACCCACTTGTGATATTAGTAAGCACTTATTTATTAGCTATTCTAATTTTTAAATAAATGAACAATCCTACAATTAAATAAACCACATCAGTTTATAGTTAAATATTAAAAAATCTCGTCGCAAAGAATTGTACTTTTTTTATTGGATTTATAGAGATTTTGAGAAAAGTAATATTCATAAAAGGAGTTTAGTATCAGGAGAAGAAAATTATACAATAATAAAGATTACATTAGTAAGTTTATGGTGCATCCAAATAAATCCATCAAATTGACTCTCAATGTATAAAGTGGTAAAAATGTTAGAAGGACCACTTCAATTAGTACCATGTCCTCTAAAACCTGTCACGTTTTTTCCTACATGACCTCTCTTACAGTATTCAGCTACATTTCATAATTGTGTATATGAGAAAAATTTAACCGTTGAAGATCTGGATGGTTAGGTTCTCCTAATTAAAAAGTTTGCGTTTATAATTTAACAGGTCTAGAAGTCTTTTCTTAGGATATAAATATATCTTTTTAAAGATTTTTTTTGTTTAATCTGAATATTATTTTAGTGGTTATTATCTTTTTAATATTTTTTTATATTGATGGGTGTTCATTTTTGCTACATTACTAAGCAAATTTTTATTTCTTGTTATTGTTTGGTGACTTAATTTTTTCTTGTACTATTCATTAGTTTGTTTCACTAATTTTTTTTTGTTATTGTTAATCATTGTTGCTCACAAAATTATTTCGATCAACAAGTTGAGGGCTAATAAAAAGTTATGGTACTGCAATTCCAGTGTGATAAAATTACGCAAAAATAAAACAAATGGCAAACTCCTTTCTTAAAAAATTAGGACAAGGAGGATATGGTATTGTATACAAAACAAGTTTAAATGATGGTCATCAAATGGCAATAAAAGTACTTAAGTAGTCAAAAGGACATGTGAAAGAATTTGTAAATAAGATTGTTATTGTTAATAGAACATCTCATGTAAACATTGTTTCACTTTCGTAATTTTGTTATGAAATGAATAAACAGACACTCATTTATGAATTCATGTCTAATGGTTCTTTGGATAAATTCACATATAAGCAGGGATTTTTTCATCTCATTTTTAATTTAAATTGGGGCACACTATATAAGATCACAATTAGTGTTGTTCGGAAATTAGACTACTTACATCAAAGATGTAATACGAGAATTCTACATCTTGATATCTAACCCCAAAATTTTTTCTT
Organism: Arachis hypogaea; assembly: GCF_003086295.3. Taxonomy (NCBI): domain Eukaryota; kingdom Viridiplantae; phylum Streptophyta; class Magnoliopsida; order Fabales; family Fabaceae; genus Arachis; species Arachis hypogaea. The sequence continues at coordinate 5,272,579 of NC_092036.1, read as the reverse complement.
GATGAAAACTTTTGTCCAAAAATTACAAAATTTGGATAAGTTAAAATATACAAAAAGAATAAAAGTATTGTGTCTATGTTGAGTATAATAGGGACTCCAAGTTGTATTGCACGAAAAATATTTAGTCAAATATACGGTGAATTTTTTTACAAATCGGATGTGTATAGTTATGGAATGCTTATTCTTAAAATGATTGGAGGAGAAAAGAATTGTGATACTGAAAAATCTCATAGCAGTAAATTGTATTTTTCTAATTGGATTTATCGAAATTTTGAGGAAAGTAATATTCATACAAGGATTTTGTATTAGGAGAACAAGAAAATGATACAATAATGAAAATTACATTGGTGAACTTATGATGCATCCAAATAAATTAATCAAATTGATCATCAATGTGTATAGTTGTAGAAATGTTAAAAAGACCACTTCAATCAGTATTTTATCCTCTATAGCTGGCTATGTCTTTCCCTACAAAACTTCTCTAACAGTATTCAGATGCATATCATAATTGTGTATATGAGACAAATTTAACAACTAAAGAAATGAATGGTTAGGCTCATCTAAGCAAAAAGTATGTGTTTATAATTTAAGAACGCTAAAAATCTTTTCTTTAAATTCAAATATATCTCTTTAAAGAAAAATTTTTCTTATTTAGTTTGAATATTATTTTAGTGGTTATTATTTTTTTAGTTTTTTTATATTAATGAATGTTAATTTGAGCTATATTACTAAACTAATTATTATTTCTTGTTATTGTTTGCTGAGTTAATTATTTTATGTGCTATTCTCTAGTTTGCTTAACCAATTGTTTCTTGTTATTGCCAATTATGGTTGCTCACGGTATTGTTTCAATCGGCAAGTTGAGAAACTAATAAAAAGTTATGGTACTGCAACTCCAGCGAGATATAAGTATGCAAAAGTAAAACAAATAACAAATTCATTTCATGAAAAATAAGCACAAGAAGAATATGGTATTATATACAAAGCAAGTTTAAATAATAATCATCAAGTGACAGTAAAAGTACTTAAGGAGTCAAAAGAAAGTGTGAAAGAATTTGTAAACAAGGTTGTTATTATTTGTAGAACATCTCATGTGAACATTATTAAACTTTCGGAATTTTGTTATAAAATGAATAAACAAGCACTTATTTATAAATTCATGTCTAATAGTTTTTTGGATAAATTCATAAAAAAAGTAGAGATTTTTCCATCTCATTTCTAACTTAGATTGGGACACACTATATCAGATCACAATTAGTGTTGCTGGAGTACTAGACTACTTACATCGAGGATGAAAAATGAGAATTTTGCATCTTGATATAAAATCTCAAAATATTGTTCTTTATGAGAATTTTTGTCCAAAAATTACATATTTTGAATTAGTTAAAATATATAAAAAAATAAAAGTATTGTGTCTATGTTGGGTACAAGAGCGACTCCAAGTTATATTGCATAAGAAATGTTTAGTCGAATATATAGTGGAGTTTCTTACAAATCAGACATGTACAGTTATGGAATGCTAATTCTTGAAATGATTGGAGGAGAAAAGAATTATGATACTTAAAAATCTCATATCAGTGAATTGTACATTTCTGATTAGATTTATAGAGATTTTGAGGAAACTAATATTTATACAAGGAGTTTGATATCAGGAGAAGAAGAAAATGATAAAATAATAAAAATTACATTCTTGAGCTTATGGCGCATCCAAATAAATCCATCAAATTGACCATTAATGTGTAAAGTGGTAGAAATGTTAGAAGAACCACTTCAATCAGTACCTTGTCCTCCGAAGTCTGTCGTGTCTTTCCCTACAAGACCTCTCTAGTAGTATTCAAATGCATCTAATAGTTGTGTATATGAAATAAATTCAGCAATTTAAAAACTGAATGGCTAGGTTTACCTAAGCAAAAAGTGTATGTTTATAATTTAACAACTCTAAAAGCCTTTTCTTTGGATTCAATATATCTCTTTAAAGAAAAATTTTTCTCGTTTAATCTGAATGTTATTTTAATGGTTATTGCTTTTTTTAGTGTTTTTTATTATTGATGAATGTTAATTTTAGCTATATTACCGAGCTAACTATTGTTTCTTGTTATTGCTTGCTGGGTTTATTGTTTCTTGTGTTATTCATTAATTTGCTTAACTAATTGTTTTCTGTTATTGCTAATTATTGTTACTCACAGAATTGTTTTGATCAACAAGTTGATGAGCTAATTAAAAGTTATGGTAGCAAAAAATAATTATGAAGAATAAAGCAAATGATAAACTCATTTCATGAAAAATAAGCATAAGGAGGATATGGAATTGTACATAAAACAAGTTTAAATGATGGTCGTCAAGTGGCCATAAAGGTACTTAAAGAGTCAAAAGGAAGTGTGAAAAAATTTGTAAACGAGGTTGTTACTATTAGTAGAACATTTCATGTGAAAATTGTTTTACTTTTGGGATTTTGTTATGAAATGAATAAACATTCACTCATTCTAAATTCATGTCTAATGGTTATTTTGATAAATTTACAAATAAATAGAGATCTTTTCATTCGTTTTCTAATTTAGATTGGGGCACACTATATCAGATTACAATTATTAGTGTTGCTCGAGGATTAGACTACATACATTGAGGATGTAATACGAGAATTTTGCATCTTGATATTAAATCCCAAAATATTCCTATTGATGAAAATTTTTGTCCAAAAATTGCATATTTTGGATTAGCTAAAATATACAAAAAGAATAAAAGTGTTGTGTCTATGTTGGGTACAAGAGAGACTCCAAGTTTTATTGCACCATAAATGTTTAGTCGAAGGTATGGTGGATCTTCTCACAAATCGGACATGTATAGTTATGGAATGCTAATTCTTGAAATGATTGGAGGATAAAAGAATTATGATATTGAAAATTTTCATAGTAGTGAATTGTACTTTTTTTTATTGGATTTATAGGGATTTTGAGATAAGTAATATTTATATAAGAAGTTTGGTATCAGGAGAAAAATAAAATGATACAGTAATGAAGATTACATTAGTGTGCTTATAATGCATCCAAATAAATCTATCAAATTGACCATCAATGTGTAAAGTGGTAGAAATGTTAGAAGGACCACTTCAATCAGTACCTTGTTCTCCAAAACCTGTCATGTCTTCTCCTACAAGAATTTTCGTACAATATTAAGATGCATCTCATAGTTGTGTATATGAGACAAATTTAACAACTGAAAAACTGAATGGTTAAGTTCACCTAAACAAAAAATGTGTTTATAATTTAACAACTCTAAAAGTCCTTTCTTAGAATTTAAATATATCTCTTTAAAGAAAATTTTTTTCGTTTAATATGAATATTGTTTTAGTATTTTTTTTATATTGATGGATGTTAATTTTAGCTATATTACAGAGCTAATTATTGTTTCTTTTTATTGCTTGTTGAGTTAATTGTTTCTTGTGCTATTCCTTAATTTACTTAATTAATTATTTTTTTATTACTAATGATTGTTGCATACGGACTTTTTTCGATCAGCAAGTTGAGGAGCTAATAAAAACTTATGGTACTGCAACTCCGACGAGATTTAATTATGCAAAAGTAAAATAAATGACAAACTCATTTTAGAAAAAATTAGACAAAGAGTATATGGTATAGAATACAAAGCAAGTTTAATGATGGTCGTCAAGTGGCAGTAAAGATACTTAAGAAGTCAAAATGAAGTGTGGAAGAATTCGTAAACGAGGTTGTTATTATTAGTAAACCATCTCATGAAATATTCATTCACTTTTGAGATTTTGTTATGAAATGAATAAACATGCACTCATTTATGAATTTATGCCTAATAATTTTTTTGGATAAATTCACATATAAGCAGGGATCTTTCCATCTCATTTCCAATTTAGATTGAGGCACACTATATCAGATCACAATTAGTATTGTTCGAGGATTAGACTACTTACATCGAGACTATAATATGAGAAATTTACATCTTCATATCAAATCATAAATATTCCTCTTGATGAGAACTTTTGGCCAAAAATTACAGATCTTGGATTATCTAAAATATAAAAAAAGAATGAAAATATTGTGTCTATGTTGGGTATAAGAAAGACTCAAAGTTATATTATACGAGAAATATTTAGATGAATATATGGTAGAATTTCTCACAAATCGGACATGTATAATTATGGAATGCTAATTCTTGAAATGATTGAAGGAAAAAATTGATACTGAAAAATCTCATAGCCGTGAATTGTAGTTTTTTTATTGAATTTATAGGGATTTTGAGAAAAATAATATTCATACAAGGAGTTTGGTATCAGGAGAAGAAGAAAATTATTTTAGTGGTTATTATTTTCTTTAGTATTTTTTTATATTGATGGATGTTAATTTTAGTTATATTATCAAACTAATTATTGTTTACTGTTATTGCTTGCTGAGTTAATTATTTCTTGTTATTGCTAATGATAGTTGCTCACGGAAGTGTTTCAATTGGCATGTTGAGGAGCTAATAAAAAGTTATAGCACTGCAACTCCATCGAGATATAATTATGCAGAAGCAAAAATATGACAAACTCATTTCATGAAAAATTAGGACAAGAATGATATGGTATTATATACAAAGCAAGTTTAAACGATAGTTGTCAAGTGGCAGTAATAGTACTTAAGGAGTCAAAATGAAGTGTGAAAGAATTTGTAAACGAGATTATTATTAGTAGAATATCTCATCTGAATATTATTTTAGTTTTGAGATTTTGTTATGCAGTGAATAAACAAGTACATATTTATGAATTTATGTCTAATGGTTGTTTGGATAAATTCACATATAAGTAAGGATCTTTTCATCTATTTTCTAATTTAGATTGGAGCACACTATATCATATCACAATTATTAGTGCTAGACTACTTACATCGAAGATGTAATACGAAAATTTTGCATCTTGATATCAAACCCCAAAATATTTCTATTGATGAGAACTTTTGTCCAAAAAAGTTGGAGATTCTAAATTAGCTAAAATATACAAGAAGATTGAAAATATTGTGTCTATGTTGAGTACAAGAGAGACTCTAGGTTATATTGCATTAGAAATGTTTGGTCGAATGTATGGTGGAGCTTCTCACAAATCAGACGTGTATAGTTATGGAATACTAATTCTTGAAATGATTAGAGAAAAAATGAATTATGATACTGAATAATCTCATAGTAGTGAATTGTACTTTTTTATTGGATTTATAAAGATTTTGAGATAAGTAATATTCATACAAGGAGTTTGGTATTACGAGAAGAATAAAATAACACAATAATGAAGATTACATTGGTGTGCTTATGGTACATCCAAATAAATTCATCAAATTGACCATCAATCTATAAAGTGGTAGAAATGTTAGAAGAAATACTTCAATTAGTACATTTTCCTTTAAAACCTATTATGTCTTTTCCTACAAGACTTTTCTTACAGTATTCATATGCATCTTATAGTTGTGTATATGAAACAAATTCAACAATTGAAGAACTGAATGGTTAGGTTCATCTAAACAGAAAGTATGTGTTTATAATTTAATAACTCTAAAAATCTATTATTAGGATTTAAATATATCTCTTTAAATAAAATATTTTTCTCGTTTAATATGAATGTTACTTTAGTGGTTATTGTTTTTTTTAGTATTTTTTTATATTGATGGATGTTAATTTTTGCTAATATTTTCGAGCTAATTATTATTTTTTGATATCCCTTGCCGAATTTATTTCATGTGCTATTCCTTAGTTTTCTTAACTAATTGTTTTTTTTTTATTGCTAATGATTGTTGCTTATGGAATTACTTCGATCAACAAGTTGATGAGTTAATAAAAAGTTATGGTACTGCAACTCCAACTAGATATAATGTAGAAGTAAAACAAATGACAAATTCATTTAAAAAAAATTAGGACAAGGAGTATATGGTATTGTATACAAAGCAAGTTTAAATCATGGTCGTCAAGTGACAATAAAGATACTTAAAAAGTCAAAATAAAGTGTGGAAGAATGTATAAATGGAATTATTATTAATAGAACATCTCATGTAAACATTGTTTCACTTTTGGGATTTTATTATAAAATGAATAAATAGGCATTCATTTATGAATTCATGTCTAATGATTCTTTGGATAAATTCACATATAAGCAGGGATCTTTTCATCTCATTTCTAATTTAGATTAGGTACACTATATCAAATCATAATTAGTGTTGTTCGAGAATTAGACTACTTATATCGAGGATGTAATACTAGAATTTTTCATCTATATATAAAGCCCAAAATAATTCTCTTGATGAGAACTTTTGCCCAAAAATTGCAGATTTAAGATTAGCTAAAATATACAAAAAGAATGAAAATATTGTGTCTATGTTGGGTACAAGAGAGACTCCACGTTATATTACAAAAAAAATGTTTAGTTGAATATATGGTGGAGTTTCTCGCAAATCAGACATGTACAGTTATGGAATGTTAATTCTTGAAATGATTGGAGAAAAATATTATAATACTAAAAAATCTCATTGTAGTTAATTGTACTATCTTGGTTGGATTTATAGAAATTTTGAGAAAAGTAATTTTAATACAAAGAGTTTGGTATCAGGAGAAGCAGAAAATTATTTTAGTAGATATTGTTTTGTTTGGTGTTTTTTTATATTGATGGATGTTAATTTTAACTATATTACCAATCTAATTATTGTTTCTTGTTATTGCTTGCTGAGTTAATTGTTTCTTGTGATATTCCTTAGTTTGCTTAACTAATTGTTTCTGGTTATTGTTAATGATTGTTGCTCACGGAAGTGTTTCTATAGTCAAGTTGAGGAGCTAATAAAAAGTTATGATACTGCAACTCTACCGAGATATAATTATACTGAAGCAAAAAAATGACAATCATTTCATGAAAAATTAAGACAAGGAGGATATGATATTATATACAAAGCAAGTTTAAATGATGGTCATCAATTGACAGTAAAGTTACATAATGAGTTAAAATGAAGTGTGGAAGAATTTGTAAACGAGGTTGTTATTATTAGTAAAACATATCATATGAACATTGTTTCAGTTTTGGAATTTTGTTATGAAATGAATAAACAAGCACTCAATTCTAAATTCATGTCTAATGATTCTTTGCATAAATTTACATATAAACAGAGATCTTCCTATCTCATTTCTAATTTAGATTGGAGCACACTATATCAGATCACAATTACTGTTGCTCTCAAGGATTAGACTACTCACATCGAAAATATAATACGAGAATTTTACATCTTGATATTAAACCCCAAAATATTCCTCTTGATGAGAACTTTTGTCCAAAAATTACAGATTTTGGATTAGCTAAAATATACAAAAAGAATGAAAGTATTGTGTCTATGTTGGGTGCAAGAAAGATTCCAGAGTATATTGCCCCAAAAATGATTAGTCAAATTTATGGTGGAGTTTCTCACAAATCGGATATGCACAGTTATAGAATGTTAATTCTTAAAATGATTGAAGAAAAAAAAGAATTATGATACTGACAAATCTCATGGCAGTGAATTGTACTTTCCTGATTGGATTTATAGGAATTTTGAGAAAAGTAATATTCACACAAGGAGTTTGGTATCAGGAGAATAAGAAAATGATACAATAAGATTACATTGGTGATCTTATGGTGCATCCAAATAAATCTATCAAATTGACCATTAATGTGTAAAGTGGAAGAAATGTTAGAAGAACCATTTCAATATGTACCTTATCTTCCAAAACCTATCATCTATTCTCCTACAAGACCCCTCTTACAGTATTCAGATGCAACTCATAATTATATATATGAGACAAATTCAATAATTGAAGAATTGAATGGTTATATTCACCTAAGTAAAAAGTATGTGTTAATTTATCAGCTCTGAATTTTTTTTTTTAGGATTCAAACATGTCTCTTTAAAGAAAAATCTTTTTCGTTTAATCTGAATGATATTTTAGTAGTTTTTTTTGTATTTTTTTTATATTGATGGGTGTTAATTTTAGCTATCTTATCGCACTAATTATTATTTCTTGTTATTGCTTGCGAAGTTAATTCTAGCATGTGGTAATTCTTAGTTTGTTTAACTAATTGTTTCTTGTTGTTGCTAATTATTGTTGCTTACGAAAGTGTTTCGATTGGCAAATTGAGAAGTTAATAAAAAATTATGGTACTCTAATTCTAGTGAGATATAATTGTGCAGAAGTAAAATAAATGACAAACTCATTTCATTAAAAATTAGGATAAAGAGGATATGGTATTTTGTACAAAGTAAGTTTAAACGATGGTCATCAAGTGGCAGTAAAGGTACTTAAGGAGTCAAAAGAATATATGAAAGAATTTGTAAATGAGGTTGTTATTATTAGTAGAATATCTTATGTGAACATTGTTTCACTTTTCGAATTTTGTTATGAAATGAATAATAAGGCAATCATTTATGAATTCATGTCTAATGGTTCTTTGGATAAATTTGCATATAAGCAAGGATCTTTTCATCTCATTTCTAATTTAGATTGGGACACACTATATCATATCACAATTAGTGTTGGTCGAGGATTAGACTACTTACATCGATGTTGTAATACGAGAATTTTGTAACTTGATATCAAACTCCAAAATATTCTTCTTGATAAAAATTTTTGTCCAAAAATTACAGATTTTGAATTAGTTAAAATATACAAAAAGAATAAAAGTATTGTGTCTATGTTGGGTACAAGATGGATTCCAGGTTATATTACACGAGAAATGTTTAGTAGAATGTACGGTGGAATTTCTCACAAAACGGATGTGTAAAGTTATGAAATGCTAATTCATGAAAAGATGGGAGGAAAAAAGAATTATGATACTGAAAAATCTCATAGCAGTGAATTGTATTATCTTGATTGGAATTATAAGAATTTTGAGAAAAGTAATATTCATACAAGGATTTGGTATCAAGAGAAGAAAAAAAATGATACAATAATAAAGATTACACCGGTGAACTTGTGGTGCATCTAAATAAATCCATCAAATTGATCATCAATGTGTAAAGTGATAGAAATATTTGAAAGACGAGTTCAACGAGTACTTTTTTCTCCAAAGCCTGCCATATCTTCTCCTACAAGACCTCTTTAACAGTATTCAGATGCATCACATAATTGTGTATATGAGATAAATTCAACAATTAAAAACTGAAGGATTAGGTTCGTCTAAGCAGAAAGTATGTATTTATAATTTAACAACTCTAAAAATCTTTTTTTAGGATTCAAATATATCTCATTAAAAAAATTTTCTCCTTTAATGTGGATGTTATTTTAGTGGTTATTGTTTTTGTATATTGATAGATGTTAATTTTAGTTATATTACCGAGCTAATTATTTTTTTGATATAACTTGCTGAGTTAATTATTTCTTGTGTTATTCCTTATTTGCTTAACTAATTATTTGTTGTTATCGTTAGCTATCATTGCTCACGGAATTGTTTTGATCGGTAAGTTGAGGAGCTAATATAAAGTTATGGTACTGCAACTCCAGTGAGATATAATTATACAAAAGTATAATAAATGACATACTCATTTCATGAAAAATTAGGACAAGGTAGATATGATGTTGTATGCAAAGCAAGTTTAAATGATGGTCGTCAAGTGACAGTAAAGGTGGTTAAGGAGACAAAAGGAAGTGTGAAAGAATTTGTAAACAAAGTTGTTATTATGAATAAAACATCTCATGTGAACATTATTGTTTCACTTTTGGGATTTTGTTATAAAATGAATAAACAGACACTTATTTATGAATTCATGTCTAATGGTTCTTTGAATAAATTTACATATAAACAGGGATATTCTCATCTCATTTCTAATTTAGATTAGGGCACACTATATCATATCACAATTAGTATTACTCGAAGATTAGACTACTTACATCGAGTATGTAATATGAGAATTTTTATCTGGATATCAAATCCCAAAATATTCTTCTTGATGAGAACTTTTATCAAAAGATTACAGATTTTGGATTAGTTATATAATTAAAAAAGAATGAAAGTATTTTATTTATATTAAGTACAAGAAGGATTCTAGGTTATATTGAACAAAAAATGTTTAGTCGAATGTGTGGTGGAGTTTCTTACAATTCAAATGTGTACTGTTATAGAATGCTAATTCTTGAAATGATTGGAGAAAAAAGGAATTATAATACTGAAAAATTTCATAGCAGTGAATTGTACTTTTCTAATTGGATTTATAGGAATTTTGAGAAAAGTAATATTTATAAAAGGAGTTTGGTATCAGGAGCAGAAGAAAATGATACAATAATAAAAATTACATTAGTGAGCTTATAGTGCATTCAAATAAAATCCATCAAATTGACCATTAATGTGTAAAGTGGTAGAAATGTTAGAAGGATTACTTTAATCTTTTCCTATAAGACCTCTCTTAGAGTATTAAGACGCATCTCATAGTTGTGTATATTAAATAGATTCAATAATTGAAGAACTGAATAGTTAGATTCTCTTAAACAGAAAATACGCGTTTACAATTTATCAATTTTAGAAGTCTTTTCTTTGGATTCAATTATATTTATCTAAAGAAAATTTTTTCACGTGTTTAGTCTGAGTAGCTATTGTTTTTTTAGTGTTTTTTCAACCATTTTTCTCTTCCACTATTCACACTGCTGTTCAACTTGACACTCCTCTTCCTTCGCGGTTCAGCCCAATGTGCCCCGTGGTTTCTAATTGGATTTATAGCAATTTTGAGAAAAGTAATATTTATAAAAGGAGTTTGGTATCAGGAGAAGAAAAAAATAATACAATAATAAAGATTACATTAATGAGCTTATAGTGCATTCAAATAAAATCCATCAAATTGACCATTAATGTGTAAAGTAGTAGAAATGTTAAAAAGATTACTTTAATCTTTTTCTATAAAACATCTCTTAGAATATTAAGACGCATAGTTGTGTATATTAAATAGATTCAATAATTTTAGAAGCTTTTTTTTAGATTTAATTATATTTATTTAAAAAATTTTTTTTCTCTTTGCTATTGTTTTTTTAGTGTTTTTTCAACTATTTTTTTCTTCCGCCATTCACACTGCAGCCCAACGTGCCCCGTGGCTCCGCCCTCCTCGGCAGTTCTCCCTCGCCAGCTGTTTTGCGCAGCTGCTGTCCAAATTACCCAAACTACCCTTGACGGTTAGGAAGAGTTCCCTCCACGCGTTGCCCAAAATAGTGATGGCGGGAACTTAATTTCTTAATTTATTTAATTACAATCAGATCCCGCCAATCCCTTCACAGAACCTTACGCTATATAAACCCCTTTCCCTCCCTCTCTCTCATTCCCTCGTTCGTTCTGTTTTTCCCACCAATTTTCCCGAGAAACCCAAAACCATAACCCTACCGAGACAAAGCAAGAAAACCTCTAAAACCCCCCATTTTCAAGATGCTAGAACTCCGTTTAGTGCAAGGTTCGCTGCTGAAGAAGGTTGTAGACGCAATCAAGGAGCTCGTGAACGATGCGAACTTCGATTGCTCCGCGACTGGGTTTTCACTCCAGGCCATGGACTCGAGCCACGTTGCACTCGTGGCGCTCCTACTGCGGTCCGAAGGGTTCGAGCACTACCGGTGCGACCGCAACATCTCGATGGGGATGAGTCTCAACAACATGGCCAAGATGCTACGGTGCGCTGGAAATGATGACATCATCACCCTCAAAGGCGATGACGGCAGCGACACCGTCACTTTCATGTTCGAGAGCCCAAGTACTATTCATTTGCCCAAGAAATCTTGATTTCAATTTTTCATTTTAGTTTTGTTCGATTATTTCTAGGGTTTTAGATCTGTATGGTTCATTTTCCTATTTCTGTTTGATCTTTAGTTGCTAATTTTGATATGGTATTATTTTAGTTCTTTAACCTTTTTATTGACGTTTAGGATTCTTTCTTGCTAGAAAACTGTACTGGAAAGGGAAGACCTATTACATTGTTTTGTGTGTTTGAAAGTTTAGTATTCTGCAAGGGGATAAGAGGCATGATCTTGATTCTGTATTTGATATAATTTCAGTTGTTAATGAATTGGTACAAAATTTAGTGTTAGGTGTTTGGATTTTTAGGATTGTAAAAATTTATATGCAGGAATTTGGCTTTAGTGTTTAATTTTAATCAAGATAGTGTTCAATTGTGTATTGTTCATGTATTGGAATCTGTTTCTGGTAGTGTAGTGCAGCTGTTACTGTTACATTTTGGTTCAAGATCTGAATATGAAGTTTTGGATATTGAAAAGATTTGTAGTCTGACTCTTTTTTTTCTTTTTTTTTTTTGTCTTGAAGCACAAGATAAAATTTCTGATTTTGAGATGAAGTTAATGGATATTGACAGTGAGCACCTTGGAATTCCTGAGGCAGAGTACCAGGCCATTGTTAGAATGCCGTCTACTGAGTTTGCTAAGATTTGCAAAGATCTTAGCAGTATTGGTGACACTGGTAATTTGCTTTTCTCTGAATTTTCAGGAGTTTTATGGTACTATCTGCTTTCTTTTGGAAGTTGATAGTTTAGCTGATACAATTTGTTCATTTTGTGATGAATGTTGTAGTTGTCATTTCCGTTACTAAGGAAGGTGTAAAGTTTTCCACGAGAGGTGATATTGGATCTGCAAACATAGTCTGCAGGCAGAACACTTCTGTGGACAAGGTATCGGAGCTTTATTTATTTTTTGTAATCTTAACTTCATTGTTTGTACAATTTATTCTCTTATAATTTGAAATACATACTGATTGATGGTTTTACATGGTATTTGGTTGATATTGCAGCCTGAAGAAGCCACTACTGTAGAGATGAATGAGCCTGTGTCCTTGACATTTGCATTGCGGTACATGAACTCCTTTACAAAGGCAACACCATTGTCTAACCGAGTTGCCATCAGTCTTTCAAATGAGCTTCCAGTTGTGGTTGAATACAAGATTGCTGAGATGGGTTACGTCCGCTTCTATTTGGCTCCCAAGATAGAAGAGGAAGAAGAGGAGACAAAACCTGAAGTTTAGGTGTTGGATTGACTCTATTGGGTCTTCAATTTGTTTGTAGTAACATGCCTTGATGCATCTTGTTGAAGATACTTTTACACTTTGGCAAACGGATTGGAAAATTTTATTAGATAGTAGTCCCCCCCTAAATCCTTTCTGTTACTTAGAACAGTGATCAACAAATGAATGTGTATATTTCATGCTGCGTTTGTTTTCATTAGAAGTTTATGAATTGTCACAAGCACGAAACTTAATATCAACACGATACAACTGTTACAACAATATCCTGGACTACATTATCTTTCTGATGATTTTTTAAAGTTTCTTATGAAAAAAGCAGAACAAAAGCAGGCATTGGTGATTGAAATCTGCTACTCTATATATTAAAATTGGGGCGCGAGTTTATTTAATGTACGCAAAAATTCAGCTTCCATTAATAGCAAGATCAAAATGCTCTACAAAACTTAAGGAATCAAGGCAAATGTTACATAGTAAAGGTCCAAATTCTTAAAAAGGTAAAAGCAAAGTTCTACTAAATTTCCAATTATACTCTAGCATATTTGGTCAACAATATGGGTTGATGGATGTTTACTATAGTGTACATTTCCTTACAGCTTAATGAATCACGGGTAAATTCTAAAAGAATGATGTAATGAAACATTTACAATGGTTAAGCGTGGGAACCGGGAAGAGGCATTCTTGGTCTAATATGGCAAAATTTACGGCGTTGGTAGAGGCTATCTTGGTCTAATGCGACAAAATTTAGGGTAATAAAATCAAGAAACTCATTTACTCCGTTTCTTGGCTTCACTATATAGGATGACACCAAAAACTGTTAGAGAATATCCAAGCATTCCTGTAACTGATACAGGGTTTCGGAATATCAAAATGGAGATCACAACTGCCACAGCACCTTTTGCATTTCCTAGGACCTGTCAAAGTCACGATGATCACATTAGATTGGAATATCAGAACTTTTTATTTGTAATAAAAATTCTTCCCATTGAGAAAGTCCCTAATATTACCTGAAGTGTCAAGGCACTTGTGTGCTTTGTGACCAAGAAATTGGTCAGATTGACAAAATATGCCAATGCTGAATTGAAGATAAGTAACCACAGAATACTTGGATCTTCTCTGGCAAGTGAAATTGTAATTCCAACTACATCATCCTCCATTATAATTGAAGCTGGAAGAAGGAACGCCACAGCCACCGGTGCCATGTACATAAGAAGGTTCATCGAATTAAGCTTTTCGCTGTGAAATCAACCAAAATATTTCAGTACTAGCCTTGCCAAATGTTATGGATGTTACTAATTCAATCAAAGTAATGCATGCCATGTTACTAATTCATACAGCTGTACTTTTTAGCACTTAAACTTGTATAATGCAATGAAGATCGAACCCTGATCTTTTATGTTGTGTGCCTTGGTATTTGGCAACCCAAAATTAGGACAAAATGGATAAGTCTTTTTTTTTTTTTTTTTAATAGAGACACATAAATGGTTTTATAAATGGAAAATCACAGATGAATAATATAGAAATAGGAAAGTTTTGAGGTCATTACCCATCTGAAGTCAACAAGATTCCTTGAAGAACTGTTTTGAGTGCCCTTGCCGCTGTGGCACTGATGCACATTATGAATCCAAAGAGATGAAAACTTGGCTCTCCCTTCATCCATGTAAGAGACAAAAATATTAGTATGAATATAATAACATATTAAACATAACATAACAAATGGCTAATGATGCAATTATGCTTAATTTAAAGGCCAAAACTATTTCAAAATATACTTATATTGAAACAAATGTTTATATATGATTTCATGAACACATATTTTATTTTAATTATTATGTATTATTTATATGTATTAATTTAAATATATATTAAAATAAGGTGATTAGTTCTATAAAAATATCTTTATATAAAGATGATAAATGGTTTGACATATTTAACTGAACATTATTAAGATTAATACTCACGTACATTTATCTTTATATGAAGTTGATAGTCGAAAACTGTCAGATAATTTAACAAATTTTAATAAATTATCATCTGACTGTTCTCGACTGTCAATTTCATATACTCGCCCAAAATTAATAACAGAAAAAGAGTAATATATAATACCCCACTAGCAATCATAACACCAGTAACGACAGGAACAAGAGTGATGTAGGTGATCCAACCCTCCCGCCGGAGAGTCATAAAATAGGCGAAAACCGCCGTAAAGAACGGCGTGGTTGCGCCGACGGCCTGGTTGAAGGAAACAGGAAGGTAGCGAAGAGATATGTTCCCTCCAACAACAGACAAACAAAATATGAGTCCCAAGGAAGATATCTTCATGAACTGCACCCTTGACCTAATCGTTTGCATTGGCACCATCTTCATCCATGAAATTGCCACGTAGCTGAGGATGGAACACGCCATCATGTGACACAGTGTGAGAAAGATTGGGTACCTGAATCCATAGTTGCTTAACAGGTACTTGTTCAGCAACAACACTCCAATGTTTGAAGCATACCAGAATGCTATCAAACCGAACGTGAATACCTTCCCTGTAATCTTCATTGTGTGTTTTTTTTTATTCTTTTGTTCTTAAATAAAAAACTATTATTTGTTTGTTGCTTTTTGGTGTTTTTTTTCTCCTCCTTGTTTTGGAGGATAATGGGGTGGAAAGTTTTTGAGAGAAGCTTCAACAGGTGAAGGGTTTTTGCTACTATTTTAATTTATGTTTTGCAAGTTTGAGCTTTGAGGAATGAGGAAATAGGTTTAGGTTTTGGTTTTGGTTTTGGAGAAAACGAATGATGCAGAGTGAGAAGCTCTGTGGCGGTGAAAGTGTTTGGAGGAAGGAATTGTTGTTATTGTTGCTTAGGTTGGTGCTAAAAACATGAGGGGATAATATCTATCTTACTATTATTGAAACCAAATCTAATCTAATCTAACCGTTTTGATTTTCTTAATGTTTTTGGCGGTTAATATTAGCTTGCAGATATCTTCAATTTTAAAAGTTAAATATCAGAATCTAATTTTGATCTAACGAATATAAATATGATCTATTCTATATTTCTACTCTTGATCTTTGTAGATTTAGATAAAAAATTAATTTTAAGATGATAATCTATGTATGTTTTATTAATAATTTCTACTAGTTAGGTGGTGTTAGTGTCCAATTCGAAATTAATTTTTATTTTTATAAAAACAATATTAAGGAAAACAGAGAGGATTTAATTTGAATATTGCTAACAAATTAACAATGTCATATTTTTGTAGTTTTTTATTAAAATAATAAATTAAAATGTCAATATTACAAATTAAAATGTATAAAATTAGTAAATTGTTAAATTATACATGGTGTACTAAATGTTATAAAGAAGTATAGTAAGAGTCTCCATAATCATATGCATATCTTCCTCGTCATTGTTTTTCTCTTGAGTTGGTGGTACCAGTGTAGAAGATAATGATGAGTCACCACCAGCAGATCGGACACCAGTTATGTAAAATGCTACGGATACGGAACACGATACGGGATACGTTGACACGCAAATTTTAAAATTTTATATATAATATGGAGACACGTATACATATAAAATATAAAATATGTTTTAGATAAATCATAATGATATTTTCATATTTTATTGATATTAAAATATAAATTAATTTTTTAAATTATTTTTAATCTCTTATTTTAATTATATTAAGTATTTAAAATATTTTTTGTTTTAATAAATAATAATATATACTATATCTAGAATTAATTTAAGAATATATATTAAGAATAAGACCGGACACGCTCACACGTGATGGTATTTAGGTGTATCCAAGTGTGTCCGAAAATTTTTTTTATTGAGACACGATTTGGACACAGACACGTGTGTTGAACGAGTGTCGATGAGTATTGTGTCCAAAATGTGTCCGACACGCAGATACGACAACTTAGCAAAGTGTCCATACTTCATAGGTAAAATGTGAAATCTTCTCAACTTTGTAAAAAGAGAAAGTTTAGAGAGTAGCAAATTTTGTTATTTTTAGTCATCAATTAGTCATTAATAATATTTTTAATAGTATAAAATTATATCTAATAATATAAAATTATTCAATTTTTTTAATAGTTAATTATTGGCAAGAATTTAATAAAAATACTGTCCCCTATCACTCCTCTTGTATAAATGTTGACCTTGATCATGTAGGTTATGTAAGTTTTGTGTGTGGTTGTAAATCCGTTCACATAATTCCGTGATGGTCTCTTAAAAAGGTGGACATGCATTGATAATTGTGAAGGATGCTGCCACAGGAATCAACTCGAGCGATGGCAAAAAATTTTATAAATACGGTATTTTTATGGCTTTTTAATAGGGCTGCAATATATCCTACTCGGCCCAATCCGCCTTCGAATAGGATAGGGCGATAGGCTATCCAATTTATTGTAGGTAGATTAAAAATCAGTCCAAATATATTTGTAGATAGGATACGGATTTGGAGTATACCATATTCTATTCTATTTGTATCTCATATATAACATATATTTTATAAAAATTAGGTATATAATAAAGGAAGTGAGAGTTAAATCCACAACATTTCTCATGTAATGATTTATAATAAGTGAGCAAACATAAGAATTTTTTAAAGATTTTATTATTTTTAATTTTAATTTAAATTTAGTTTTTTATTTTATTAATATGTATGAAATTTGGAATGATTGAATTTTATATTTGTTTTGAAAAAATTTGATATTTCTGCGGATAGAATAGGATAGAGTAGAGTTTAGAATTTTAGAGTGCGAGTATAATTAAAGTCGAGAGATTCTCAACCCAAAATTTTCAACACAGATAGGATTAGCTAGCCGTACTTTCTAAGAATCTCCAGCCAAACCACAATCCACTTGCACAGAATTGTTAGATTCGTGCCTTTCCTACATTCTGTTAGGATTGGTAGATTATAACCTCTAAGTTTTGGGAATACTTGTCCTATAAAAAAAATATTATTTGAAATTTGTTTCAAAAGGTCGAGATTACATGTAACAGTTCGGAGCACTCAACTACCCACACAATGTCTTGTTTTCCTTTCTAGTGTGAAGGTGCACGAAAATTTCAGAGTCAATTAGCTCATATTCCAACTCCTATGAATACACACAATGAACAAACACTTAGCTTAAAACAAGTTACAGTGAAATTTGTAATAAAGCACACAGTTGTATTACAAGAATGATAGAAATGAAGTAAGTGAAAATATTACCATTTTCCACAATGCAAGGAGTCACTCTTGTCTGACGCTCTGTTTGTCTTGTTTGTAGTCATGAGAAATTGTAGCAATTTCTAATCTCACGAGAAATCTTCCCATAACTAGGCCACGATGATCTCTGTCATTGCTTGTGTGCATCATTAGATGGAAATTAAAAAAACTAAGACATTGTAGTAAAGCCAAAATTAGCAAATACATATGAATGACAATATATCACATAATACCATATATCTTGAGGATTATGTAAAGTGATTTATTTAAAGTATAAGATAACACAACACAACATAACTGATTATGTCCTAACCAAAAAGATAGATACTGCGTTCAGTATTTTCAGAGGTAACATTATCATCATCGAATTCTTCTTCTTCATCGTCTATATATATATATATATATATATCCATTCCACTCCTTCTTGTCTATCATATTCAATATGATCTCTTATTTTATTTGATCTACAACCATCCAACTGAATTTGCAACTTTTTGAATAATGCAAGTAGTATACTTGTTATGCATTTTGTGTAAGGTGAAAGGATCATAATATCTATATTTCTTTCTACTATTTATCTCAATAATATTATAGTATTTATGTTTCTGTGTTCTATTTTATGGGTTTGGATCATATAATTTACATTTAAATATAAATACTTTGTAGATAGTGTAATAAAAATACTCTAAGTGAAATATGTTATACAACACATTATATTAAAGAAAAGTCTAGGGACCAACAATTTTATTGTATTTTGGCCAGCATGTAATTAATAGAGAAATGTGAGCCATTAGATAAAATCTCACACCATCAAATTATTATTGATAGTTAGTTGATGACTACCAATCATAAATGTTACTGGCCCCTAGTATTACTCATTTATTGACATAATAAACTGGATAGCTCCTACCTTTGTTCATAATGCTCGCCCGCATTGCAATACCTTCTGAACAAATTAAAGCTACGTGAATTTTGAGTGTATAGTTATATATTTTAATAATGTGCAAGTTTAATTTTTTTTATTATTATTGATTGATTTTCGTAAGAACTTTCGGTGTATCTCTTTTTATGTACACACTTTATATCCAACCGGTTGGTCAACATTTACAGAAAAATAAACATTATTTAGTACTTATATCAAAAGTGGCTCAAAAAGTATCGACGTCTCTGCTTAACATTTGTGTTTAACATTAAAGAATCTAGAACGTGACTATGTGAGTATTTAAGGAAGCAATCCGGAAATTAAACCGCACACCACCGCCGCTTTCACATTTTAAAGAAAAAATGTTATATACCATTTTAGTATTTAAAAACATAATTGATAAGTAATAAAGAAATTAAAAATAAAATATTTTACTTTTTATACCATAAAAATTATATGCTAAAAAATGATAAAAATATATTTTCTCTATTTTAAAATGGTTTCACTAATGACATATTTTGTATGAACATAAATAAATTTAATCATATTTAACCACATTTATAATTAATTTCTATATTAAATTTTATTCAGTGTACATTTATTTAAACTTCACATACACTTATACGAGTATAGTATACTTGTATCCTAGCTAGTAAGAATTATCCTTCATTAACTTTTAATAAGTTTACTTATTTTGTGATTGTCTGTAATTTTATAATTTTTTTAATTAAATTTTTGTATTTTAAATTTTTTATTATGTCTCTTTAATAATATTTTTTAAAATCTAAATTAGTATATCTTTTTAAAATAAATACCGCAATAATTTTATATTTTATTTTTTAAAATCAACTACTATACACAAAAAATTAACCATTAAATTAATAAATTGTACGGAATAAATATTAAAATATAAAATATATATTAAAATTATATGAAGTTATATATATATATATATATATATAAAAATTTGATAAAATCTATAAATACTAGTAGAATAATTAAATCTTTGTAATATTTTATTCATTGCCCTTGTGGTCAAATGAAAGGTCCAAAAGATGAATGATGTGTGATTAGGTCGGTCACAATAATCTTTCTTACTTTTGATCCCTTCCCTGTTTTTTTCCATGCATAGACCTAAAGGTTCTTACGTCATCAAAATAGTTCTCTAAATTTTGTAGGGATTCCACCATGTATGCCAATATTATCCCTTTCTTGCTTACGCAATGTTACCTTTTCTGCTTGATTGCTTATGTAAATTAAATGACGATATGCATGGTTCCCCTATGTTGACAAAAATACAAAATAAAAAAATAAAAAGAACTCTATTGTAACATGATGACATTTGCATACGAATCAAAGAACCATGATATTGATATCTCTCATCCTTATATCTTTTTCATTTTATATGGGAACTTGCTTAGTGTTTACTGCATATGTCACTTGGCCGAAATGCATCATCCACTAAACTTACCTCTCCTTTAACCAATTCAAAGTTAAATAATGTACACACTAAACGCTAGATATAAAATCAATTTTATATTATATTCAACATTATAATAAAATATATCATCAAATCATCAATACTAAAAAATTTACATACGATTATATTTATATAAAATTAATAATTAAAAATTATTAAAAAAAATTAACTATAAATTTTATAAAAAAAAATTACACATGAGTTTTCACCCGTTAATATATCCTACAAATATTACGTACCAAAAATATTTCCAATTTGTAATGTTTCCCTTCATTTCAAATTTTCAA
Organism: Arachis hypogaea; assembly: GCF_003086295.3. Classification (NCBI taxonomy): domain Eukaryota; kingdom Viridiplantae; phylum Streptophyta; class Magnoliopsida; order Fabales; family Fabaceae; genus Arachis; species Arachis hypogaea. Next base: position 5,251,679 of record NC_092036.1, on the reverse strand, counting down.
TCAATTTCTTGTAACTATAAATACTCACCGACATTAGCATCTTTGAAGGTATAAGCTTAAGTCAATACACGCTTTTGGTGATTCCTTGTATTAAAACTCAGTCACCCAACACAATACATTCCTTATGATTCCTTGTATTAAAACTCAGTCACCCAACACAATACATTCCTCTTTTTCAAGGATATATTTATTCCAATAAACACAATGACAGATAACAACATAATAAGCACAACATCATCATGCAAACAAACAAAAGGGTAACTAATTCTAATTCAATCCCTCAAAGTATTTTTCCCCTGAAATAAATGGTGTACTTATCATTTTCTTACTCTCTTAATTTCTTTGAACTCATCATAGGGTGTATATATTTCTAATAACCTTGGAAGCAGCTTCAATTGGAATAAAGTACCAAGGACAAAGCAGCAATCCATTTCAAGAATTACAACCCATCATTCTGCTTTTCCTCACAGCAATATTTTGCCATGCTATTACACTAATAACTTCAAAACTTGGCTGTCAAATTGTCATTATCTTCCATGTTTCTGGGGTACTTGGCTGCGAGACACTCCTTTGGATCCTTGTTGCCCAATTTTGGTGGTGGTATGCGATCATCAATGTGGTTCCATTATTAGTAGTCTTATTGTGCCTCTACCACAAGAGAATTTGTGAGTTCCTCAGGAATCTTCTAAGTGCATGTGTTCATTGGATATTGTTGCTGCTTGAGGCCTCTAACATGGTTGATGATCACATAAAAGATTTGGAAGCACAAGAAAGGTAGTGAAATCACAAGAAATACCATTTTTATATTTTGTATTACTTTGATTGTCACTCTAATTTAGTTATATAGATGACTAGAATTTGTTAGTTTTGAGAATCATAGAAGTGTTGGTGGTGCTTTTGCTTCATGTACTAATGTAACGCAACATCTTATTTAGATTTTTGTGAGTGTCTAGTTATAAAAAATAAAATAAACCCCTTTTTGAAGTGAATTAGCGAATTGCCGGTTCTTATCAAAGACTATTAATCATCTCAAAGATAAAAAAAAAAAAAACAGGGAAATTCATTACAACACAGGAAAATTCTGTAATTTAACGAGTTGAGATTTTATTCTCACCATAGAGGTTGTGGATATATTATGGAACAGAAGGTTGTTGTTAGTTAATATGCACAAATAATTCGAAAGCAGCGAATTGGGTAATAAAAACAATGACAAGTTTTCACAAATATAAAAAAATTATTTTTTCACAAAGTTTATTTGAAGCTTATTAGCTTATACACATACTTTATATTTTCAAAATGCTTGAATATTATTCTGCTGGTTTGAGCACATATAAACTTTCACATCGTTAGAGAGAGGAATGGAACATGTTGTATGTAAATCTCTCCTTTTTGTTTATGCGTTTTAATGGTTTAGTGGTTTTTGTCTTTTTATTTATTAAAGGGATGCTCCGTAAAAATTATTGGATGTATTAATGAATGGTTATTTTTTAATTTTTTAATAAATTAGAATAAAATCGATTCTTTTTATAATAATATCAATAAATTCATATTTTTTAAGAATTTAATTATATTTTTAAATTTTTAGGGATTTAAATGTCGAAAAAACAAAAAGTCAAAGATATAATTGTCTTTTTATTAAAAAAATTAAAGATATTCGATTTAGATGGTATAATTTGATCGGATCAAATCGGATTTAATAATTATAATGCAGACAATTGAGTTTATTATTGTTGTTATAATAAATCGATTTTATTCTGGTTTATAATAAAAAATAAATTATTAATCAATTTAATAAAGATGTCCAATAATAATATGACATGTGTGAACGTTTCTAAAAAAAGACATTTTTAATGTCTTTATTAAAGTGGTCTCTTTATTAATAATAAAATTGTAAAATATGAACGGAGCGTCAGAAGAAAATATTTTGAGTAAACTGAATTGTTACAGATGATATTAGGATTAATATCTAGCTCAATGTGCCAATAAAAATGTTAGACCCATTAAAGAATGTAAAGTCTCACATCATAAACCGTAAGAGTTGATCTGAAGTACAAAAACAGACAATATTTTAAAACGGGTGAATTGCATTGTTACATAACATCTTTAAACCTATGTCCAATTTTTTTACTACAAAACAAAAAAGAGTGAAAACATATGAATATATACAAAGATACGAGGATTGATTTTGATAATTTATATACATAATTGGAGTTATAATTTGACTCACTATTTAAAATTTTAGGAATTAAAATAGTTCAGTTATATTAAAGACTAATTTGATTTTATATAAATTGGTATAAAAAAGTTAGCAAATTGTTTTCTGACATTTGAGTCGAATATGTTATGTGACATAAAAAAAAAAACTAATGTAACTCACAATTATTTTTTTAAAAAACAAATTTGAAATATCTAACTTTCTAAAGTTTGAAAACAAATAGGCTGAAAGAGACGTACCGACGGCGAGCAACAATATGCACTCAAATAACACATGTGTTTAGATTTTCATAGAGGTTTAATTTGTAATAAACTATATATTTAAATAAAATAACTTTTTGTTGAGAGTCGTTTACCATTTTAAATCATCATAAACCAGACACCATAATATATACTCCATTTGCTTTAAAGAATTTAAGAGTTAATATTCATATATATAAATATAAATTATCAAAAATTGCGATCTATGCACACTAAATCCGTTACCATATATATAGTTAATAACTGCACCTGAATTTTCATATATTTTTTTTTTCATATTGAATACAGAATAAAGCTCTTAGGTCTGAACTTCTTGTTTGATAAACATTACAGTTGAAGACTTGAAGCTACGATTGTTGACATGCTTTGAACGAACACTACATAATAAGTGCCTATACCGATATCGATGTATTATATATCCGCAGCTATAATAACTTCTAAATGTGCTTCCTGATTTGCACTTGGACCTTCATTTCCAACTTCATCACAAGGCTCCGTAGTACGGATACAATAATTAGCCACTAGAAGAAGAAGATTATTATGAAGAGTAATTATAATCTCATAAATATGCTTGTAGTAAAAGCACACTCCCACAACTAATATGATAAGGGCGTTAAGGATAATAAACCACCAAAGCTGAGCCACCAGGATCCACAAGAGTGACTCACATGCAATTGTGCCAGAAACATGAAAGAGAATGATCATTGTTATTGAATTTGGCATAATAACAATGTTATGGTTTGTGATTGCTAGTGCAATTGCATGACAAAGAGTAGCTAAAAGGAAAAGTAACATGGTTACATGAATTTCTTGAAATGGATTGGTGTTGACGCCTTCATACTTTATTGCAATTGAAGCTAACTCCAATGTCACAGCAGCAATGTAGACTCTAAGGGGGGTATCCAGGAAACAAAAAGGACAAGTGTAGTTAATAGATAAAATTACGAAATAAAGAACAGTGCAATAATTAACTGATTAAAATAATCTAAATAATTAATATTAAATTAAGAAATAAATATTTAAATAATTTAAATAATCAACTTGATATTTTAAACTGAACATTTAAATAATTTTAGAATAAAAAGATTAAAATAAATAAAATTTGAGCAAACTCTTCATCCATTTCCACCCACAAATATTCAAAGCTTTAATAAATTATCTACTAAAATATTATCCATAATAATATTTATCTATTAAAATAATAATTTTAGTTGATAAAACTATCCAATTTCAAAAATATTATCCATAACTTTTAAATTATCACTTTTAACTTAACCCAACCTATTCATCTGTAATTCTCAACCTTTCCCAACCTCAGTCCTCGACCCTTTACCACCGCCACCACCAAGGCACCAATTCTTATTTGGGCTACATATCCTGGTGCAGCGGTGTTTGACTGCTTGTATATGACTTGCGTTTCCACATCTCTCTTATCCTCCTGCATGGAAATTATTTTTTGTTTTTGTGGCTGAGATGACTCCATTAGGCACCACTCACCAACTAACGGTGGTGGACGCTCATCGCAATGCCAGCGTTCATAATCAGACAGGATTTTGGAGAGTGTGATGCTAAAGTGAAGGAGAAGGCGGTAGACGTGGATATATAAGAGTGGGATGGAAAAGGATCTATTAGATAACAGTGCCTTGTTGCAAGATTCAAACTTCAATTCCAACCGTTTGTTTAAGCAGATGAAAGAACTAAGTGTTCGACCAACTTGATTTTATAGTTGCGGATGGATCAGATCGGATCGGATATAGCCTATAATTCTATGTGATCCGCACTGCACTCGTTAGATCAGATACGCATTTTTTCAAGCCGGATTAAAAGTGAGTATCACGTTAGAGAATAAAGAGAGATTACAAAGAAAGCTGGATTACCTGTGGGAATGGGTGCTACTTCCTGTCATGTTAACGTGTTACTGAACAAATGATAGAATATTTCTATAAAATGGAAATATAAATGTTGCTTACAAACACTAATGATGGGTGGGTTTATATAGAGGAAGTAGTTTATAAGAGAAGTGTTTAATGTAGTAGTATAGTCGGATGCATTAGTAAGAGATAAATATTTAAGCAGTAAGAAATATAACTGTGAAGTGTTTAATGTAGTAGTATAGTCGGATGCATTAGTAAGCGATATTATATTTAAGCAGTAAGAAATATAAATGTGAAGTGTTTAATGTAGCAGTATAGTCGGATGCATTAGTAAGAGATCAGATATATATTTAAGCAGTTTAATGTAGTAGGAGTAAGAAATATAAATGTGAAGTGTTTAATGTAGCAGTATGGTCGGATGCATTAGTAAGAGATATATCATATATATTTAAGCAGTGAGGATCTACATGTTGGTGGGTCTCCAACTTCAGGTGGGACCCACACAACTTAAATAAATAAATAAAAGAAGGGAGCTACTCAAATGAAGATGTAAAAAACATCTTTTTATGAAGATCCTTTGTATAAAAGTGTGATTTATTGATTTGGCCACACTTCAAATAGAAAGAACACTTTTTTAACATATCAAAATCTAACCCTACAATCCATCATCCAAGGATCAAAAAAAAAAATTATTACATGAAGACAATTATAATATCTTCATTGGAGTACCCACCATAAAAGAAGGCATATAGCCACGGGAAAAGAAGAGATAAAGTTAAGAGTCCCTCTTTTTTTGAAAAGGAAGAATTGAACACCTAAAGGGAGAGAAGGGTTTGCTTCGAGAGAAGAAGAAAATTGGGGGAAAATAGTATTGTCAATTTGATCACATTGATTTGATAAATTTGTTTATTTTTTTATAAAATTTTATTATGTTATTTTTAGTGTAGAGATGAATATTAGAATATAATTTGTTAGTTGTATTGTTTTTTTTGTCTGATTTAAAATATTTATTTTGTGAAAGGTTTATATGTTAATTCCATAAGTTTTGACGATGTATTTTGTTAATTGTTGAGATGTCTTAGTGTTACTAGGAAAACTATTTGTTAATTGTATTTTGTTAATTGTTGGATTTTTTGTCCTTTGTTCGGAGGTTTTTTCACATTAAAATTTTGGTATTTGATCATTTAATTTTTGCAATTATATTTGCTGTTTGAAATATCTTTGGTATTGCCTATTTAATTGCACAAGTTGTGAAAAAATTATTTTTGATACTTCTGCTATTAGACAGATTCTTATTTTGAACCTTTGTTGAGTTTTCTCAACAAAGTGATATCTAGACCTCTGATTGTTTATCTCTATGCTGATTAAATAGAAAAAAATATTCATAAACCAAATATGGTCAAATTGAATTCCCAAAATTACTCAATTTAAAAATACTTAAATGAAATGCTAGAATTATTATTTTTAACTAATGGTTAATCATTAATGTTTTAAAATTTAGACTAAAATTTAAAAATATGGTATTAAATTATTAAACTAAAAAACTAAGTTAATAATTAAGACTATAATAATAAAAAATAATAAATTTTATTAATTTTTAAATATTTTTATATTTAATTTAGCTCCTCTCAGGCTTTCGTAAAATAATTTTAAAATAGATATTTGTAAAGAGTTGGATTTGTTTTTATACATATTATATAGTCTAAGAATATAGAAACGACCCAATAAAAATTCGTGAAATTAAATTTTGGTCCTTAACTCTTTATCTAAAATTTAAATTAGTTCTATTCTTGAATATACACACCTGTCTTTATAATTTTTTTTCCTATTCTTATTTAATTAATTAATATCAAAGAGGGATGAAATGACACAAGTCTCCGGGGACGAATCCAGGAGGAAATGCTTAGATGAAATGACACAAGTCTCTGGAGACAAATCCACGTACATGAGAAGGGAGGCGCTTGCGCCTACTAAATTAAAAAAAAAAATAATAATCTCTCTCTCTCTCTCTCTCTCTCTCTCTCTCTCTCTCTCTCTCTCTCTCTCTCTCTCTCTCTCTCTCTCTCTCTCTCTCTCTCTCTCTCTCTCTCTCTCTCTCTCTCTCTCTCTCTCTCTCTCTCTCTCTCTCTCTCTCTCTCTCTCTCTCTCTCTCTCTCATATATATATATGCAGGCTACCATGAGACAAAAGATCTTCTTTCTAAAGAGATTCGATTCGGAACTATGATATGTCCAAGGTCCAATATTAAAATAATTTCAGAGGTTTTCCTTGACTTTGTCCGTGTCAACAAAAAATTCGAAATGCCTCGACTTTTTTAGAATAGGTATAATATATATATATATTCAATATAACAATTATATTTGTTGTTTTTACAAAAATTTATAAAATTTTATCTTAAAATTTATGTTTAAAATAATTTTTTATTAAATTTAATTTGTAACAATATTTATTTTATTAAATTTAATTTAATATAAAAAGAAAGAGGTAAAAATAATTATAAATTAAATTTCTATTATTTATAAAAAGAAAAGTCTAGGGGGCTAGCAATTTTATTGAATTTTGGTCAGCATGTAATCAGCAGAGAAAGGTGAGTCATTAGATAAAATCTCACACCATTAAATCATCATTGATAGTTCTGTGATGGCTACCAATCACAAAAATTGCTGACCCTTAGCATTGCTTTTTATAAAAACATATTTTTTATATACAAGTTTAATTTTTTTTATATTTATATATAATTTTAATTTCAAATTATAAATATTGGTGTATCAATAAGCACTAATGTGCTAATTAATTTATTTTTTTATTATTAAATATTGTATAAAAATAAAATTAAGAGTAAAGGAAAAATAGGTCCCTAATCTTTTTTCTGCAAACATTTTTGTCTCTGACCAGAAAAATACTTTTAAGTCCCTGACGTCCTTAAAAATTGGACTGATCAGTCCTCAAAATGCCGTTAGACCCAACGGAAAAGTTTGACGTGGCTCCCGTAATGCTTGTCACGCGTGGGTCACGCGTACCTCATGACAGACTTCTCTCTCACGCGTATGTGTGACACACGTATACGCGTCGCCATGAATCCTCTATTTCATCGTGAATTCTCCATTTTGCATGTTTTTTTTCCATTTCTTTCAAGTCATTCTTGTCTTCAAAACTTTAAATCACTCAAACAAATATATCAAGGCATCGAACGAGAGAAAAGCAAATTAAATCTAGCAATTTAGGATGTATTTGGAATTCACGTTGGGAAAGAGAGAAGTCCATTTGAGTGTTTTAACGTCCCATTTTTATGTTTGGCAACTTTGTGAAACTCTAAACCTAGAATTGCTTTCACCTATGAAGATACGGTGAAGCAAAAAATTCTAGCTTTTGCATTTATGTTGAGGAAGGTTGATTATAGTTAAAAAATTAGATGAGAAATTCATTCTTTTTCTACTAATTCTACCCTTCATTTTCTTTTATAAAAAGGATGCAAGTAATCATATCACTTTTATTGCATTTTTTTTATTCATATGACAACTATTGTTATATTTTTTCTTCTAATGTTATATTTTTATTGTATTTTTCTATTCATATGACAACTATTGTTAATATACATTTTTATTTTTATTAATTTTTATGATATTTTTATTATTTTTTGTTTATATAAATTCTTTTTTTGTCCTTTATTATACTATATTCATGTTGTGTATAAATTGTTTTATTATTTTTATTTGATTTTATTCATATAAATTTTATTTATTTATTATAATTTTTTGTTCATATGATATATATTGTTGGTTGTAATTATTATATATTATGCTTGTATGAATTTTTTTCCGTTTTTTTTGTTGTTTTTTATTGTACTTCTCACTTTACTTTATTTTTGTTTTTATTATATACTAATGATAAGTAACAAAAGAATTATAAATAAAAAAAAATTTATAGTCCAAAATAATATTAAATTAAAGAGTACAAATGGTACTAAAAAAATAATAGAACATTTCCTTTTTGTTTGATATTATAAAATATATAATACTCTTTTTCATATTTTTTATATATTTTTTAGTGTTTTACTTTTTTGAAGGCAAGAAAGAATGACTTGAAAGAAATGGAAAAAAAGCATGCAAAGTGGAGAATTTATAGTAAAGTGGAGAATTGATGGCGACGCGTACGCGTGACAAGACTTTTCCGTTAGGTCTAACGGATACATTTGGACGGAGGGACTGATTCGTCCAATTTTTATGGACGTCAGGGACTTAAAAATATTTTTCAATGGTTAGGAACGAAAATGTCTACAAAAAAAGGTTAGAAACCTATTTGTCCTTTACTCTAAAATGAGTTAAGATGACAAATTAACAAGTTATTTATAATTTAATTAAAATATTTTAAATTTAAATTTTAAAAATAAAACTTTTTATAAATTATCTCAAATATAACAATAAAATCTAATAATTTTGGTTATTTTTAAAGAACATTCTAAAAAAATTATGTTAATTATTTTCAATTATATTTTAACAAATATTTTTCTAATAAGTAATATCGTGAATTTTTTTTCATATGCATTTAGATTTATAAATATAAAAATTATATTTTGATGTATTCTAATATTCTATGTAAATATAGATTATAATTTAAAGTAATTTTTACCAACTAAGTATTTGCAAAATAAAATTCATGTTATATCATGATTTTTACCGCTTTTTAATTAAGTTTAAAAAATTAATTTTATATTTTTATTTTAAAATTATAAATTTTATAATATTTAAAAATAAATTATAAAAAATATTTTAAATGATTGAACATGTAAAATGTTAAAATAAAAATTTTAAATTAAAAATAAAATTAAAAAATATTAATTTATTATTATGTGTAACAAAATCAATATAAAAATTTACTGATATTTTTTAAAGATTAGTTATTTATAAATATTATTAAATTTATTTATTTTTTCAATTCTATTTAATTAGAAGCAAATTTAAAAATTTATATCCAAAATATTCTTTATCTTCATTCATAATTCTAATAGACAAAAAATATATTTCTTCAATCTTATCTTGAACCTCTTTCATTATTTTTTTAAGATTATTAATTTTTATTTTGATTATATTATCTTATCATATTAGACACTATCTTTTTTCTTATCATTATTATTATGTTGCCTTATTTTATTCTTTTTTTTTTATTTTCTTCTTCTATTCATTCAAATCGCAATTAATTATCACCATATCATTATCCCAACTCTCATTTTTTTATCACTTTAATCCATAATTGCCATTAACTTTTGAGTTATTAAAAATTTGCAAAAGAATTTTCTTTCTTTGATTTAGATATCTAGATGTATACCTATTATATAGATTCTTATTATCTTTCAGACTTACTTGTTAAGTCATATTTTATGACTTTTAGACAAAATTTAAGATATCAAGTATTCAGATTTTTTGTTAATAAAATTATAAAAAAATAATATCAAATATATTATATCTTCTTAAAAGAATAATATTATATGGACACTATTATTTTTAGCTACTATTAACATATACAATTGAATATAAAAATATTACATTGTTGAATATCTCCCCTACCCTTAACACTTATTTGTAATAATTCTTAATCTTTCTCTAAATTTAATATGTCAACTTCTATGTCTCTAACTAATAAAATTTTTAAAATTTTCTTAAAGTTTCATTTAATTTCAAAACAAAATTATAATTTTTATATTGTTATTTTTAAAATATTTTTAGGAAATTAATTTTTATATTTTTTAAATTATAAAATTGAGATAAAAAATAAAAATTTTAATAAATAATAAATTATTAATAAATAAAAAATAAAAATAAAATTTTATAAGTTATTTAATTTTTTTGTGTGTATAGAATAATAAAATTTAAATTAATTTAAGTATAATACTAAAATTATTAGGTTGTTATTACATGTAACAATTAAGATAAAAATTTATAAAAATTTATAAATTTATTTATTTTTTCAATTTGATTTAATTTGAAGCAAATATAAAAATTTAAATTTAAAGAATTCTTGTTCTTGCATAATTTTAATTGCTAAATTTTTTTTTAATTTTATATTCAATATCTTAACTCATCTTTTGTTCCATTATTTTCTAAAAATTTTTAATTTTTATTTCATTATTTTTTACCATTCTCGATACACATATTTATCATTATTTTTTGTAATTAAGTGAAATGAAGATAGGAAGAGAATACTACATATATTCCATAAAATAAGGAAGAAGACAACATGGATACAAATTATGTGTAGAATAAAAAAGTAACCGTACAAAGAATAAAGAAAAATTAACTAATAATTACATTTTTTACCAAAATTTAAGACGATAATTATATTAAACACTATTTATTAATAGGATTAAGATGAAAAAGCTAGGCCAATGAGTAACAGCTCAAATGGTATAATTTTTTCATACTCAATTAAGAGGTTGCGAGTTCGAATCTCCTATCTTTGGTAAAAAAAATGTGAGGCTAAAATTATTGTAAAATATTGAAAAAAATTATTGAATTATTTGAATTAACAAAATTAAATAAATACTGCAATTGTTTTGGAGAGATATGTATACAAGCCAAAATTTAATATGTATTTGTAGGTGAACCATGAACAAGCTTCAAATATTAATAAGGTTTTAGTTTTTATAATTTTACTAAATTTTTAATTAAGTTCTTATAGTTTTTTTTTAATTGGGTTTTTATACTATATTAGATTTTGTAACTAAGTTTCTATCGTGACAAAAATATTGGAATTAACAGAATATTCTGTTAAACAAAACGAATATACTTAACACTTGACTGAATATTTTATATCATTTATCAAAATATTTCGTTAATTCTAATATTTTTGTCATGATAGGAACTTAATTACAAAATTTAATATGGTATAAGAATTTAAAATAAAATTTAAATAATTAGCATTAAACATAATTTAAAATATAAAAAATTAAAAAAATAGTAACCTTTTCATAAAGGTCTCTGCCCATTCTCATCGCAGCTTCGGAAGTACCTTGCCTTCCATCGCAGAGACTGCTGCATCACCTCTAGAATCCGCAGAATTAATAAATAATTAATTAATAAATTAAGTATTATTTAAAAAAATTAAAAAATTAAATTTTATAATTTAGAAAAAAAATTAATTAAAATACGAATTTTAACATTAATTTTAAAGATTTTATCTCAAAATTAGGCTAACGAGACGAACTGATTGGACCGAACTCGTATTGAGCCCAAGGCCCAAGTATATAAGGAAGACTTAGCTCTCCTTTTCCCAACAAACAGAAGATCACGCTGAAGGGAGGGGAGAAACCATCAAACCCTAACCCCAAATTCAATTCAAATTTCAATTTTTCGTAACTTTCAATTCGGAGCTTTGATTGACAAGCCGTTAGCGGCCGCACGTTCGTCTCAGAATTTTCTACAAAATTCACATATCAATTTGTTATGCATTTTCTGTTCATAGATTCTCCTCTGTATATATATAGATAAATAATGTTTAATTATCTTAGAGGCTTTTTGGAAAATTAGGTGTTTTCTTTATGCATGTTGTGTTATCTTGGGATATATACTTATACTTATATATGTATTTATACTCCGGCAAGCCTTAGTTTCGTAGGTTCCATCTAAAGCTTGATATTCTGTATTTTAGTACTCAACTCTTTGCATATACTCACGTTTTACTCTTATCTTTTCTCCAGTTTTACATTTACGAGTATAATGCGCTTTTCTTTTCGCGGTTTTTGCTTAAACATTTCTTTAAGGCTCCTAGTTACAAATTTCTTCAACTATATCTACATATATATTTTATTCTTAGAGGTCGTAATACCTCACCACCTTTATTTTACGACTTAAGTGTAAAGCTCTGTTTAGTAGGATGTTACATTATGGTATTAGAGCAGTTCGTTCCTGTAGAGCCCGAGGGACGGACCGACTATGTTTCTGAACATACTTTAGTTGTCTGTACATGCTAAATTAGGTTATCTAACTGATAAATGTGGCATGAATTTTCATGAGCATGCATTTTCAGTTAATAGGGAAACTTGCTGCACTTGCTAAATTCTAACCTTATCTAGCTTCTAAATCTTTTTGTTTTTTCTAAACTTTAAAAGAGAAAAAGGCTTTTTGCTGGACCGATGAATGTGAACTAATGTTCACAACTATAAAGAAACTCTTTCAAAACCACCAAGAGTGGTTCACTTTCGAAATTTACAGTCGGCAGTCTAACTAAGATAAATAAATATTATAATTGAATCCAGAGGAATTAGAAAAGATTCTATCAATAGTTAGCAAAGAAAGAAAAATAACTCAATAAAACAAGCCGAATCTTACGTCTTACACAAATCATTTTATGGCTTCGTCGAGTCAAACTGATCCAGAGCAACCTTCGCTGTTTGAGCTCCATCATTTTTTTTCTTTGACCTTTTTTTCCTTATTGTCTCCAATGCTTGTCTTCTTCTTTCTGTAGCCTGTCTTTTATTTGTTCAGATCTGAAAGTTCATAAAATAAGTTTGAAGGAACCTAAAATGAAAGTATCAATAAAGTAAAAGAAAATATAATTCGAGAAACTTACTGCTTGTGAGATTGTGTTTGCTTTTTTGACACCCTTTGCGGTTATTTTCTTTTTATTATGGGTGTTTTCTCAATTTCTTTTTCTCTACAACACAGACAAAGACATTAAATTTATACCGAAGAAAAATATAAGCAAGAAAAAGACACTAACAATCAAGGGAACGACACTGACAACACCACCGAACCGAAAGAAATTCATACGCCGAACAAAATGTTCACCAAGAAAATGCAAAAACTAAACCAGATGAATATCATACAATCATATAAATGAACATCACCCAATACTTACTGGCTTTCAGATTTGTTTGTGCCCTCTGAATCTGTCGGCACATGCTTTCTTTTTTTGCTTTGTTTTTTAACCACCTTTTGTGGTTGTTTTCCTTTTTTTTTGTGGCAGTTTTTTCAATTTATTCTTCTCTGCAATACATAAGAACAAACGCATAAGAATAACTTTAAGCAAATACAAGTTAAATGAAATCAATATGAAGATCAAACTTACTGGTTTTCAGATTCACTTTTGCTTTCTGAATCCGTTGGAGTGCTTTCATTTTCAGTTGTAGTTTCTGAATTCGTATCAACAAGCTTTTATTTTTTAACCACCCTCTTTTGTCTTGTTCTCTTTGCTGGTGGTGTTTTGTCGGATTCGGATTCAGTTTTAGATTTAGAAAATCTTTCTTCTGAAGAAGAAGAATCCAGATAATAATTTTCTTTTTTTTTTCTTTTTCTTTCTTATTTAGCTTCTTTGTTTTTCTTTCTTCCTTCTTTATGTTCTTTCTGTATGGAAGTCCCTAAAACATAAATTTATTTAATGAGAAATACAGTAACAATCAGCTGAATCAACATTAGCAACCAATTGAATCACATAATAGTAATGTGCTGAATAGAATGCCATAAAACGTGATAATTATTTAATGATCAAAAAATATTTTTGCATGCACAAAAACTCAATTGAAGACACTAACAATCAGGTAAATCAAACGGATCATACCCACTGAACCGAATAAGATTCATATGGTGAATAAAACGTGATAAATATTTAATAATGAAGAAAAGTGTTTCTAAATGCACAAAGATTCAAATGAACACACTAACAATTGCAAGTAAGGGAAATAAATTAATTATAACCTAAAACACAAGTTTATTTAGTTAGTAGATTATTTTAGAAGCATTTGAAATAAATTTTAGGAGAAATTTTTTGTTTAATTTACCAATGGGTCAGTTGCTTCCCTTGAAATCCGGTCAAGCATCTTTTGCTTTGTCCAATGGGCCACCCACGGTGCTGGGGGAACATCAGGTCCGAACGGGCGAGCAAACTTGCTTTCATGGAAGTATATCAGCGTCGAAACAAAAACACAGCCATCAACAGACTGTTTTGTTTCCTTTCTCTTGTTTTCTATTCCTTTCATCAAGAAGTTGAGCACATGTTTTGCCCCTTCCACTCTTGGATGTTGTCCACATGAAAGATAGGCGACTTATGTATCGGGGAGGCCACGCTTACCGTGGTCGGTAGCAAGAAGCACTTTTGTATGAAGACGACAAAAGTCCTTTTGAATTTTTTCCAATTATCCTCCCCTTCAACGCTCATATCCAGCACATTCCTTGTCTTCCGGATTCAATTTTGAGTAATCAACCTTGTCATAAAAAAGATTTTCTACAATATTTTAATAGAAAAAAATCAACCAAAAAGGTATAGCAATGAACGGAAAATAAGCAAGAAGTGGAAAGTGTATTACTGCCGTTGTTTATGCCTAGTGCAACGGCTACCTTACGAGGAGTTATGTATATTTTTTCTGGAGAGTTTTTAAGCATCCCATATACTCATCAAAGCAATCAATCAATTCTTTCAATAGGACATGAGAGACATTTATTTTTGGCACATGTGCTAGCACACCAAATCCCATTTGTTCAACTATATCTCTCTTTTTTTACTCATATTCCTCAATATTGTTGCTATTGCCTTTGTTTGGCATCTGCAATCATGAGTTTTTTTGCAAGTTTTGAAACAAAATGTGAGGATATATTTATAATACAAAATAAATATTATTTGAACGAAAGCGGATAAATGTATTTAATGTGTTTACGTTATAGTGTGGCTTCTCCATTTTTGTCGCCATTGTGTTGTTGTGTTTTGCTGTAATAAAAAAATTTGGTCAATACTTTAGTCAATACACTGAAAAGCACAAGCATGCAGTAAATATCAAGTTTAAAGACATAGTTACACTATCCACCGAACTGAATGAAAATAAGAACAAATTCGATTCAAAGCCCTAGTTATATTGTAAAAATGCAATAAGAATAAAGCCTAAACATTGAACACACTAAATAACTAGTGAATAAGAATAACCAAGCCCACCAAACCGAATACAATCCATGTGGTGAATAAATCATTATAAGCTTTCAATTATTATAAATAGTATTTCCTCATGCAATAGAAGTTAACTGAATAGAGTAATAATTAATTTCAAAGACTTAGTTACACTATCCACTGGACTGAATGAAAATAAGAACAAATTTGATACAAAATCCTAGTTATATTGTAAAAATACAATCAGAGTAAAGCCTAAACCATGAACACACTAAATAACTAGTGAATGAGAATAACTAAGCCCACCGAACCGAATACAATCCATGTGGTGAATAAATCATGATAAGCTTTCAATTATTATGAATAGTATTTCTTCATGCAAAGGACTAGTTATACTGTAAAAATACAATCGCAATACGTTGATCTATTGTACGAAGCAAATCAATCCAGTAATCTTAAAATGCAACTAAGAGAAACACTGCATTGCAAGATATCAAATGAACAGTAGCTTTTTTCATACATTTGTTAGTCTCTGTTGCTATTTTTGTTCGTTTTTGTTTGTTCGTAGCAAAATCTTGTTGCGATTCTTCTTCAGTAGTGGTTTCCGCAGAGAACTTGACTGAAATTTGAGTGATTTTGAGAGATATTCGAAGAGAATGAGTGGTTTCGTGTTAAGGAGGAAGTAACGTTTTTTCATAATGAGCGTGAAGGTAACAAGGGGGTTCAGGCGCGTGTTTTCATGCTTTATTAATGCACGTGACTCTATTTGGGTTTGGGGCAACTTAGTTATATGATTACATGGATGTGTAGTAGGCCTATTATTATTTATGTGTATAAATTTAAAAAATATGAGTATAAATTATATTAATTTATATGTACAAATTTTGATAAATATAAGTGCAAATTATTACCCCCGAAATGGATGCTCGTTGTGATGATATTAGTAGTACTATTGCTACTTCCTGTCATGTTAGGCTTGGTTTGGTAAAGCTTTTCAAAGAGGTGCTTGTGCTTTTTAAAAGTTCAAGCTCCTCATTTTGTGTTTGGTAAATAAAAAAAATCATGTGCTCGTGCTTGCAGCTTTTAAAAGATGGGGTACTTTTGAAAGCACCTAAGATAGAGCTTTTCAAAGTTGGCTTGTGCTTTTCAAAATTTAAAAGCCTAATATAACCTCATATGTTAACTAATTTTCAAATTTAATGCTTGCATTTATATCTATTATAGTCTTTTTAAATTTTAAAAGCTATTATACCAAATACAATTGTTGTTGCTTGTGTTTATTTAAAGTAATTTTTAATTTGATTTACCAAACATAAATGGTACAACTTTTAAAAAACCATATTTTAAAAGTTAGCTTTTATAAGCTACTTTTGAAAAGTAAAAACTTTACCAAATTAAGCCTTAGTGTGTTATTGATCTGATGAACGAATGATAAGAGTATTTCTATAATGTAAGATCTTTTGAAGAATGGATAATGGATAAAATCAGAAGAATAAAGATCGAAACAGGGAGTGAACAAGAGAAAATTTTATGCAATCTCGGATGTGTTTGTTGGTGCATTTGGAAAGCAAGGAACCAGCATATATTCCAGCAAACAAAAATCAGCCCACAAAAGGTAATAATCCGATCATAATTTCTAATAGTAGAATTTCATAAGGCAACACATGAGTCCAGTAAAGCAAACATTCCAGATACACGCAAGGGCGGTGTGAGAAAGAGAATTACCTGGAGACTTTCGCCAAAGAATAGGTTGAAAGTGAACACAAACGCAGCTTTCCACAGGGATACCGGTACAGGAGCTCTAGCAGCAGTAGTAAGGGACTGGCAAGAAAAAGTCATCACTGGGATAACAGCAACATTCAAGACAATATCACCATTAACAGCGGAGGCTCAAGCATACAGAGAAGTACTCATACTTATTAAGAATCTTCAGATACCCAATTGCATAATTGAAACTGACAGCTTATCTCTGGTTCAAGCAATCAAGACTAGAACGTCCATAGCGGAAGCAGATGCAATCATTCGAAATATTCTCCAACTGCTGGAAGAGGCTCCAGATGTGGGAGCTACCTGGACTCCAAGGGATGGCAACAAACTAGCTCACCAACTGGCAGCGATGGCAACGGAGAATAATCTTGGGAGACAGTGGATAATGAACCCACCTACTCAAGTAAGGAATATAATCAGATCAGAAGCAAGTCTCGCAACAATTCAGCATATTCAAGATAAACAGAATCAAGTAATACAGAATCTAGCCAACAACAATTCTGATTCAACCACCCATCAAGAAATGCAAATAGAAGAGAGGTTACTTGGAGGGGTGAAAACAGAAATCCGGGACTAGCCATCAGTGAAAATCAAGGAGCAGCATCTCCCCAAAGCAATGCACCTACCCACTAAGGACAGCCACAAGAAAGTCTTTGATAGAGCAAATAAGGACCGAGGAGGAGGCGCAGTCGATCGGGCAGAGATACATAATGCGGTATGCCGGAGAGGGGGTAGCGATCGTCATCCCGAGGATTCGACGGAGGTTGCATGGCAGATCCGATTGAAGGTTAAAGAAAGAGGAGACAGCACGCGAAATGGGGTTTGGAGGGAGGAGAGGGAACGCAGATCAGGATGGGACACCTGTGGTGAGGCGCAGCAATGGCCTACTTCAACACGAAAGTCTCAGGATTAGGGTCGACATAGGCAATGGGAGAGGAGGAGCTCGGAATCACGAACATGCACCATCGCTGAAGGAGATGAACACACGCTGGATAGCTCGCTGTGAAGGAGGGAGAAGACCAGGCTGAGGCGTTGAGGGTTAGATTGTATCCGGGTCGAGCGTGGGTCTGGGTTGGTTGCGGGTCTCTTAGTTTCAGGTGCTTGGGCCGGGTTGGTTGGCCGGCCCAAGGCCACGTTCAAAAAAAAAAAAATAGTATAGTAAGGAGAATTCAAAAATAAGATCTACATTCTTGAATTTGTTTATAGAAACATGACAGAATATAGAGACACAAAATTGTATTTAGCAGATAAAATATAGATAGAAATATTGTATCTAAAGATATTGAATTAGTGTATTTTGTGTTTATCCTAAAAAAAACAAAGAGACACTAATAAAAGACACAATTTATTTTTTATTTTTTATTATTTTTTTTAATTTTTTATAATTATATTTTTTTTTAAATTATTTGAATAAAAAAATAAAAAAAATTAAATTTTTATAATTTATTATTAAATAAAATATAAAAATATAAAATTTAGTGTCTCTATCCGTTATGTTTTATTCTCAATATATTTTCTTATTCTGTTTTTAAAAACAAACACAATCCATAATATTGTCACATTATTATGGAAAAAATATACATTATTAAGTATATATTAAAATCAATCATTAAAATTAATTATTATTACAAAATATATATTAAAATATAAAATTTATATTAAAAATAAATTAAATTATATATATTTATACATAAATATATAATAATTAATTTTAATAATTAATTTTAATATAAAAATAACATTTGTGATAATCAATTTAGCCTCTCAGTCTTTTACACAATTTTCGTAAAATAATTTTAAAATAGATATTTGCAAAGAGTTGAATTTGTTTTTGTCCATATTATATAGTCTAATAATATAGAAACGACCCAATAAGAATTCGTGAAATTAATTTTTGGCTTTTCTCTAAAATTTGACTTAGTTCTATTTTTAAATGAACACATCTCTTTATATTTTTTTATTCTTATTTAATTATTATCAAAAGTAATAGATAAGAAAATAAAAATTAATCTTTTATACTACATATATATTAAGTTTAATTACTCTGTTGGTTTTTATAATTTTACTAAATTTTTAATCAGGTCTCTATATTTTTTTCTTTCAATTAAATCCCTATACTGTTTTTAATTTTATAATTAGGTCTTTTCTAGTATAAAAAATATTAAATTAACTAAATATTTTTTCACAAATTGAAAATATATTCATAATTAAAAATATAACTAGATATTTGACTGCATATATTTTAAAAAAAATATTCTATTAATTTTAACATTTTTGACATAAAAAAGATTTGTTTACAATTTCTAAGAATTAAAAGGACCTATTATATATGTTCATTATTATTATGATATTTAAAAAGTAATGTCTAAATTATAAAAAAATAAAAAATAATATTTAATGTAAAAATATAAAAATAAATAATTTTTAAAAATTTAGAATTTGCTATAAAAAAAAAACAAGTTAGCAAAAATAGCTCCAACTCACATAGATAGTATAGATTTCACTAAATATTTTATTTGTAGTTAAAATTTGTGGGATACATTGACGACGACCATGCTAACGTGGGGACTACTGATGGTTATTTATAAAGCACTGTTTATTTGGAAAATTAAAATGAAGGAAAATAAAGGTAAAGATATTATTGATGATATATTTTATTATAATGTTAATAAAATATAAACTTCAATTTATTTTATTTAAATTTTATATTATATTTAATAATATTAGATAAATGTAGACAGGCTCTAATAAACTTCATGCTACATCTACAGTAAAAAGTCGCTCATATATGGAAAGAAAAATAAATACAAATGTTGAAATTGATCGGAACATATACCTTTTCATTTTTAGATTACTTTATTTTGTAACAACTAACAAGATATTTGATGATGTTGACAACTTGACCTGAAATAAATACAAATGTTGAAATGAATCGATTCGTATAGCAACTGATGAAGCAATAATCAAGCAGAAAAGTCCGTTGTGTAAGCAAGAAAGGGATAATATTGGAATGGATGGACGGTAGCCAGGTTAGAATTTTCATGCTTCTTAGATAATTTAGAGAAACACTTGTTGAATAGAATTAGAATTTTCATAGAACTTTGCACAAGAGCAGCAGTTAAGAGTGCTAAAGAAACTTTTGGATATTTCGATGAAATGCATAATGGACTAAAACACAACTAGCATAATGAATTTATACTTATATTCAGATATCCTTTAAAATTTTTTATAGAAATTTCGCTAAACCTTATATAACTTCTATGCAATCAAATCCTTTAGTAAAAATTTAATTTAGGGTTAAATATTAACAAAGTTCGTCAATTTTTATAAGTTATAGGGTCAAACCATATTTACATTTTTTAATTTTATTATGGAGGTTAGAATGGGGTAGAACCTGTTATGGTGATTAGATATGCTTTACTTGCATGTGGTGTTAGCTGAATAGAAATCGGACCGTGCGAGCGGGGGGAGGTTTATCGGACGATCCGACTTGCTCACAACAACACGGACCGTGCAAATTGTATACGAATTTTTAAAAAAAAATTAAACATACACACAACACAGACAGTTCAAATTGACTTTGTCGAATTTTCAAATTTTTCCTGCTTTCAAATCGGACCCTCCAATTTGATCATCCATTTTTCATACAAAAAACTTGCACGGTCCAAATTTTTCACCCTGCAACTAAGCAAAAACTACCCCACACATTAATTTAACACCCCAGTAACCCATAACTATGCACAACACAAACATGATCTCCATAACCAAAAAAATCAACCACATATTTAGATCATAAAGTAGTGTACAAAGAACACTAATAAATTACATTTGGACAGTAGCATTGGTATTGAACATAATTGAATAATTATATCTTATTAAAAGGGCTTGGGTCAATTTCATTTAAAGTAGTGTTTGTTTTGAAGTATTAGAACAGAGATTGAGATACTAAAACTCAGTATTATATTTATTAGTTAAGAGATTGGTGTTAAAATTTTTATCTTTGTCTCTAAAATTTTAGTATTTTAGTACCTTCAAAAAGTGGAGATATAAGAAACTGAAATTTTTAGAAATGGAGACTGAAACTTTAATAACATTATATTTAAAATACCCTCATTTTAATTAATTAATTCTAATTTTATTTTTTGTGCAAATTAAATTAGAGTTTTATCGTTGTTTTAATTTGTCTCCTACTTTGCAACGAACAGAACACTAAAATTTATTTCAGTCTCTATTTTTTAATTTTTGTCTTTCAATTTTTCAATCTTTCAGTCTATGTCTCTCTACCAAATGCTACCAAAAAAATTGATGTATGATGAAGATGTGATTAAAGTATTGATATGAGATAATGTGGCACTAATGAGGTAGCAAGTGTGTGATAAAGAGATGATTAAAGTATAGATAATTTAATTTCTTTTCCGTTTATAATAATATATGATTAAAATAGAATATATTGACAAAAAACAAGGTCTCTTCATCACTTCATATTTAAATTCTTATAATTAAATAGCTTGATCTAGTAATTTCTTGTTTCTTTGTTTTTTTATTTCTATTTTCCATTTGCTTTCAAATTAGTTATGTTATTATTGGCACTCAACATAAAATTGCCAATAAAGTATTTTGCTGTCTTTGATTTTACTTAAAATTTTTAATTTTCAGCTCTATGTTGCGTATTTTGAATTACCACAATGCATTAACATCACCAAACATGTTTTAGTATCAAGTTTGACCAATTAAAAGTTTAATAATATACATGTATGAGGTAGGGTATTAATTAAAAGTTTGAATTGGAGAATGGGCAGATGATGTTAACATAAGTGAATGAATGGTGGTGGAAAACAGTCACTTACAAAAGTCAAGAGCGATGGAAGTAATTAGATTAGTTGTTAGACACTACCTCCTTATTATTAATGATATATATATATATATATATATATATATATATATATATATATATATATATATATATATATATATATATATAAGTCTAGAGGGTCAGTAACTTTTGTATTTTTTTGTCAGCACTTAACTATCAAAATAAAAGTAAGTGATCTCCCACCATTAGATATAATCTCACACCATTAAAAACACTATTGATGACCAATTAATAGTTACAAAACATCAAAATTGTTGTCCCCTAACATTCTTCTATATATATATATATATATATATATATATATATATATATATATATATATATATATATATATATCATTTCGTGCATGTAGTAGTCCATTCGTTTATTGTCCCAGATAATTAACCACAATACACGACATGCATCAACCAGTTTCATGAATGCATGACAGAGACAAATGATTAACGACGAAACACACGCAATCATGACACATTTAGGGATATTTTTAAAAATTTTTATAAACTTTTGACGATAAAAAATATTCTTTACCTTATATATATACATGGCATGGTTATAAATACAGATATTGGATCTTTGTGGACTCCGCACTACAAGAAAAAAGGCTTATGACCACGCTTTTTTTTTGTTACGCTTTAAAAGTGTAGCCAAAAGTATTTTATGGCCACGCTTATATGAGGGTGGCGTTTGAATAGAGATTTAGTCACGCTTTTTTTTGCTACGCTTTAAAAGCGTGGCGAAAAGGGTCAATGGCCCCATTTTTATGATGGTGGCAGTTGATGCGAAATTTAGCCACGTTTTTTTCTGCCACGCTTATAAAGCGTAGCCATAGAGAGATTTCGGTACGCTTTTAAAGCGTGGCAACAGAAATTTATTATTGTGGCGTTTCAGAAGCGTAGCCGTTTCCTACAAGCCTTTTGGCACGCTTCAAAAGCGTGGCCAAAAGGTTCCCTAAAAAAAAAATTAAAGAAGCTCGAATTAAACAAAAACGCTCCAGAGTTCAATTCTTCGTGATTCAAAGACTTAGAGACAAAAAGCCTTAGCTAACTCCTTCTTTGTGCCCTGCCCTAACTCCTCCTTCGAAAGCCCCAATGGCGACCACCAATCTTCGTTGTGCCTCACCGCTGCCCCCTTCGAAAGCCCTAGCTAACCCTTCTTCATTGTGCTCGCCTTAACCCTTCTTCAAAAGCCTTAACCCCTGCCCTCACCGCGACGACAACACGCCAACGAAGTACCAGTCGGACGACAGTCCGTGAAGAACGACGAAGCCCTCCCTTCCGCGCTGCCGCTCGCTTCCTGCTTCTTCGCTTCCGTGAAGAACGACAAAGCCCTCCTTTCCGCGTTGCCGCTCGCTTTCTGGCAGCCACCACATCTTCCTCCACTCCTCCCTCCACTCTGCCACTCTCTGTCTGCATCATCAAGAATGGAGCCTCTGACTTAGGTTGGTTCTTGATTTTTTTGGTCTGATTTTTCACTTCTTCTATTTGTTTTTCTATTCTGTTCTTGAGTTAATTCTGGTTTGTTCCTAAGTATTTTAGTTCTTGATTTTTGTTATGATTTTTAATTTGTTCTTGATTCTTGGTTGGCATATTTTCTACAGTTCTCTAGTATTCTCTTGGTTGAACTTCTTGGTTTTGATTTGAATGTTTGGTTCTTATTTCTTATTTTCTGCAGTTCTGGAACTCGAAGTACTATTTTATAAATTAAGAGAGTAATTCCAGTGAAAATCGGATTCAGGCTGTTTCGTGAAATTTCAACCTACTTTTTGAGCACTGAAACTTTAACTTTGGTTTTGGGTTGGCAGCTTGTTATGTTGTCCAAAGAACTAGGCTTGTGGCAATTTAGCTCTCAAGTCTGTCTTTATCTTGTGGGTATTAGTTCATAAAGCTTTCTAATGTCCCTTTTCCAGTGTTTTCTTCTTTACTTTCTTCCAATTTTGCTACTACTTAAGGAAATTGGATTTTGGTCAAATGTCCACTTTTATCTATATGTAGTAGTGTACACTGTTTGTTGTTCATGGTTACTTTGGTTAATTTTCTTTTAGCTAATTTGTTTTTTTTTTTGGGGCCAGCTTTACACGTATCAATATAATATGGGGTTTCTATTGATTGAGAAAAAAGAGTGGAGCTCTAAGTATAATGAGTTGAATCAAGATTTGACAGAAGTGATGGATGCTCTTGAAAGAGAAAAATCTGCTCATTTAATTGCCATCTTTGAGGCAGAGAAGCGGGAAGAGCATCTGAGGAACGCCTTGGGTGTTGAGAAAGAATGTGTGCTTGATGTAAGTTTTTTTAATTATTATATAAATACTTGTATTAGTGTTAATTCTTCTTTTTCAAAATAAAGAAAAGCATGATTCTTATATTAAAGCTTATTTGTGGAAACCATGATTATTCTTTTCTTATTTTAATAATTAACAATTAACAATTACTGCTTGCAAATATGTAAACATTTTTGCATAAACAGCTAGAGAAGGTTGTGCGAGAAATGCGCTCAGAGCACGCAAATATTACATTTTCTGCAGAGTCAAAGTTGGCGGAAGCAAATGCATTGGTTGCTAGCATTGAAGAGAAATCTTTAGAAGTGGAAGGAAAGTTGCGCTTTGCTGATGCCAAACTTGCAGAAATAAGCAGAAAGAGTTAAGAGATTGACAGAAAATCACACGATCTTGAGTCTCAAGAATCTTTGCTTCGAAGGAATCGCTTATCTCTGATTGCAGAGTACTCATGATAACTCTAAACTATTTGTTCTTAAAAGGTTTTACTATTTTCTTATTATAATATATAGCTGTACTTCTTGTTTATAATGCATTATGATATGATTTGCAACAGGCAAGAAGCACATGAGAGTAATTTATCAAAGCAGAGAGAAGACTTGCGAGAATGGGAAAAGAAATTGCAGGAGGGGGAAGAGAGGCTAGCCAAAGGTCAATAGATTTAAAAATATGTCATCCTCCTTTGGTATTTTAGTTCTCTAGCCTCCCCATTGTGCTCAATAGATTTAAATGTGAGTGTCATCCTCCTTTGGTATTTCTCGCTTTCCTATACATTGGTAGGTAGCATCTTGTATCCATGAAATTGTTGAATGCTTTACACATATATCAAGCAAAACAGTTACATGAAATGTCTCAATTCAGAGCATGTAATTGGGTTAACCTTGCTGAGTGTCATTTTCCATCTGTAGCAAAGATCAGAACAAAGCTGAACCAAATTGCAGTTAAATTTCTTTGTTTTGCTTACAAAAAGGAGAAATGTATGGTTTGGTTTGTGATTTTGAGTATAAAGCCAGGCCATATAAATGCAGCAATTAAGCAGATTCAGTTTTAGTTTATTTAACCAAATATTTGGTGACACTAAATTTAGTTTCTTTATTTATTTTGACTTGCAGTATTAACTATTTAAGCTTTTTTCTCTTTTTTTGTCTTTAATTAAGAACTTGTCGAGTTTATTTAATTCTAGTTTTGATTATAATTTGCGTGGTGAGGGAGAAAGACAAAGGTGAGTTCAGTTGTAGACTTGTACGTTTTATCCTATGAAAAGTACTGAAAAGACGAAATGAGAGAATTAACGAGTGTACTATAGCTTTACAACGATGAAGGATGGATATGTATATGGATGGATCCTTTCAAATTTCAATAATTAAGATAGAAAGGAAATTGAAATGTTTATAGGTATGGGAATGTGTTCAAGACGAGCATATTGGGAAGTAGTGTGATAGCGTTGACGGAGGTGGAGGTGAACAAGGTGGTTCTGATAAACCAAGGGAACATGTTCATCCCTGTTGAGATCTAAGAAGCTAGGTTTAGGTATATACTTGATACTTTTGCTAAATGATTTTGATTGTATTGGCCTTTGATAAAATTCATGTACAGGAACTGCTTATATTCATGGCATGCATGCATCTGGAAATTTTGTTGTCATCATGGATGCTGATCTGTCGTACCATGTAAGTTTTGCTGTTAACATGTAAATGACAGGTTGTAGTTATTATTTGTGATTAAATTTGGAATGAATAATGAAAAATAAGAGAAGAATTAGATGAACTTCATTTTTAGTTTAGAGAATTATTAGTAGCAGAATCGTGTTAAACTCTTCTTATTTTTTTTTCCTTGTCTGATCTGTTAGTTCTTTTGCAACCAAAATATTTGCCAAAATTCATTAGGTAAGGGAAACTTTCAATAAGTCATTTCTCACTTTCTCGTTAACTGCCTATGCCATCTTGATATGAACACCTGTCACCATTAATCTCTCACATTTTTCAGCAAGCAAATGGAAGCTAGAGCAGATATAATTACTGGTACTCATTATGTTAAAGGTGGTGGTGTGCATGGATGGAATCTTATGCGCAAACTAACAAGCAGGGGAGAAAATGTTCTTGCTCAAACATTTTTATGGCCTGGTGTCTCAGATTTGACAAGATCATTTAGGTATTGATCTTGATACTTTGTATTAAATACATTGTTGATAGTAAGTTTCTGCCTTGCTTCCACAATTTGAAATCAATTTATTCTTGGTCTTGGTAGACTTTATAGGAAGTCTATGCTTGAAGACATCATTAGTTGCTGCATTAGTAAGGGATATGTCTTTCAAATGGAGATGATAGTCAGAGCATCCAGAAAAGGATATCATATTGAAGAGGTACAGTTACATAAGTTATTACATTTACATTTGAAAGGTACATTTGTTGTTTTCACTGCCAAATTTTCTTCTTTTTTCATTTTCTCTTCAACATGGATTCATCAAACCAGAACCAACCTTGTCCCAACCGAACCTTTAATCACTTATACCCAAAACCTTGTGCTGAGGAATCAGAATCAGAATCACCCCCTTCCGAAACACCCCAGACCATAGACCCCAGAGGGTACCTCCTTTTCTTCTCTCATTCTTGGGCTTAATTTTTTTCTTCTGTTTAATTAAATAGTTAATTTCATTCCTGTTTGTTTCGCCCTTCTTTTTTATTCTGGTGTTTCATGTGGGGGTAATGCCGCAGAATGATCATAATTCATTGAAGTTTGAGTCTTTGTTGTTTCTTGCAATTTCTTTATTTTGATGATGGTAATGTAACCTTGCCTATATTTGTATTATTGTGGTTTCTTATTTTCCGTACAGGTATCAATTAGAAGTATTTGAAGTTGCAAAGAAGAGGAATACAATAGCAGTGTTGGATATAGGTGCTGGTAAGACCTTAATAGATGTGTTGCTTATGAAGAACATTGGTCAAGCTATCAGGTCCAGTATGTGCTTTGTTTTGAGGCAATTAGTGAACTATTGGTGCTAATTCCAACGGTAGTTGTGCTTTTTATTTGGTCACCTTGTGAAATTTTCCGTAAGCTACAAAATTAGATAGGTCTTGGTCTTCAGTAGCTATCCATGAGATTTAGAACGATGTTGAACACATAAACAACTCATAAAAGAAAATTTTCTAATAGCATTGAATTTTCTGGACCTTGGAATTCTTCTCAGGATTAGCTCTATTATTTTCTATTAATCTTACTCTTTTTTTGTGAGTTATATTATTTGCTTACCACTAGGCATAAACATTGCCGGCAGTTCAATACAGCAAAGTAAAGCATTTAATGATTAGTTAAAATTATGGTGCTACAAAATTTCACATTTAATCTACATATGAAACTTCTCTCATGATGGCAACTTGAGGTTCAGGTTAGGTTCTGCAGTCATTCTCTCGTTTTTCATTAATTTGTGAGTTATCAATATATCTAGATGCGGTTCATTTAATCTACCTCTAGAATGGTTCTGGAGCTGTGGCTTCATCAGTTCCTAGTTCATCAGCTTTCTTCGGAAGCATCTTGAAGAAGGTTATATCAAGAATCCCCACCAGCAGCAAGGTTTCCTCCGGAAGCTTCAAGATTGTGGAGATCGATGAGGACAAGCAGACATATAAGGACAGATGGAAAGGGTTGGCCTATGATATCTCAGATGACCAGCAAGACATCACAAGAGGGAAAGGTATTTTGTAGTTTTTAATGTGTATTTTGTAGTTTTTAAAGGTAGAAGATAATGTAATAGTTGTTGGAATTATAATGCATGTATTACAAATTCATGGATAGTTGTTATCATTTCGATTTTTTGTTAGAGCTTGTCATGTGATCAACCACTATATTTGGTGTACAAGTTTATGAAGGTTTTATATTGTTAATAGTAATTAAAATTGTTATGAAGGTTTTATATTATTTAAATTTTATATTATCTATGAATTTTATTAGGTTTTATTAGGAAGATTAAAAAAAAATTGAACTTGAACAAATTTATAGCCACGTTTTAAAAGTGAGCTATTTCGTACAGCCACCACTTTTCGCCACGCTTTAAAGCGTAGCCATATCTATAGCTATTGGCACGCTTTTGAAGTGTAGCTATATTTCTAGCTATTGGCACGCTTTAAAAACATAGCCATATTTGTAGTTATTGGCATGCTTTAAAAGCATAGCCATATCTCGTGACTTTGCTACACTTTAAAAGCGTAGCCGTATCTCTAGCTATTGGCACTTTTAAAAAGCGTAGCCATATCTAGTTACTGGCACGCTTTAAAAGCGTAGCCATATCCTCTCGCATACGGCTACGCTTAAAAGCGAGGCAATAGATAAAAGCGTGGCGACAAAAAAAAGCGTGGCCATAGGTCACCAAAAGCGTGCCGATAGAGCAACCGGCACGCTAGCAGTTGTGACCCTTTCAAAAAAGTGCCGGTTGCTTAAAAAGCGTGGCGAAAAGTTATCACTACGCTTTTTTCCACTTTTCGCCACGCTTTAAAAGCATAGCAAAATCCTGGTTTTCTTGTAGTGCCGCTCGTAATAAAACAAAATGGAAGAAGGAAGCAACGCAAACTCAACACCAGTCTCGGTGAGGTAACACTGCAACTGCATTTACTTCATATGTTCCTTAGCTTCCATGTCTAAAACATTTTCATCTTAATGTTATATCAATATAAAAATACTATATATGTACCAAAAATAATCATTAAATGAATTTGTATATAATTTATTTTTAATATATACTTTATATTTTAATATATATTTTATATAAATAACTAATTTAGTAATTAATTTTTTAGGTGTTCGTAACTTAAGGTTCCCGGGTGTTCAACGGATCGGGTGGAGACGAGGTGGTGCGTGGGCTGGACCTTGAGTTGACGTGGAGTCGAGGATGGGGAGAAATCTGAAGTCACCGGAGATGACGTGGAAGGGGGGTGGCCACCTGCAAGGACACTCCAACGATCAAGTCAGTGTTCGTACGAGATGTTAGCCATATTAGGTAAAGTGACGCATACCTTGGGGAAGTGCTGACTTTTTCCCTTATATATGGTGCTGGGTGGGCCCATGAAATGACCTAGCCTACTGTTTAGGGAGCTTCTTATGAGCTGCCCTAGTTCACGTGGTCGGGTCAAGTCATGCCGGACTCCGGGTCGGGGGCTTGATAAACCCCATTTGTAGGGTTTATCTTGTATTAATTTTAGGGGATTTTATCACCTTTTACCCACATTTATTCAATGAAATATCATGGTTTTATAACTTCTCCTTTAATTGTGCTTAAGAGTGAAAACATGCTTTTTAGGTCTTAAAATAAATAAATTTAATTCACCTTGATTCCATTAGATGCCTTGATATGTTTGTTAAGTGATTTAAGGTTTAGGAGGCAAAGATTGGATCAAGGGAATGAAGAAAGAAAGCATGAAAAGTTGGAGAATTCATGAAGAAATGAAAGAACCGGAAAGCTGTCAAGCCGACCTCTTCGCACTTAAATGACCATAACTTGAGCTACAAAGGTCCAAATGATGCGGTTCCAGTTGGGTTAGAAAGCTAACATCCGGGGCTTCGAAACGATATAAGATTTGCCATAGTTGCTACACGTATGGTGGCGCGCACGCGTATAGTACGCGCACGCGCCGTTGCTGCCACCTGGTTCACTTAAAGCAAAACGTGGCCAGCGAATTCTAAAGCTTTGTGGGCCCAATCCAACTCATTTCTGATGCTATTTAACCCAAGGAATGAAGAGGGAAACACAAGTTAGTTACCATTAGTTCATTCACACTCATTAGGATTAGTTTTAGAAGTAGTTTCTAGAGAGAGAAGCTCTCACTTCTCTCTAGGATTAGGATTAGGATTAGTTCTTAGATCTAGGTTTTAATCTTTGCTTTCTTCCACTTCTACCTCTCAATTCTTTGTTGCTACATTCATCTTCTTCTACTCTTTTGTTGTAATTCCCTTTATGTTGTTCTTATATTTTGTTGTAGATCTAGTATTGTTCCTTCCATTTTCCTTCAATTAAATAAGAGGTAATTCATAATAATTGTTCTTCTTTGCTTTTCTATTGTTGATCTCTTGCCTTTGTAGTTAGATCTCTCTTTAATTCTTGCAATTTATGTTGTTTACTTTTATTGCCTTTTATGTGTTTGTTGAAATGCCTCTTCTAGATATAGTATAGATTTTGTTCCTCTTGGCCTAGGTAGAGTAATTAGTGACACTTGAGTTATCTAATTCCTTTGTTGATTGGTAATTGGAGAGATTGCTAATTGGTTTGGAGTGCACTAAAGCTAGTCTTTCCTTGCGAGTTGGCTAGGACTTGTGGCTCAAGTCAATTCATCCACTTGACTTTCCTTTATTTAGTAAGGGTTAACTAAGTGGTAGCAATGAACAATTCTCATCACAATTGAGAAGGATAACTAGGATAGGACTTCTAGTTTTCATACCTTGCCAAGAGCCTTTTATAGTTGTTAGTTTATTTTCATTGCCATTTACTTTCATGCTTCTTATCCAAAACCCCAAAACACATTTCTAACCAATAACAAGACACTTTATTGTAATTCCTAGGGAGAACGACCCGATGTCCAATACTTCGGTTTATAAATTTTAGGGGTTTGTACTAGTGACACTTTTCAGGGCTTCGGGCATTGCCTGAGGGTACCGATCTGACTGGTGGTCTATGCCGTACCGGTGGTAAGTCGGGCGTTGCCCGGGTCGAGTGCTAGGAACCGACCCGTCGGGTTCTCCTGGCTGTATGGAAAGGTTTGGGCCTGGGTCAAGGGCGGTGCCCCGACCGGACGGCGAGTTTGGGCTGGACCCCTGAGGGTCCGTAACAGTGCCCCAACGTGCCTGCTTTGAGGTTTTGGGGCTCATGGCCAGGCACGTTTGTTCTACTCGCCGAAACGGGACGTGTTCGTCTTCTTGGGAGCCTGTTGGTGGCGTTTCGTGTTTCACGCGCGTGATTGTCTTGTCTCTGACGCCACCTCCTTGACTTCTGCGCATGGCATTAAATGCCCCCATCATTTCATGATTTGAAATTTGTGTGAAAGGACAAGTATGCCCCTGTCCTTTGGCCTTTTTTTTACGGTTACATTCCTCGTTCTTTTTTATTTTCACAAATTCCTCATTTCTTCGCTTCCGTTTTCTCCTCCCCCCTTTTCTTGAACTGCTGCTGCTCCCATTTTCAGTCCCGTTTTTGCTGTTACTTTGCTCTTCTGAATTTCTCCTTCATCTTTCCCAGACTCTGCATTCTTCTGGTACGTTGTTTATGCTTTTTGTTTGTTACCTTGCTTTTTCTTGGTTTTGCGTGTTCTTCTTTGTGCATTCTTTTTATGCATGCCTGGTTTCTGCTTGTGTTCTTGCTGTTTTTTCTTCTTTTAGAGGGGGCGCCACTGGATTTTTCTTCAGGTTTTGCTTGGGTTTCTGGGTTAGGGTTGGTAATGGGGGTGATTTAGGGAGTTGCAATTTTCTTTTACTATTTCCCAGGGTTCCCAACCTCATGTTCTAATTAGGTGGTGCCCCCGCTATAGGTATGGTTGATCGTCCCGTGATCCCGAACCCGGCTCAGCGACCACTAGCCGACTTCGTCGACCACTATGCGTGGGTTACTTCCAACGTGAGGGACACCCAGTCTTCGGTTGCTCGGGAGAGCCTCCAAGAGCTTCGACAGGCTGGGCTTTCGTGTGGTGATGGTCCCGAAGAGGCGCTCTACCAAGTTTATGTTCCCGCCGACCGGGAACGTGTTTGCCAAAAGAATTTGCTGTCCCCACGAGTGGTTGACTGGTTGTGGGTTTATAAGCCTATGTTCACCACCTTGGGAGTTCGCTTGCCCTTCTCTCCCTTTGTCATGGGCTTGCTGAATCGTTGTGATGTTGCTCCTTCACAGCTGCACCCGAATAGTTAGGCTGCGATTCGCTGCTTTGAAATGGTCTGCGAGTATTTGGAGATCCCGGTCTCCGTGAGTGTTTTCCTCTATCTTTTCCTCCTTACCAACCCTTTTCGGGAGGGGAAGACCAAGAAAGGTTACATGTCTTTTCGGGCCCAACAAGGTCGTAGGATCTTCGGTCTCTTTGAAGATTCTTTTCATGATTTTAAACACACCTTTTTCAAGGTTAGACCGGTTGAGGGCCATCAACCTTTTTGGCTTACGGCGGAGGGGGAAAGGCGGATCTCGACCTGTTGGAGTTTTGGGGAAGGATCCGATTATTTGATTAACGTCTCTTATGACTGGTTGAGCCCGGAAGAGCGTAATATTGCTGACATATTATTGGCCGTTTTTGGTGAGAAAAATCTAAATCCCCATATGGTTATGCCGAGGAGAAAATCAAGGACTTGGAGGAAAGGCTCAAGCTAGCGGAGAGCTCGGAGAAGGCTGCCCGCCAGAAGGCGGCTAACCTAAAGAAGAAGAATAGGGATATTGCTAAGGGAGCACGGGAGGTCGTGAAGCTGACTGAAGAGGGCATCAACCTTCAGGTTGCTGTGTTGGCTCCCGACCTCGACCTTTCTCAGGTAAGCGCCTTCAAGACAGTGGAGGGTGGGAAGATTGTTGACATCCTCAAGCCTTGAGATGGACTCCTCCTTTCAACCTTTTATTTTATTTCTGTAATCTTGCTTTGCTTTTTGGGCCTTCTAAGGCACCTTTTGGTTGTAACGAACACTTGATGCTTCATTTTAATTAGGCCGTTTTATGATAATTCCTTGCCTGTTCGTGCCATCGTGGCTTTACTTTATTGCTTTTTGCTTTATCCGGGTCGTCGTGGCCTTTCGTCTTTATTGTTTTATGATAATTGCTCGTCTTTTTAGGCCGTCGTGGCCTCATCTTTTTATTGTTTTCGCTTTATCTGAGCCGCTGCGGCCTTTTGGTTTACCATTTTCATGGTTTTTGTTGCGCGTAGATTGTTTTTAGGGTCCCTCTGGTTCCCGAGGTGATCAGTCCCAGGTTTTCGTTAGGTCGACCACTCGTTTGCCGTTGTTTTTACTTGTCGTATTTGGTGTAGATCTTGCAAAGACAACACTTTGTTATATGTATGTTTCAAAACGAGAAAACGATGTAATATATAACATAAGGGAGACAATGAAAAAAAGTTGAAGTGAATGCAAATAAAGAAAAGTTAAAACGGGTGTGTTGGGGTCGTCGGGTCCTCAGGTCGGGCCGCCTTTCTTTATGAGTAGAATCTCTTTAGGTTTGTCATGTTCCATGTCCTCGGGACCTCGCTTCTGTTCAGCCTTTCTAGCTTGTATGCTCCTTTCCCTAGGACGTCTCTTACCCTGTAAGGACCTTCCCAGTTCGCGGTTAGCTTGCCTTCTCCTGGGGTTGGTGATCCTATGTCGTTGCGTCGCAAGACCAGATCGCCTTCATCGAGGTTTCTTTTGAGTACTTTGCCATTGTACTTTAGGGATATTCTTTGTTTGATTGCTGCCTTTGCCAGGTGTGCCATCTGCCTCATTTCATCAACCAGGTCCTTTTCCACTACCTCGCTTCCTCCCCCAAGGAGTAGTCTTGGGCTCGGCTTTCCTATTTCGGCTGGGATGACTGCGTTGACCCCGTATGTGAGTCGGAAGGGGGTTTCGCCGGTAGATGACTGAGGGGTGGTTCTGTAAGACCATAAAACTGAAGCTAGCTCGTCTGCCCATGAGCCCTTCTTCCCTTCGAGTCGCTTCTTCAGCCCCTTTAAGATGATTTTGTTGGCTGCTTCTACCTGCCCATTGCTTTGGGGGTGCTCGACCGAAGAGAACTTCTACTTGATTCTTAGCATTGAGAGGAATTCTTTGAATTTCTTGTCAGTGAATTGTGTCCCATTATCCGAGATGACGGACTCCGAGATTCCGAATCTTGTGACTACTTGTCTCCACATAAATTTTTAACAGTTTTCTGAAGATATGCTGGCTAATGGTTTTGCTTCTACCCACTTGGTGTAGTAGTCTATGGCCACTATCAAGTATTTTACTTGTCCTAGCACGGGTGGGAATGGCCCCAGGAGGTCAACTCCCCACTGGGCAAAGGGTTGAGGCGCCATCATCAAACTAAGCTCCTCGAGTGGAACTTTGTGAAAGTTGGCATTTTCTTAGCACTTCTTGCATTTTCTGACGAATTCCTAGGCATCCGACATTATTGTGGACCAGTAATATCTTGCCTAGATGATCTTCCTTGCCAATGACCTTCCTTCGATATGGTGTCCACTGATAAACCCCAATTTCGTGATTTATCTTGTGCTTATTTTGGGGGATTTTATCACCTTTTTTCATATTTATTCGATGAAATAGCATGGTTTTGTAATTCTCCCTTAAATTCTGCTTGAATGTGAAAACATGCTTTTTAGGCCCTAATTTAGTGATTTCAATTCACTTTAATTCCATTCGATGCCTCGATGTGTTTGTTGAGTAATTTCAGGTTTAGAAGGCAAGTATTGGATGGAAGAACTAAGTAGAAAAGCATACAAAGAGGAGAATGCATGAAGAAACAAAGATTGAAAATGCATCAAGGGACGCACACGCGCACAAGGCGCGCACGCGCACAAGTGGTTTCGCATAGGTACGCGCACGCGTACATGACGCGCCCGCGCAGATGAAGGATTTTCCAATCGACGCGCTAGCGCAAGGCGCACGCGCGCGCCGATACTCGCACGTGACTCACTTAAAGGCAAATCGCTGGGGGCGATTTCTGAGCTGCCTAGGCCCAATTCTAGCTTGTTTCTGAGTGTATTTCATGCAGAATTGAAGCCCAAGCAAAAGGGGGGAAAACATTTGTTAGTATTGGCATCATGTAGTGTATTTTCTAGAGAGAGAAACTCCCTCTTCTCTCTAGAATTAGGATAGATTAGGTTAATTTCACCTTAAATCTAGTTTCAATTTCATGTTATCATCCTGTTTTTATCTACAATTTCATGTTTCTAATTTTGATTATTCTTAGTTTTCATGTTAATTCCCCTTTTGTGATGATAAATTCTTGTTGGATTTAGATCTTTTCTTAAAATACAATTTAATGATTGATGTTCTTTTATGGTTGAATTGAGTTGAGATTTCATTTTCCTTACAATAGTAGTTATTAGATTTCATTAATTCTTGTCATTTATTATGCTTTCCTTTCATACCTTCCAAGCGTTTGACAAAATGCTTGGAAGGATGTTATAGTAGAATTTTATACTCTTGACTTGGGAAGGTAACTTAGGAACTCTTGAGTTGCTAATATCCAAGTGATTGACGATTGGGAGCCATTAACTCAAATTCTCACTAATTGAATTAGTAAGGAGTTAGGACTTATTGACTTGGATTGATATAGCTCATTTGAATTTCCTTTACTATTGGTTAGAGGATGATTTAGTGAGATTGATCCTTGCCAATTCTCATGTTGTGGTTAGTAATTAGGATAGAGATCCTTGACCACCAACCCTTGCCAAGACCTTTTTGTCATTTGAATTTCCCTATCATTTACTTTTCATGTCTCTCATCCAAAACCCCAAAAACACACCTTATAGCCAATAATTGAGCACTTCATTAGGATTCCTAGGGAGACGACCCGGAGTCCAAATACTCCGGTTAATTCTTATCTGGGGTTTGTACTTGTGACAAAAACCATACAATTTAATTTGGTGCGATGATTCATTGTTGGTTGAGAACTATACTTGCAACGAGAATTCTTGAGAATTTCTTTACCGGCAATATCCTTGCTATCACCCACAACACCCTTTATGGACCTCGCCTAGGACGTAGTCCGTTTGGTCGGGGCGCAAGCATTTGAGCAGGGGTTAGTGGAGCCCTCGCTTGTATAGCTGCCCTTGTATGCTCGCATATTTGGGAGCTTCCCTCTTAATGGCTTGTGCTTCTTTCTCATATTGGGGGGGTTTCGCCGTGCTCTAGATATCAGGAGATAGGGTCTATCCACGAGGGGGGGCTTGGTGCCTGGTTCGCGCATAAGATTATTGCTGGTTCAGTCCCCATTCCTTGAATTAGAGACCTGTTCCCCATCATGGGTTTTGTGCTTGCTAGCTTGGAAAGGAGGTATGCTCAGACGTTCCTTTTCCTAGGGACATGCTGTATTATGATTTCCTCAAAGTTTTGCATAATTCCCTTACTTTTTCTAGGTATTTTTGCAGTAGTGTGTCCCTAGCCTAATAGCTGCCGTTTATTCGGGATGTGACGACCTGGGAGTCGCTACTTACTTCTACCCTTGACGCTTCCACTTCTTTGGCCAGGATTAGTCCTCCTATCAGTGCTTCGTATTCTGCTTGGTTGTTAGAGACTGGAAAGTCGAACCTGATCGACTGCTCGTAAGTTACCCCCGTCGGGTTCTCGAGGATGATTTTAGCCCCTCCGAACGTCTGGTTGGATGCTCCGTCGATGTGGAGATTCCACCGTATGGTCGGCGCGTTGGATGCTTCACCCGTGACCTCTACCAAGAAATCCGCCATTTCCTGGGCTTTGATTGCCTGCCTAGGCTCATACTGCAAGTCATATTGGGACAGCTCTACTGCCCATGTAATCATTCTCCCAGTGAGGTCTGGTTTCTGGAGGACTCGTCGAATCGCTTGGTCGGTTCTCAAGATGATTACATGGCCCTGGAAGTATTGCTTGAGCCTTCTTGATGAGGTTAGCAAGGCATAAGCCATTTTTTCCCAAGGTTCGGAAAATCAGACCGGTCATCAAACCGTTCTAACTATTGGTTTATTGGTTTATTGGTCTAACCGGTGGTTCAACCGAAAAAACCGTTTTAGAATAAAATAATAAATAAATTATAAATTAAACATTCTAAAATATAATTATAGTATAATATAAATATTAAAATAGTTTTCAAATTTAAAAGACTACATTAAATGTCATCAATTAAATTCATATAATCTTATTAATATACAAACTCAAGTTAAATAGTATAAAGAAATTTCAAATATTAAATGTCAACATAAAGATTTATCAATCATCAAAATCTCAAGATGTTCTTGTATGTTTCTTTTTTTTTTTTGTTGGTATAATTATTTAAACATATTATGTAATTATGATTGTGATTTCAACTATTGTACTAAAGAAACCTTCAAGGAATAAGGATATGTTGATGGTGGTGGTGTCTTCTGAGGCATCAATGTCTCCTCATCCAGCCCCTCCAATTTCTTCAGCTACCATAACAAAAAAAATGGTACCAAAAAATGAGGTAGCTACTGGATAATCAAATGAGAAGCTTTTTGTTATTGCAAGTGAAGATGAATAGGCCAATGCACAAATTTAAATGTAGCAACTTAAGAGAACTTAACAGCAACAAAAGTTAAATACCACTATACCAGCAACAAATAATTACTCTAAACCCTGAAATCAATAACTATTTCAACAAAAAATTCAGAAACATCATACTTAAAAATTAAAAAACAGCAACAGCAGCATAACAAAGCAACTACAAAGCCAGCAATTACAAAACATTAAACCTTCACCCAGCAATTACAAACAAAGCTAGCAAAACCAACACAACAGCAACTCCATCTTTACACTTACCAATCTCATCATACATTTTAAATTTACCATAAGCTCGTATTAATCCGTCATAAGTCTCCGTGTCTGGCTCTAAATCAAATTCCTTCATCTCATCAAGAAAACACAAAGCTTCGCCAAATTTACCTTCTCTGGAGAAACCGTGGATAATCGGATTGTAGGTGTCCAAAGAAGGCTTGAGACCATGAATTTTCATCTCTTGCAATATAGACATGGCACCTTCCATCATCCCTCCTTCAACTAACAGGGATATTATCTTGTTATATTTTAACTCACTAATCCGTAATTTCTCAATGTTCTTCCACATGTCAAATACCTATTATTCACAAATACCTTGGAATCAATTACTGCAAGATGCTAAGGAACTATGAAATATTAATCCAAAAAGAAGGAAGAAGAAAACCCTTTTACACATCAAAAGGCAATTAAATAGATTCCAGACATTGACAATAGATTTACATGTGTACATCAATTCATTTTAGTTCATCCATAAATAAGTGGAGAGTTTACATACATAGCAAGCAAATGCATGAGTTACTATGATGCACAAGTGTTTTATCCATACTGAATGCACTACCCACCTAAAAATTCATAGATTTATTACTTTGTCTTTTTCGTAAATTTATCATAGTCAGTAGTCACATAAGGAACCGTATCATATTCTCACTTATTACACATAAATCATTATGACTCCAAATTACATTATTTTCAATTAAATATTTTAAGAACATTTACGGCTTTACGCAAAGCTTCAAACTTTGTCAAAAAAAAAAAAAACTAAATACAAGAAACTGCAAGTGATAGGGGTCCCAGAAGTCCGAAACCTGAAGGATTTCCGAAAACCTTGATGCATTCTTGAGGAACTTGACAACAGCCCAAAAGTATTCTTTGGGCCAATCACCGTCTTCAGTAAGAATCCTAAGAGGGTCACCATCTATGCTATCGAGTTTCCGGAGCAAGATTCCCAGTCCACGGTGAACATGGTAAGCTTCCACAAGAAGGGTGGTGTGCTTTGAGTCCAAAATAGCATGGTTGGTGGATGGTGGCGGTGGCGACAGTGGGTGGATAGAGGAAGCAAGGCGAGCTTGGGTTGTGAGGGATTGGAATTTTGAGGAAGGTTTGAAGAAGAAAAAGATGGTTTTGTTTTTGCTGCTCTTAGTTTCTGTATGTATGGTGTTTGTGAAGCAATTGGTGTGGAAATGGAAGTGGTGGCTGTGACTCTGTGAGAACGAGCTTTTTTTTTTGGTCAAGAAAAGAAACTGTGAGAACGAGCTTCAGGAGCAGTCCGGCGGCTGAATGAAAGGGAGGGATTGAGCTTGCCGGTGTTGAGAGGAACGGCCAGTTCGAGGGTGATCGGAGGGACGAGAGAGGGAGTGTGTGCTGCGCTGTTGGAGAGTTGGAGGGAGTTAGGGTTGGGGGTGTTTCACTTAATGCTAAACGGCTGCGTTTTGGCATTTTTGGGCAAAATAAGAAAACCGGCCGGTCCCGGTTCGGTCCGACCGACCGGTTCTTGGTCGGTTCAGCGGTTTAAAAATGGTTTTGATTCTGACGGTTTTTGATGTTAAACCAAATCGTAAAAGCCATCGGTTTGCAGTTAAACCGATTGAACCGGCTAGTTCGGTCCGATTTTCAGAACCTTGGTTTTTCCAACTTGGTGTACCTCAACTCTGCTCCTTGGAGAACTTTACTGATGAAGTATATAGGTCATTGGGTCTTGTCTTCTTCTCGGACAAGGACTGTCGGCATGGCCTGGGTGGTCACTGCTAGGTATAGGTACAGAGGTTTTCCTTCTCTGGGTTTGTTGAGTACGGGTGGTTCGGATAGTACCTTTTTAAAATGGCTAAACGCTTCTTCGCATGCTGGGGTCCACTCGAAGGCAATTCCCTTCTTCATTAGATTGAAGAAGGGGAGGGCCTTTTCTGCCGAGGCTCCGAGAAACCGGGACAGAGTCGTGAGCTTCCCGGTAAGCCGCTGCACATCCTTGACGCATCCTAGGCTTGTCATTTTGAGGACGGCTTCGCACTTATCCTGGTTGGCCTCTACCCCTCGTTGTGTTATCATGAAGCATAGGAACTTCCCGGCCTCCATGGCGAACGCGCATTTGAGTAGGTTGAGCCTCATCTTGTATTTTTCAATGCCTTGAAGACAGCTTGGAGGTCGTCTATGAGACTGCTTGGTTTTGCTGTTTTTACCAGGATGTCATCAACGTAAACCTCTACCGTTCTGCCGATGAGGTTTTGAAAGAATCTGCTCATTAGCCTTTGGTAGGTGGCTCCTGCGTTTGCTTTGTTCAGGTCGAAGTAGTCGACACACATTCTCCATCTTACGCTAGCTTTTTTGACTAGGACGACATTGGATAGCCATGTTGAATATTCGAGTTCTTTAATGAATCCTGCTTTTAGGAGCCCGGCTGTTTGTTTGGCAACCTCATCAGCCCTTTCTTGGGACATCTTCCTTCGCCATTGGACTACTGGCTTGGCGTCTGGTTTGACGGCTAGTCGGTGGGACATGACCTCGGGGTCCAGGCCCGGCATGTTTGATGGTGTCCAGTCAAAGAGGTAATTGTTCGCCTTTATCATATCCATGAGAGGGCCCTTGAGTTCGTGGGGTAGATTTTTGTTTACGAAGGTGAACTGTTCTGCCGACTTCCCTATTTGAAATTTTTCCATGTCCCCCTCTGGTTCTGGTCTTGGTTTGTCTTCTACTCTCACGTCCACGTCTGCTAAAAACACACCTGCCACCTACTTGGACTCTTTCTTTAGGGAGAGACTGGCATTGTCGCAAGCGACAGCCGCTTCTAGGTCCCCCCTAATAGAGCCCACTGCTCCTCTGTCCATTGCGAACTTCATTGTTAGGAACTTAGTGTATATCACGGCCGAAAATTCGTTGATGGTCTTTCTTCCCAAAATGATGTTGTAGGCCGTGGATTCTTTGAGGACTACGAAGTCCGCCATTACCGATCTTCTGTCCTCCCCGGTTTCCAGGCAGATTGGGAGAGAGATTGTCACGTCAGGCTTTATGTAGATGTCGCCTAGCCCCATGACTCCGTGTTGGTGGCTCTTGAGGTCGGACTCCCTGAGTCCCATGGCGTCAAACATGTTCCTGAATAGGATATTGGAGTCAGCTCCGGTATCAACGAGGATTCTCTTAACCAACCCGGTTCTCACCATTGCCGTGATTACTATGGGGGGTTCTTGGGGAGGTCGTGGAACCACTGATCTTCTGGGCCAAAGGATATCATGGGGGGTTTCCCGCTTGAAGCGGTGGGACCCCTGTCGAGATGGAGAGGACCCGAGTATCTTTCTTTGCTGCTGATCTGGATTTGGGGGGGGTATCACGTCCAACCACAACGTTGACTACAAAAGTTAGGGGCTTATCAGCGTTCCCCATGGGTTCTTGTCTGGCTTTGACAGTTCGGCTACGATCTTCTTCCAAGTGCTCCCGTTCTCGTCTCCTCGGTTCTCGGTTAAGTAAGGAGAATTCACTCAATTTTCCTTCCCGGATGGCCTACTCTAAAGCGTCCTTGAGATCGAAACAGTCTTGAGTCTTGTGATCGAAGCCCTTATGGTAATCACAGTAGAGGCTCTTGTTGCCTCATGTTCTCTCTTTCAATGGCCTGGGTCTGGATAGGCCCCTTGTCTGCAATTTGTCGGTAGGCTTCCACTATGGGCGCTGTGAGTGGCGTGTAGTTTGTAAACCTTCCCACTCGGGGAAGTTGTTTGTGTTGCTTGGTTGGGGCTCCGTCCCTGGGAGCCTCTTTAAACCTATCGAGCTGGGGGGTCTGCCGAGGTGGGAGGTTAGGGAGCTGCCGTTTATTGGCGGCTATGACCTGGCTGACTTCCTCGTCATTAATGTACTCTTTGGCAACGCTTTGGATCTCTTGCATTGTACAAACGGGCTTGGTTGTGAGGTGCTTCCTGAAGTCCTCATTTAGCAGGCCGTTTGTTAGGCAAAGGTTAGCAACTGAATCCGTGAGGCCATCGATTTCTAGGCAATTGTCGTTGAATCTGTCCAGGAATTTCCTGGTCGGCTCTCCGGGTTTTTGGGTGACTCCTAACAAGTTTATTGGGTGCTTTGCCTTGGCTATGCGTGTGGTGAACCAAGCTAGGAAGCTTTGAGAGATGTCCGCGAAAGCCGTGATGGATTCTTGTGGGAGCGCATTAAACCACCGGATCGCCAGGCCGGCCAGCGTTACAGGGAATGCCCGGCATCTCACCGTGTCGCCTACCCCTTCCAAGTTCATTCTTACTTCAAAGGCAGTGAGGTGTTCCTGGGGGTCCTTAGTCCCGTCGTACCTCATGTCCATTGGCTTGCCAAAATTCTTCGGGAGCCTGACCTTGAGGATATAGGGGTGGAAAGGGGTGGCCCCCATGATAATGGGTTCTTGTTGTTTCTTGGCTTTCCCTCTTTGGAATTCCCCTCGGCTCTCAGTTCTGGGAGGTCGCTTGCGTGTGTGCCTCATCATGCTTTGTTGGACTCCTTTCCCGGCTCTCGCGTCTTCGGGAGAGGGAGCGAGTTCGCGTGCGAGATCGGCTGGCCTCGCCGTGGGAGTGGCCGTGGTCTTCAAGGGAACGGCTCCTAGCTGCTAGTTCTCTTTCGAGGTTTTGTACTCTGTGTTTGAGTTCCTGCATGATCTTGGCGCTATCAACCCCCATGCCCCTGAAAGGGCGTTTTTTCGGGGGTCTTGGTGTAGATTCTTTGGTCAGGTTGAACGGAAGATCGTGGGTGTTCGGCGGCGCGAGCCGTCAAGCTTGCCCTGCTTAGGCGGACCCCTCCTGTTTCTCAAAGCTCCTCCGACGTGGGGAGTCGCTCCATGTCCGTTCTAAGGTCCCCACAGATGGCGCCAATGTTCGTTACTTAGGGTTCCCGGGTGTTCGACGGGTCGGGTGGAGATGAGATGGTGCGTGGGTTGGACCTTGAGTTGACGACTTGACGTGGAGTCGAGGATGGGGAGAGATCTGTAGTCGCCGGAGATGACGTGGAAGGGGGTGGCCACCTGCAAGAACACTCCAACGATCAAGTCAGTGGCCGTACGAGATATTGGCCATATTAGGTAAAGTGACGCATACCTTGGGAGAGTGCTGATTTTTCCCCTTATATATGGTGCTGGGTGGGCCCATGAAATAACCTAGCCCACTGTCCAAGGAGCTTTATATGAGCTGCCCTAGTTCACGTGGTCGGGTCAAGTCATGCCGAACTTCGGGTCGGGACTTCGGGCGTTGCCTGAGGGTACCGATTCGACTGGTGGTCTGTGCCCTACGGGAACGGAAGTGGAATTGCCCTTTTCTCGCGTTACCCAAAATCCATTTGCCTTCTTTCATCCCATTTTGGTGAGTTGAGCGTTGCCTAGTTGGGTTCTCCTGACTGTATGGAAAAATTTAGGCCTGAGTCAAGGACGGTGCTCCAACCCGACAACGAGTTTGGGCTGGACCTGAGGTTCCGTAACATTAGGTAAATATGTTTTTAACTCTGGAAAAATAAATTAAATGACATTAATTTAATCCTGGCACTTCAAAATCAATTTCACTATGCTTCGCCAAGCAACTCGAGAATTTCACAACAACAGTATAAAAGAGAAAAGAAAAGAGAACAATTAAGGTATTAATTTTGCCTTTCTTTTGTGATAGAGAATTAATTTTCATCGCTAAACTTTGTTGATGTCTTTGTTATACAAGATTGGTTGTAAAATGTTTGAGATCAAAATTGAACGTTGAATTAACTAATACACGCTCCAATTTTTTTTCCAATATATTAAATACTAAATTAAATAGGTTGTGTGAAGGAAGGGATCAAATGGTAGTATTAGATAGATTATAGTGGAAATAAACATGTATGTAAACGACAATTATGGGATATGGCATGGTGATTTGGAAGGAAAGGGTGGATAAAATGTATCAAGTTTATGAAGTTATACGGTCAAAGTACGATGGCAAATAGTATCCACCTTGAAATAGAAAGGGATAAAGGTAAAGAACAAGTGGAGCCCAATAGATAAGGATAATAGAATAAAAAATAAAATAAAAAATAACATCTACCAATTAAACAAGCTACAAAGTACAAACTCGTTTTCTTTGGTAACTCAATTATTGGGCACACAACAAAATTTTGATTCTTCCTTCATTAGTCCCTTCACATAAAAATTTCCTTAAATAAATTAAAAAAAAAACTAATATTTCAAAGAGTAAATTAACACATAGTTAAATACTAAAATAATTTTTTTAAGGAGAAAAAATTGGGTGGACTTTGCTAAAAATCTAAACTCGAGTGGACTCTGTTTAATTATATTTTTTCCTTTTTAACATTTGTGACACACACATATATACTATATTAATTTTAGTAGTAAAATTTTTATAGTTAGTAGAAAAAATTTTAATAAAAGTAATTTAAGTTAATTTGATTAATTTTAAAATTAAGAAATTACATTAATAATTAATTATTTTATATTATTTAAGATATATTAAATTATAATTTAAAATTAAATACTATTCAAATTAAACTAATAAATACTATAAATATTAAAATTTAAAATTTTATGCCTTGAATTAGATCTATTTAATTGAACTTTATTAAAAGTTAGAATCTTATAGTTGTATTTAATTTAAACATAGCTTCTTAATGTAAAAATAGATTTTTATTTTTTTAAAAATAATTTTTTAGTTATTCATTTCTTAATTTTAATTATTTTATTATTTTACGAAACCAAATAAATTGACAAATTTAAATCATAAAATTGTTAATTTTAATTGATATTTTGATTTCATATTTAGTTTTAATATTATATTAAGTTTTAATTAAATAATGTTTGATTCTGAATAATAATTTTAAAATATAAATTTTATATAATATTAAATACTTAATTATTAATACAATTTACAAACTTTTTAAATAACAAGTTAGATTAAACTAATTTTGTTAAATATAATTTACGCTAATCATAAAAGTTTTATCCTTGAAACTAATATAAATATGAATTTAATTTTGATACACTGTCAGTGTAAAATAGTTGTTTATATGTATATCTAATTATATAATATTACAT
Source organism: Arachis hypogaea (assembly GCF_003086295.3). Taxonomy (NCBI): domain Eukaryota; kingdom Viridiplantae; phylum Streptophyta; class Magnoliopsida; order Fabales; family Fabaceae; genus Arachis; species Arachis hypogaea. The sequence goes on along the minus strand of NC_092036.1, from coordinate 5,207,058 downwards.
CATCAAAAATAACTATCTTTTATATTGACCCCATGTATAATCATTCAAAAGAATGAATATAATTAAATGCTTGTGAAAATATTTTATATTGTCAATGCATCAAAATTAAACACTATAAATATATATTAAAAATAAAAACTATCCGTCTATCACAAATATAAAATAAACATAACCAAATGAGGATTTTTCCTCCTAAAAAAAGTTAATGATGTTTTAATTTAGGGTAAATCGCAAAAAAATAGCATCCGAATAATTTTGTCATCGACAAAAATATACTCAAATTTTGTTATCGACAAAAATATTTAATATTAAATATGTATTTTCAAAAAATACTTTAAAATTTAAATTTTGATACTATTTTTTGTAAGCATGATTAAAAAAAATCATATATTTTTATTCTTAAAAGTTGATAATTTTTTACTAAATATATATTTTACAATTTTTTTTATCAACAACTAATAATACTTAAAAAAAGATAGAAATCAAATTTTATTCGGTTTTTGGGTGTACTTTTTAAATAGTTATATAAATATTCTTATAAAATTTTGAATCAAATGAATAAGCGATTTGTCAAATACAAAAATCATTTGTCACTTGCAAAAAAAAATAATATTCATTTTTATCACGTTTTTAAATTATGTGTGTAAATTTTGATCGATAACAAAATTCGGATATATTTTTGTACGCGACAAAATTATTCGGATACATTTTTTTGTAGCTTATCCTTTAATTTATTTTAAAAAATATTAATTTTTTTAAATTTATTTAAGAAGCATTCCCTCCCTTGAGAGTTCACAACTTCACATAGCTAACATAGTGCGCGAGATTCATAACTGCAGCGGCGATGTAAGTGAAAGCGAGACGGATAACGGCGTCTACGATTGTCTCATAAAATTGGTGTTATCAGCAATTGCCATGATTCATGGAGACTTAACCGCTGCTAATAATCTTTTTCAAGAACACAAGCCAGCCTTCTTTATTTATTTGGTGGCTCAACTTTGCCACAAGATTGCAAAGAAGGCACCCAGACCCAACACCCTAACTACTATTCTGTTCCACGGTTCAGGTTTCATAGCTTTTGAAACACTCTTGTGGATCTTCATGGCTGGTCAATTTCTAGGGTTCTTCATCATCAATGTGCCTATATCATTCGTTACATTGCTCTGCTACTATGACTCCATCTATGCACTTGTCACCGTGTGTTATGGACATGGAACAGCAAGTTGAAGATGGAAATTAAAGGAAATCAGGCAAGGCGTTAACACTTTAATTTGAAGAATTATTACTTTTTCGTCCTAATTACACTTTGTAATTCTGTCAATTTATCTTTAATCAGCTACTTGTAGTAATTATTAAAAAAAAAAAAAGAAGAAGAAGAAAGAAGACATAGAGTACAAAAGTAGTTTCATTCTGAATTTGCCCATTGTTAGTTAGGAATATCTTTAAGGAAGTTGCTTAAATTTCCTGTTGTTTGCTATTGCCATATATTTGTCTTATACAAAGGATTGAGCCTCCATTTTCTATGTGTATTGGAATTTCTGTCATGTCTTTATATCTTTGAAGCTTGCCACTATCTCCTTTTAACTACAAATACTACAAGAAACTATAGTCTGTGAATTGTGAGTGCAGTAATCTTGAAAACTGATGTGAAGAAAGCACATATACTCTTCAATTAACTCTTAATTACAAACTCCTTTCCTTCATAATCCTTGTTAAAATCTTTTATTAACAAATAACAGCATGGAGATCGACTTTTCGATTGTCATATGAAAATTCTATAAAACCTCTGAAGCAGAGCTTATTTCATTTGTTAGACAAATAGCCAACATTGCACTGTTCTGTCTCATCCCTTGTGACCATGCTCTCTTGATAATCTTCTGTGTTGCTGCTAAACTTGAGGGAGATTCCTGCTTTAGCTTTGCAGTCCAACTTATGCTCCATTTCTGCTGATAGGGCTGTGAAAGTGTAGCATAAAAAGTTGCAGCAAAATCAATTTTGCTCTGCCAGTACACTGCAATTACCTTTGCCGAGTAGAGCTTATGGTGCAGAAAAGAGAAAACAAAAATGAGTTTCAGTGGTTGGATGAAGTCCAGCTTATAAAGTTCTGGGTCACCACATCATTTGCTGTCTAATATCTGTCCTAAAGGATGCATCTTGTTGATTTGATGAAAATGATTTTGAAGAGACTGAGTGTATGTGTGATAATTTTCAATATATTTATTTTCATTTCTTTGTGCTTATATTTGTATGAACTAATAATATTGAAGAATAATGGTTTGTTTGCCTAAACTAGAAATCCTAAAATGCTTATTATTTTGAAATGCATGCCTTTCAGTTGATCGTCAATAACATGAATCACTGTTTTTATCACAGATTCACTCTCTTTCAAAGAACTTCATAGTTTTCCATGCTTCAGAAGCCATTAAAGGTATATCTCTGTCTAATTACGAACTCTGCTGTATAATACAAGAATATGATGTATTGATGGATAAACTTCAGCATTTGATATGAACCATTTACTTGATAGTTTCTAATTCTGAGCCTGAAATATGAAGTACTAAATTCCCAGAAACAGATTTTAGCTTGTTAGAAGGGATGCTGAATAATGCACCAAAAAGCACATCATTGACATCTAATCTACCAGCATCAAACATGTTTAAGCATCAAGTTTAACCAATTATTTTTCCACTTAACACAATCTTTGTTTGCATTTTATATGATGCAGCCATTGAACCAATGACCACTCCCAACCACAGAGAAATCAGAAATAAAACTTTACATATTTTGGTTGGTGAGTTGGTCTACTTTATATATGTTGTGTTTTATATTCACATCATCTTTCAGACTATACATTCTTTCCAAATTGGGTATTTTCCCAACAAAACCAGACATAAGAGTACAATAAGACTAGGCCTAAGTGAGGAGTCTGATTAGTGTCGTAGAATCTCTGCTAATGACAGTTGGCAGTTGGCACTAACTGTTGCTAACAGGCATGGTAACTGCATAAGGGTCAAAAGACTTGTATACCCTTCCTGATAAGTGATCTATCTCTTGTCTTGCTAGAATAACACAACCACCACAACAACAAAGGCTTATTCTACTAGGTGGGGTCAGTTATATGGATCAAATAACGTCATTGCACCCTGTTGTACCTCATGTATATATATTCAACCAGCAGACTATCTCATACCTTTGTATGTCAAGAACATTGTTATTTAACAAAATTCAGCTTCTTTTACAAGATATCACGCATCCTCTGCTAGAATGTGAGAACTTAAAGACAGAAATTAAGCTTGCAACAGAAAAATCAGTTCCGATATTTCCCATACCTGCACATTCAACATTCTTGCAATCGGGGTTTTTTTTTTGTTTTTGTGAGAAGGGGGGGGGGGGGTTTGGAATAAATTTGACCATGAAGTTTAAGTGAGAATCTTCCTTGGGGGGGGGGGGGGGGGTTGGAATAAATTTGACCATGAAGTTTAAGTGAGAATCTTCCTAGAACATATCAATAACCAAAAATGGCCACATTTCAGTTTTTGGATGAAAATAGACTATGGAATGTAATACCTAGAAGTCTCAAGGTACATCAAATGTGATAACCATGTCTACCATAGAACGAATGAATTAAGCATCAACCATCAAGTAATCAGAGAATCAGACAAAGATGGTAAAAGAAGCCATGCTGGGGAAACTATTCTCATTCAATGTGTAAACGGCAAATAATACACCCTATAGAAAAAGAAAACTCACCAAAAACACGACAATAGTAAACATCCAATTTCTTTTCCACTTTTGTCACAACACAGAACCAGAAACTAATCAAGATCACAAAGATAGCAAGTGAAAATGTAATGAGGAACACGGAATCTATCAAATCTAAATGAATAGACTAGCATTGCATGAAGTGTGATATCCCATAGTTTTATGTCTTCTGAACCAACCAACCTTGTGACCCGCAGTATCAACTTTGGGGAGTCCTTTGGCTGCGAATGTCCTTATAGTAGCATATGACTGCTATGAATAAGAGAGTCGCATTGGCTGTGACGAAACACAAGAAGTGATCGGCCACGACCCACAAGATGGCTTCGAAAGCAATGAGAGTGGAACAGATCAGGAGAGTAGCAGTCGCCCAGCTAGGATTGGGTGTTCTTGCAGCAATCACAGAGCAGATTTTAGCAACGTGGTAAACCAACATTGCTAATAAGTGCTCTTCGTAAGGATTAACAGGTAAAGCTTCACGCAAAATTGCAGTTCCTTCTTCAACCAAATTCACAAGATTGTATAAGCTGCCACCTTCCCTACTTGAAAATCCGCTGCAAGATCAGCACACACTACTATGATTAGCAACTGGTAACAGTGTCTGTGACTTTTGATTTAGGATGAAATCAAGTCTAAAGTGAAATATTTTCTCCTTTATTATTGTTTTTATTATTATTAGAATTTAATATTAACGTAATGCTTTAACGGTGTAAAATATTTTAGCGTTTCAATCACGTTCATTCTTTTGGATGACTTCACAGGGTAAATATAAATTATAAGTTATTAATTTTAGAGACGTTAAAGGTTAAATAATTAGATGCCTGTGACAGTACATTAAAATTAATAGATACCAAATAAATCTAATAAAAAATAATTTTTTAAAAACATTGTGGTGAATTTATAAATTTTAAGAAAAAAATATTAAATAAATCTTTCAGGAATTGAAATTAAATTTATAGATTGTAAAATATTATAATATTAGATACAATTAACCTTTTTGTTATAAATTTATAATTTTTCAAATTTTTAATTTTTTCTTTCTTAATTTTGTAAATCTATCATGAAAACTTTTCAAATACTTTTTTAATACTTTAATTTTCAAAAAAATCTTATAAATCTATTGTAAAATTCTTTAAACAAGGGGCAGAGGAAAACCAATAAAAAAAGAACGGAAATAACACAAGAAGCAAGTGGTAATCTCTCTTCAATAATTCCTTTCCGGCTTTCCCCCAAAAAAATTGTTGATTCTTTGGCAGAAAATGTGCACTTTATCCACTACACCAGTCACGTGTATTACACCAAATTTAAATCCATATTAAAATTAAGAGCTCTAAAATTAATTAGTGTGATTGTGATTCTTTGGATATATTTTACCATATTTTTTGGAGGAAATTAATATTAATAACTGATGATGCAGTTAGCCAAAACAAAGTCTTGCTGAGGATAGATCACATTCTTAAAACACTTGTTTGGAAACAGACAACCTTTCTTCCCAACTGAATACATGTTAGTCTCCGGTTCGAATTTTAAGAAGATAAAACAAATTATTTTTCTCAAAAAAATATGAATATTTTAACTTTTTTTTTATAAAAAAAATTATTAGCACAAAAAATAATTTGACTCTCTCAAATATAAATATGGCTGACAAGACAAAAAAGTTAATAAAAATTGAATTATACCAAAGCATATCAGATAAATTGTGAATTGTGTCATCTTTAGTGAGTTATCTAACAAATTGATTGTCAATTTGCCATACACTTTGAACATGCCTTTGGAAAGGAGTTGCTTAAGGCTGTTGAAATACTTGTTGACTTTTGCAGCTAAGAGCCAAGTCATGCAAGGTAGAATTTTCGGATATACAATGTTATGTGTAAAATATTTTTATTTTTAAGCGCTAGGAGTCTAGGAGATACGATGATCATAATTTTTTATTTATTTAAAAGGAATTTATAGAATCGAATAAAAATTGAAAGAAAATACTTATTTTGTTTCATATAATACAAAATTATTAACATCAGAAGTTCATCCTTATGAAATTAAAAGATTGGCTAGAACTCTTATTATTATATATGGATTTTTTCTTTCTCCTTCTTGAATATAACTTAAATTAAGTCATTGTTGATAATTTTGTCGTAATTCATCCTCATTAATTAGCTATTTTTAAGATGAATTCTAACGCAATTCGAAAAAAAAAGAGTAAAGAGTGTAGTATTTTTTGAAAATTAATTTGCCATTAAAAGTAAAAAAAAGGAAAATAATAAATAAAATTCATGAATTAAAATTCTAAAATCTGAATCTTATATCTGAATTATTAATATAAAATATAATAAATAAAGAGTTAGAATTTATTTAATTAATAAAGAGTACAACATGCCTTAAATAAAAAGTATCTAAGGATGCCTTTCTTAACTATTATTTAATATACCATAAATACTTATATGTATATATTTTATAAAACAAATTATTTTTAAGCAAAATAAAAATAAAAATCCAAATGAATTTATGTATACACTAAATATAGAACAAAACCTCAAGTAACAAATAAATACAATGATATTTTGAGAAAGCTTACGAAACTAGCAAGAGAGCGTAGTATTAGTTATTTGGAAATTGGAGGTACAATATCCATTTTTTATTTTCAAACGAGAAAAATGTGTAAAGAGTCAAGACTCTAGACATAAACTAAAATTGACAATACTTTTAAAGATAAAGTTTATCTAAGTCCAAAAAATCCTATAAACCCTTAAAATAATAAAGAAGTAAATAAATATATAAAAAAGGCTCTCCTTTTCCCTCTGGTCTGGTCTCTGGATGCCGGACGTTACGTTGTTGCAAATTTGCATTATTGTTCCTGCTGCACTTGTGGACGGACCTCTATTCCAAATGTTTCGTTTTTTCTTGCTATAGAAACTGAAATGCATCTCTGAATTTGTCAATGTGGCTCAGCTACATTTGTTTATTTTATGTATTTATGCCATCATCACTCAAATTTGCTGGACGTGTTCCAGATTATTGGCAGTTTACAACTTAAGAGAATTGTGGTTTGAGTCCCATTTAGAGTAATTAAAGAATATATTCATGGAATTTAAAGACCACACATGTTCGTTTACATTGATCTTTACATGTAACACAATGATTCAGAATTAAACTCATTTTGTAAATCTAAAATTGGACCACACGGGTACCGAATGATTTCAATAGATTTAACCGCAAATCAGTCCTAGTCTCAAACGGTTCTGATAACATGGAAAAATGTGTTCCTAAGTTTCAACAAAATATAAACACTACATAGAGATGATGGAGTCCAAGGAGTCGCTTTACCTGACGGCCATCACTGCTGCTATTGCTTCTATAACTCTGTCCAAGACGAAATTGAACCTTTTTTGGTGTCTATTTTTGTTTCGATTTGGTGGGGAGAGAGAGAGGGAGGGAAAAGAAATACTCAAAAAGAAAGAAAGGGGAATTCAAGAGATAGATTCCCAAGCTTGAGTAAGTAAATATTAAAACGAGCAAAGAGTAGAGTATTATATAGCTCTCTTATTCTGGGTCGGTGTTACTAACTTACTATTGCTAACGCGTTCCATTCAGGGTCATGATTGTCATTTTCGAAAATTATCAATGTCTTTAGAATATAATATTGGAAAAACTTCACTAATACCGCTTACTGTTTTCTAAGATCAAAATTCTAACATGGGTTCGGTTTTTGTTATTTATTTGTGGGGTAGCTTAATGGTTAATGTACAATACTAGTCTTATCATGAGAAAGAAAAAGATAAAACTGGACATTAAGATAGTTAAATTTTATATGTTCATGAACTTTTAATTTGGTTAAAATAGTCAATTTTTACAAATTTGTGTGTGTTAAAATAGCTAAATCAGGAATAATACTTCATTAAAATAATTATAAATTTTTTTATATCATAAAAATAACAAATTATTTCTAATAAATAAAAAATTGTTTATATTTTTAAAATTTTAAATAATTTAATACCTCAATAATTTTTTTAAAAAATGAGGATTAATTTGTTACTTTATTTATAAGATATTAATTTGTTATTTTTTATTTAAATAAAAAATATTTGTTTTCAATTTGCATTAAAAAATATTTATGTTTATGCATATTATTTATTAATTTAATAACACACGTTGTAAAATTATGAAAGAAATGGATATTCACAGACACAAAATATGAAATAATAAAATAAAAAAAATCATTCTTCTTTTCACACGGTAACAAATATTTAATTTTAATCATCATAAATGTCAATAAAAAAATATTTTATTTTGTATTCAAATAAAATATCAAAAAATTTAAAATTAATAAAAATTTAAATTTAAATTAAAATAATTGTGTTTTTAAAAACCTATAAATTTAAACTATGAATTTTGATTTAAAAAAATGGACCTAATATATAACTATCCATGGTAGTACATAAACTTAAACTTTAGAGATTTTAAAATTTGAAATAACAAATAATCATAATAAAACAATTTAAAAAAAATCAACTAAATTTATACAATATATATGTAATTAAAAAATGTTAAGAAATATTATTAGTCAAATTATTACTATTATTTAATTTTTAAAATAAATATGATATAACAAATGTTTTAATATGACTATCTGATAATTCAAATTTAAACTCTAAAAATTTTAAGTTTGAGCTGCTTTGTTCTATGTCATATAAAAGATTATATCTTAAGTGTATTTTTTTAAAATCAAAAGTCTCGATAATAATTCTTTTAGCTAATAATAAATTAAATGATCAATTTTAATAAATTGTATAAAATCGTTCATCATTTTGTCTTGTATTCATAAATGTGGTAAAATACAACTTTTATTAAATTTAAATTAAAGCATAAGATTTAAATTCTTATTAATTTTTTATATTTTATTTAAATCTAAATAGAGATACTTTTTATTAACATTTATATTTTAAAATGTATGAAAAATAAATAAATAATTACTTTAAACATAAGAAATGTCAATGTCAATAAAAATCTCTTTTGTCCTGATTTTACATGTATAACTTGTGAAAAAAAAATATTTTTTTTGTTTTTTAATTCTGAAATCAGTTTTTGTGAAATATATATTTTTTTAATTTCACAATATACACCTGTAAAATAAACAAATAATACGCCTAAAAATAAATAATTAGTTGTTTTCAACACAAATTAGAAATTAATTTTTTTATTTAAATAAAAAAATTCTAATTTATATTGTATTTTAAAAAATTAAAAACTAATTTATTGTTGTTAAAAATTATTTTGTCCAAATTTTTTTATTAAAAATTAATTAAAATATTTCACCTTATGTATATAATAATCTACTGACCAACAACATATTTTTAAATAAAATTATATTTAACCAAATATTAATTTAATACTACTTTTAATATAAGTCAAACAGAAAAAAATGCGACTCATAAATATAAAAGGTTAAAAAAAATTTGATTTTGGATTCAGTGATCATATTTATCCATATAGTTGGGGAAAAAAAGGCTTTAGAATAATATAATATTATATGGTTTATGGAACTTGGAAGAATTAGGACAATAGGACAAATAAAGTTGGAGAGCATAGAATATAATATTATATGTCATTGATGTGACACCAAAAGAAAAAATATGTCACTGATGCTATCACGGTATCACCTGTGTCTCTTTCAGTCTTTCTAAGAAAGGGGAACACATTATTAAAAGTTAATTACTATCTTGATTGTTCAAAAGGAAAACACGGCTAATTTTTTTTTATATTAGCTAAATATAGGTATAATACATTATTATGGAAAAATTAGGTGTTTTTTTTATATGGTGTTTTATTCAAATCGGACGGTCCGATTTATTTGATAAAAAAAAAACCACAAATCGAAAGGTCCGATTTGCTTGAAGAATAAAATAAACACGAAATCGGAGGGTCCGATTTGTATTTTTTATTTTTTTTAATTTATTGAAATGGAAATCGGACGGTCCGATTTCAACATTAAAATTTTTTTTTATTTTTGAAATTACAAATCGGACCGTCCGTATTGTAATTTTAACATTTTTTATTTTTTTTTCGAACTGAAAACGGAGGGTCCGTTTTCTGCTAACATCATATATATGTAAAATATCTCTCTTCTTCACATTGTTGTATTACTACATCTTCTTTTCCATATAAAAAATCAAAAGGTGGGAAAACACCACCCTCCCTTCCTCTCTTTAATGTATTTATTTAATTTATAAATAAATATAAAAATATTATTTATATATTAAAAATTATTGACTAAATAACTAATTTAATATATATTCTATAAAAAAAGGAAATACTCAAAAGAGAAATAGAAGAATTCAAGTAGCAACCAATTTTATAAATTTAACACTAAAAAAAATTAGTATTTTAGACCGAATAACTACTAATTTAGTACCAAAAAAATTCTGATAAAAAAATCTTATCGACAGAATAACTTTTGAATATTTGAAATGCGATAAAAATAATTAATAAATATTATGATTTTTGTAAATAATAAAAAACTTTCGTATTTAGTAAATAATTTATTTATTTTATCTAAATTTTGTAGTAATATTTAAATAAATATTTAAAAAATACACAAAAAAACTTAAAGTAAAATTTGATTTTTATAATTTTTATTTTCTAAAAAATTATGATCATTTACAATTAATTTTTTAAAAAATTCATTTGACATAAAATAAAAAAATTTTAAAAATAAAAAGATTTTATTTTTTAATTATAATTATAAAAAGTTGTATGAAAATTTGAACTCTAATTTTTTAATATATATTTAATATTTAATTTTTTATTACTTTTTAAATTTTTTATAAAATTTATTTATTATTAATTTTTTTTGTTAAGAATCTAAATTTTTAAATAATATTTTAGTAATTTACTTTTAGGGTGTGATTTTGGGGTTAAGAATGTAAAATTGAACCTTTTTTGGTGTCTGTTTTTGTTTCGATTTGGTTTCTTAGGGGGGGGGGGTGTTGGGGGGAAGAAATTCTCAAAAAGAGAGAAAGGGGAATTCAAGAGATAGATCCGAAGCTTGAGTAAGAAAACACTAAAACAAGAAAAGAGTGAAGAGTAATAGAATACAACATAGCTCTCTTATTCTGGGTCTCTCTTACTAACTTACTATTACTGACGCGTTCGATTCAGGGTCATGATTGTCATTTTCGAAAATTATTAATGTCTTTAGAATATTATTTCTCATATGGTCAAAATTTCACTAATACCACTTTCTGTTTTGTGGCGTAGCTTTGTTGTAACATACAAGACTACAAGACTATAATATGAGTCACCAAAAAAATACAAGACTCTAATATTATTGATTGGAACTTTAGGCTTCCACGTAGGTACACTATCTTGTGTTATTCTCTCTGTCATCTAATGGCGCCATCACCTGTGTCTCTTTCACTAATTTAATGATTTCCCATTGTGTTTTTCTAGAAAGGGGAACACATTAGGAACACATTATTGACCAGCTGAATGCCATCTATTTGGAGATAATATTCAATTTGGCCTTTGAAATTACATTCAAGTATTAATTTAGTCTTTAAAATTTTAATTGTCTTAATTTAGTCTTTAAATTTTTTAATTGATTCTATAATGAAAACTATCGCAGAGACTAATATGATTAAAATTTAAAAAATTTAAAGACTAAATTGAAGTAATTAAAATTTTAAAGACTAAATTAAAATTCGAGTATAACTTCAGATACCAAACCGACTATTTTCTCATCTACCCCCTCTTTAATCATTAATATGTATTCATTTTCTGATTCTTAAATAATAAATAATTAAATATAAAAATATTATCATGCATATTAAAAGTTAATTACTATATTGATTGTTCAAAAGGAAAACACCTCCCTCCCTTCCTCTCTTTAATGTATTTATTTAATTTACAAATAAATATTACTTATATATTAAAAATTAATGACTAAATAACTAATTCAATATATGTTATATTTTAACGTATATTTTATATATAAAAAAAGAAATACTCAAAAGAGAAAGAGGAGAATTCAAGTAGCTACCAACTTTAGAAAGTAAACACTAAACAAAAAAAAAATAGTAATTTAGACGGATTAACTACTAATTTAATACCAAAAAATTTTGACAAAAAAGTTTTATCGACAGAATAACTTTTGAATATTTAAAATACGACAAATAATTAGTAAATATTATGTTTTTTTATAAGTAGTAAAAAACTTTCGTATTAAATAAACAGTTTATTTATCTAAATTTTTGTAGCAATATTTAAATAAATATTTAAAAAATACACAAAAAATTTAAAGTAAAATTTAATCTCTATATTTTTTTATTTTCTAAAAAAATATGGTCATTCACAGTTAATTTTTTTAAAAAATCTATTTGACATAAAATAAACAAGTTTTAAAAATAAAAAGATTTTATTTTTTTTAATTATAATTGTAAAAAGTTGTATGAAAATTTGAACTCTAATTTTTTTAATATATATTTAATATTTGATTTTTTATTACTTTTTAAATTTTTTAAAAATTTATTTATCATTAATATTTTTTATTAAGAATCTAAATTTTCAAATAACATTTTAGTAATTTACTTTTAGGGTGTGATTTTGGGGTTAAGAATCTAAACTTTCAAATAACATTGTACTATAATAATAATAATAATTTAGTAGTTTACTTTTAGGGTGTGATGTGATTTTGGGATTAAGAATCTAAACTTTCAAGTAACATTGTATTATAATAATTCTCTCTCTTACTATAATAATTAATAAGTAACGATTCAAGAGACTGAGGTAGGTTAAGAATATTATTTCTCTCTCTTACTCAAGGATGAACGAGTCAAGAGACTCCGCAGCCGTGTAGCGAAACAAATAAAAGAAGACCCCCATCATATATCATGTTATAACATGGTCAAAATAATTTGCCAACTAGGCAACTAAGCAATAATATGTCGGAAAAATATTGGAACCCACCGAACCAAAGTCAGCGTCTGACAACAACAACCGCCGAACCAAAGTCAGAGTCTGTCTGACAACAACAATTAATTATTAATTTTAAATTATAAAAAAAACAAAATTTAAATAATTAACATTAAACAGAATTTAAAATATAAAAATTAAAAAAATAGTAACCTTTTCATAAATGTCTCAGCCTCTTCTCATGGCAGTTTTGGAAGTACCCTGCAGACCAAAAAAATATAATAATAAAAACAAAAATAATATATAAAAATAATAAAAAAAGTAATATTAATATATGTGAAAATTATGAAAAAATAAAAGAGTTAAAAGTAATTGAAAAAAAGAGAGAGCATAGATTAATTTTTGAGATGAGTAATATTGATCTAAAATGGTTGCAGAGCGATCCTTTATTTACACTAAAGGTTCTATATTTATAGTGATAGCATGCTCTATATAACTTCACTAGTGTCTATATTCTCTACACTCCCTTCAAACTAAGGGTGGGATTTGGTTGCACCTTTAGTTTGTCCATGAACACAGTAAATGAGAGAGCTAGTAATGGTTTCATCAAAATATCAGCAACTTGAACATGAGAAGGTATGTGAACAATGTTTAGCAATCCTCTTTGAACATGATCACGAACGAATGGAGATCAACCTCGAAGTGCTTGCTTCTGCTATGCATAACTGGGTTTGCAGCAAGAAGAACATCACCTAAATTGTCACAAAACAAAGTGGAAGCAACTGGAGAAATAACACGAATTTCTCGTAGAAGCTTTTGAATCCAAACTAATTCAGCTGCTGTGTCTGTCAAGCAACGGTACTCTGCCTCAGTAGATGAACGACTTACAACTTTTTGCTTTCGGCTGCTCCAAAAGATTGGATTGCACCCAAGGTAAATACAGTAGCCACTTGTTGAACGTCGATCATCAAGGTCCGTGGCCCAATTGGCATCTGAAAAGGCAAGAAGACGAAGATTAGAGAATTTAGAAAATTGAATACCATAATTAATCTTACCTGAGAGATAACGCAAAATGCGTTTGACTGTCTTCTAATGATGAATCATGGTGAATGCATGAATTGGTTAACTTTGTTGACTGAATATGCAATTTCAGGATGAGTGAGAGTTGCATATCGAAGGCCTCCTACTATTGACCGATAGAGACTAGGATCATCAAAGGAATTTGAACCCTGCAGTGGTAGTTTTTCAGAAGAAAGCATAGGTGTGGGCATTGAATGTGACTTATCCATGGATGCCTTTTTAAGAAGATCACAAATATAGGTAGTTTGTGGGACATGTAAGTCTCCTGAAGGCAAAAAATTAAATTGCATGCCTAAAAAATAATGCAGTGTCCCTAGGTCCTTTAAAGAGAATATTTGGTTCAATTGAGAGATAACAGACTCTATTTCAGATTTATCATTACCTGTGATGACTATGTCATCAACATAAGTAAGAAGAAAAAGAGTAGAAGAAGTTGTAAAATGAACAAATAAGGAAAGATCAGATGAAGTATTTCAAAAATCACACATGGATAGAATACTGCACAGTTTAGAAAATCAGGCCCTAAGAGCCTGCTTGAGACTATAAATGGCCTTATCAAGTTTACATACTAAGTCAGAATCAGAATTGAAGAGGCCAAGAGGTGGTGCCATGCACACATTCTCAGTTAGATCTCCATTGAAAAATGCATTGTTAAAATCAAATTGCCTAAGAGACCAACCTTTAGATAAAGCCAAAGATAAAATGACTCTAATTGTTGTTGGCCTAATGACCGGGCTAAAGATTTGAGAATAATCGATGCCCTCAATTTGATGGCATCCTTTGGCCATAAGACGAGCCTTATATTTTTTAATAGAGTTATTAGGTCCACGCTTAATGGCAAACACCCATTTAGACTCAATAATGGTGGAATTGGGTGGTGGGTGGACTAAATGCCAAGTTTTGTTTTTCATGAGAGCAGTATATTCCTCCTTCATGGCTTGAAGCCAATGAGAGGAGTGCATAGCTTGAGAAACTGTCCTGGAAAAATTATTAACCAAGTCAAGATGATTAGAATGTACAATAAGAGCCTTAGGCTTAGAGATACCAGGCTTGGAACGAGTTACCATAGCATGAGTACTGTGAGAAAATAAAGATTCTATGATAGGTAACTTTGGAGGCTCAATTTCAGAACCAGAAATTGATAGTGGTGCAGAATCTGTAGTAACCGTCTCAGAAGGTGATTGATTAATAGTTGATGAAGCATTGTTAGTTAAAGGAGGAAAATTTGTATTAGAGTTAGGAAGTAGAGTTGAAGTAAGTGGAGCTGAACTTTAGGTACAAGGTAACTACGATGTAGGAGAATTTGAAACAGGAATCTGAGGTAACATCTCATGATCATAAAAAGAGGTTAGTGATGAATTAGAGACAACATTCTTATGAAAAAATGAGGGAAAAGAAAAAATATTTTCATAAAAAATAACATTACGCGCAATAACAACTGTACCATCTTGTTTTAAACATTTAAACCCTTTTGAGAAAGGAGCATAACCAAGAAAAATGCATTGTTCAGACCTATAGTCTAATTTATGTCTATTAAAGGGTCTTAAGTTTGGATAACAAGCACACCTAAAAACCTTCAAAATAGAATAATCAGGGGGCTTGAAATGAAGAACCTTAAAGAGTTATTTCATATTAAGTATCCTAATGGGCAATCGATTGATAAGAAAAATAGCAGTCAAGAAGGAATCCTCCCAATATTCCATTGACAAATTTGCAGCAGCAAGAAGGGTAAGTCCCATTTCACAAATATGTCTATGCTTCTAATGAGCGGATAATTTATACGCTTTTTGGCATTATTTTTAGGTAGTTTTTAGTATGTTTTAGTTACTTTTTATTATATTTTTGTTAGTTTTTTTTGCAAAAATCACATTTCTGGACTTTACTATGAGTTTGTGTATTTTTCTGTAATTTCAAGAATTTTCTAGCTGAAGTTGAAGGACCTAAGCAAAAATCTGATTCAGAGGCTGAGAAAGGACTGCAGATGCTGTTGGATTCTGACCTCCCTGTACTCAAATGCGTTTTTCTAGAGCTACAAAAGTCCAATCAGCGCGTTATTAATTGGGCTGGAAAGCTAACATCTTGGGGTTTCCAGCAATATATAATAGTCTATACTTTGCCTGAGATTTGATGGCCCAAATTGGCGTTCAAACACCAGCCAGAGACCCTTTTCTGGTGTAAAACGCCGGAACTGGTACCAGAACTGGAGTTAAACGCCCAAAATGGTATCCAAGCTGACATTTAACTCTAGAAAAGGCCTATGAACGTGTAAAGCTCAATGCTCAGCCCAAGCACACACTAAGTGGACCCCGGAAGTGGATTTCTACACTATCTGCACTTAGTTACTTATTTTCTATAATCCTTAGTAACTAGTTTAGTATAAATAGCACTTTTTACTATTGTATTCGGCAGTTTTTGAAAGCTTATGCCATTTTTCACATTTGGGAGGCTGGCCATTCGGCCATGCCTAGACCTTTTTCTCTTATGTATTTTCCAATGGTGGAGTTTCTACACCTCATAGATTAAGGTACGGAGCTCTGCTATTCTTCGTGAATTAATGCAAGTACTATTATTTTTCTTTCAATTCACACTTACTTTTTCTCCAATATATACTCTCATACTTAATTCAATTAAGTCAGAATGAAGGAGTGATCCGTGACAATCACCCACTATCTTCGTTACTCGCTTAGCCAAGATCCACATGCCTGACAACCACAAGCGGTCTACATGATGTTTAACGTAGTCATTAGACAATAGCTGGAGTATAGTCTCTTGGGTCTCTGATCCACGGATCTGACTTGTCTCTCCTGACAACAGAGCATTCGAATCCGTGAGATTAGAACCTTCGTGGTAGAGGCTAGAACCAATTTGCAGCATTCCCGAGATCCGGAAAGCCTAAACCTTGTCTGTGATATTCCGAGTAGGATTTGGGACGGGATGATTATGACGAGCTTCAAACTCACGAATGTTGGGCACAGTGACAGTGTGCAAAAGGATAAAGAGATCTTATTCCGACACAAGTGAGAACCGACAGATGATTAGCCGTGCAGTAGCTGTGCCTGGTATTTTTCATTCGAGACGAGAAACCTGACAGTTGATTAGCTGTATAGAAACCGTAGCTGGACCATTTTCATTGAGAGGTCGGATGGTAGCCATTGACAATGGTGATCTACCAACACACAACTTACCATGGAAGGGAGCACGCATGATTGGATGAAGACAATAGGAAAGTAGAGGTTCAGAAGCAACAAAGCATCTCCAAACGCTTATCTGAAATTCTCACCAATGAATTACATAAGTATCTTTATTGTAATTTACGTTTTATTTATCTTTCAATTATCAAAACTCATAACCAATTGAATCCGCCTGACTAAGATTTACATGATGACCATAGCTTGCTTCAAGCTGGTAATCTCTGTGGGATCGACCCTTACTCGCGTAAGGTTATTACTTGGACGACCTAGTGCACTTGCTGGTTAGTTGTATCGGAGTTGTGAAAAGTGTGATTTACAATTTTGTGCACCAAGTTTTTGGCGCCGTTGCCGGGGATCGTTCGAGTTTGGACAACTGACGGTTCATCTTGTTACTTAGATTAGGTAATTTTCTTCTTGTTTCAACCTTTATTTTATTTTATTTTCAAAAATCTTTCAAAAAATATTAGTTTTTGAAAAATTCATAAAAAAGTTTTTAAGAATGAATTCCACCTTAGAGCTTCATGATGATATGTTGAAGCCTGGTTGGCTATTAAGTTATGTCTAATCTTTTGGACTGAGGTTTCCACTTATCATTGTAGGAGCCTTTGGATTCTTATTTTTTAGATTGTTATATGTAATGTTATGCTAAAGCTTGGCTGGCCATTTGGCCATGTCTAATCTTTTGGACCGAAGACTTAGACTAACATTACAGGAACTTTGGAATTCTTATTAAAAATTTTTGAATTTATTATTTCTCTTTTTGCAAAATTAATTTTCGAAAAATATACAAAAAAATTTTTAAAAAATATAAAAAAACAAAAAAATTTGTGTTTCTTATTTGAGTAGTGTCAAATTTTAAGTTTGGTGTCAACTGCATGTTTTTAATTTTTCTTAGATTTTCGAAAATTCATGCATTGTGTTCTTCTTTGATCTTCAAGTTGTTCTTGATGATTTTCCTTGTTTGATCTTTAATTTTTCTTGTTTTGTGTCTTTTCTTATTTTTCTTGTGCATTTTCAAATTGTTAGTGTCTCTAGTACAAAAGTTCTTAAGTTTGGTGTCTTGCATGCCTTTCTTTTCTTAAAAATTTTCAAAAATATGTTCTTGATGTTCATCATGATCCTCAAAGTGTTCTTGGTGTTCATCTTGATATTCAAAGTGTTCTTGCATGCATTATTTGTTTTGATCTTAAATTTTTATGTTTTGTTTCATTTTGTTGTTTTTCTCTCTCCTCATTAAAAATTCAAAAGTAAAAAATATATATATATATATATTTTTTTTCCTTATTCTTCTCATAATTTTCGAAATTTTGAGTTGACTTGGTCAAAAAATTTTAAAATTTAGTTGTTTCTTGTTAGTCAAGTCAAAATTTCAACTTGAAAACTTTATCTTTTCAAATCTTTTTCAAAATCAATTATTTTTCATTTTTTTATGATTTTCGAATTTCATTCTCAAAATTTTTCAAAATCTTTTTCATTTTTCTTTTAATGTTTTCGAAAATTTTAAAACTAATTTTTCAAAAAAAAAATCTTTTTCTTAATTTCATTTCATATTTTCGAAAACTTTACTAACAATTAATGTTTTGATTCAAAAATTAAAGTTTGTTACTATTTTGTTAAGAAATGTTCAATCTTTAAGTTCTAGAATCATATCTTTTAGTTTCTTGTTAGTCAAGTCATCAACTTTAATTTTAAAAATCAAATCTTTTTAATTTATTTTTCAATTCTTTTTCAAAATAAATTTCAATCATATCTTTTTAAAATTTTAATTTCAAAATCTTTTTCTAACTTCTTATCTTTTCAAAATTATTTTCAAATCTTTTTCAACTAACTACTTGACTTGTTTGTTTTAATTTTAAAGGAGCTTACTATTTCTCATCTTTTTCAAAACCACCTAACTATTTCTTTCACTTCTAATTTTCGAAAATCACCCACCACTTTTTCAAAATTCTCTTTAAGTAACTAATTGTTTTAAATTCTAATTTTATTTTATTTCTTTTTCAAATTTTTGAAACTAACTTAATTAATTAAATAAAAATAAAAATATTTTTCTTTTCTCTCTTCTTAAAATTCGAATACTCTCTCTCTCTCATCTCTTTTTATTTATTTTGTTTAATCACTAACACTTCTCTTCTACTCATAATTCGAACCCCTCTCTCTTCTCTCTGTTTGAATTACTCATCTCCTCTCTCTTTTCATCCTTCTATTCTTCTGTTCTTATACTCACATAAAGGAATCTCTATACTGTGACATAGAGGATTTCACTACTCCATTTGTTCTCTTCTTTTTCATATGAGTAGGAACAAGGATAAGGACACTCTTATTGAAGCTGATCCTGAACCTGAAAGGACTCTGAAGAGGAAGCTAAGAGAAGCTAAAGCACAATACTCCGGAGAGGACCTTACAGAAAATTTCGAAAAAGAAGCAGACATGGCAGCCGAACCCAACAACAATGGTGGAGATGTAAGGAAGATGCTTGGTGACTTTATTGCACCAACTTCCAAATTCTATGGAAGAAGCATCTCAATTCCCGCAATTGGAGCAAACAACTCTGAGGTTAAGCCTCAATTAGTTTCTCTAATGCAATAGAATTTCAAGTTTCATGGACTTCCATTGGAAGATCCTCGTCAGTTCTTAGATGAATTCTTGCAAATCTGTGACACTGTTAAGACCAATGGGGTTGATCTCAAGGTCTACAGACTTATGCTTTTTCCCTTTGCTGTAAAAAATAGAGCTAGGATATGGTTGGACTCACAACCTAGGAAAAGCCTGAACTCTTGGAAAAAGTTGGTCAATACTTTCTTGGCCAAATTCTTTCCTCCTCAAAAGATGAGCAAGCTTAGAATGGAAGTCCTCCTTCAGACAGAAGGAAGGTGAATCCCTCTATGAAGCTTGGGAAAGATACAAGCAATTGATCAGAAGGTGTCCTTCTAACATGCTTTCAGAATGGAGCATCTTATGTATATTCTATGATGGTCTGTCTGAATTGTCCAAGATGTCATTGGACCACTCTGCTGGTGGATCTCTTCATCTGAAGAAAACTCCTACAGAAGCCCAGGAACTCATTGAGATGGTTGCAAATAACCAGTTCATGTACACTTCTGAAAGAAATCCTATGAACAATGGGATGAGTCAGAAGAAAGGAGTTCTTGAGATTGATACTCTGAATGTCATATTGGCTTAGAATAAAATATTGACTCAGCAAGACAATATGATTTCTCAAAATCTAACTGGATTGCAAGCTGCATCCAGCAGTACTAAAGAAGCCTCCTCTGAGGGAGAAGCTTATAACCCTGAGAATCCTGCAATGGAAGAGGTAATTACATGGGAGAATCCTATGGAAATACCTATGATCATTCATGGAGAAATCATCCAAATTTCTCATGGAAGGATCAATAGAAGCCTCAACAAGGCTTCAATAATAATAATAATGGTGGGAGAAATAGGTATGGCAATAACAAGCCTTTTTCATCATCTTCCCAGGAACAGACAGAGAATTCTAAGCAGAGCCTCTCTGACTTAGCAACCATAGTCTCTGATCTATCTAAGACCATTATTAGTTTCATGACTGAAACAAGGTCCTCCATCAGAAATTTGGAGGCACAAGTGGGTCAGCTGAGTAAAAGAGTTACTGAAACCCCTCATAGTACTCTCCCAAGCAGTACAGAAGAGAATCCCAAAAGAGAGTGCAAGGCCATAACTATATCCAAAGTGGCCAAACCTGGAGAGAGTAAAAAGGCAGTGATTTTCAGTGAGGAAGACCTTGCTGGACGTCCACTGACCAATAAGGAGTTCCCTATTGAGAAACCAAAGGTATCTGAGACTCATATAGAGACCATAGAGATTCCATGGAACTTAATGCTGCAGTTCATGAGCTCTGATGAAGATTCTTCCTCTGATGAGGATGAAGATCTTGTGGAAGAGCAAGTTGCTCGGTATCTAGGAGCAATCATGAAGCTGAATGCCAAGTTATTTGGTAATGAGACTTGGGAGGATGAACCTCTATTGCTCATCAATGAAATGAATGCCTTGGTTCAGCAGAAATCACCTCAGAAGAAACTGGATCCTGGAAGGTTCTTAATACCTTGTACCATAGGCACCATGACCTTTGAGAAGGCTCTGTGTGACCTGGGGTCAAGTATAAACCTCATGCCACTCTTTATAATAGAGAAACTATGGATCTTTGAGGTACAAGCTGCAAGAATCTCACTAGAGATGGCAAACAAATCAAAACAGGCTTATGGACTTGTAGAGGATGTCTTAGTGAAGGTTAAAGGCCTTTAAATCCCTGCTGACTTCATAATCCTAGACACTGGGAAGGATAAAGATGAATCCATCATCCTTGGAAGACCCTTCCTAGCCACAGCAAGGGCTGTGATTGATGTGGACAGAGGAAAGTTAGTCCTTCAATTGAATGAGGACTACCTTGTGTTTAAGGCTCAAGGATCTTCTTCTGTAAACATGGAGAAGAAGCATGAAAAGCTTAATCCAATTCTCTCCATACAAAGTCAAGCAGAGCCCCCATATTCAAACTCTAAGTTTGGTGTTGGGAGACCACAATCATGCTCTGAGTATCTGTGAAGCTCTGTAAGAGCTTACTGTCAAGCTATTGACATTAAAGAAGCGCTTATTAGGAGGCAACCCAATCTTATTTATCTATGTTAATTGCTTTTTCATTTCATTTTCCACTGTTAGTTTATGTTTTCTTTAGGTTGATGATCATGTGGAGTCACAAAAACAGCTGCAAAAATTCAAGCGGAAGTAAAAACAACATCAAAAATAGCACACTCTGGAGAACAGGCTTACTGGCATTCAAACGCCAGTAAGGATAGCAGAATGGGCGTTTAACGCCCAGTCTGGCAGCATTCTGGGCGTTAAACGCCAGAATTGGCAGACAGACTAGCGTTTAACGCCAGAAAAGGGTGTCTGGTGCCTGGCTGGCGTTAAACGCCAAAAGGGGGCATCAGCATGGCGTTTAATGCCAGGAAAGGCAACAGACTGGTGTTTAAATGCCAGAAAGGGCTGTCCAGGGGCGTTTACATGTCAGAAAGGTGCAGGGACCAGAATTCCTTGACACCTCAGGATCTGTGGACCCCACAAGATCCCCACCTATCCCAACTATTTTTCTCTCCTTTTCACACCTTTCTATAACACTCTTCCCCAAAATAACCTCCACCAATCACCTCCATTTCTCCTCCAAAACCATTATACAACCCACCTACCCCTACCCATTCAAATTCAAACCATCTCCCTCCCAAACCCAACCCCTATTACAAGAATTCCCTCTCCACTCCACTCCTATATACGCCCCTCATCACTCCCTCATTTTCACACATCATAACCACCTTAAACCCCCTTGGCCGAACCATTCACACACCTCCATCTCATCCATCTCTTCTTCCTCTAATCCTCTCTTTCTTCTTTTGCTCGAGGACGAGCAAACCTTTTAAGTTTGGTATGGAAAAAAGCTCTGCTTTTTATTTTGCCATAACCATTAATGGCACCTAAGGCCGGAGAAACCTCTAGGAAGAGGAAAGGAAAGGCAATTTTTTCCAACTCTGAGTCATGGGAGATGGAGAGATTCATCTCAAAAACCCATCACTAGAAACAGGATGGAGCAAACAAGAGAGCCCACTTATGGACCTCAACGAGAGTATGAGGAAGTCCCTCATCAAGAAATCCCTGAGATACCTTAAGGGATGCATTTCCCTCCACACAACTATTGGGAGTAACTCAACACCTCTTTAGGAGAATTGAGTTCCAACATGGAGCAACTAAGAGTGGAGCACGAAGAGTACTCCATTACCCTCCATGAAATCAGAGAGGACCAAAAGGCCATGAGAGAGGAGCAACAAAGGCAAGGAAGAGACATAGAAGAGCTCAAGAACTCCATTGGTTCTTCAAGAGGAAGAAGAAGCCACCATCACTAAGGTGGACCCGTTCTTTAATCTCCTTGTTTATTTTCCTTTCTATTTTTGGTTTTTATGCTTTATGTTTTGACTATGTTTGTGTCTTCATTACATGATCATTAGTGTTTAGTGTCTATGTCTTAAAGATATGAATGTTCCATGGATCTTTCACCTTTCTTAAATGAAAAATGTTTTCTGAAAAAGAAAAAGAAGTACATGAATTTCGAATTCTATTTTGAAAATAGTTAAATTATTTTGATGTGGTGGCAATACTTTTTGTTTTCTGAAAGAATAATGAAAAAAGAGAAATGTTATTGATAATCTGAAAAATCATAAAATTGATTCTTGAAGCAAGAAAAAGCAGTAAAAAACACAAAGCTTGTGAGAAAAAAAATGGCAAAAAATAAGGAAAAAGAAAGAAAAAAAAGCAAGCAGAAAAAGCCAATAGCTCTTTAAACCAAAAGGCAAGAGCAAAAAGCCAATAACCCTTTAAACTAAAAGGCAAGGGTAAAAAGGATCCAAGGCTTTGAGCATTAATGGATAGGAAGACCCAAAGGAATAAAATCCTGGCCTAAGCAGCTAAATTAAGTTGTCCCTAACCATGTACTTGTGTCATGAAGGTCCAAGTGAAAAGCTTGACACTGAGTGGTAAAAGTCGTGATCGAAAGCAAAAAGAGTGTGCTTAAGAACTCTGGGCACCTCTAACTGGGGACTCTAGAAAAGCAGAGTCACAATCTGAAAAGGTTCACCCAGTTATGTGTCTGTGGCATTTATATATCAGGTGGTAATACTGGAAAACAAAATGCTAAGGGTCACGGCCAAGACTCATAAAGTAGCTGTGTTTAAGAATCAACATACTAAACTAGGAGAATCAATAACACTATCTAAATTCTGAGTTCCTATGGATGCCAATCATTCTGAACTTCAAAGGATAAAGTAAGATGCCAAAACTGTTCAGAAGCAAAAAGCTACTAGTCCCGTTCATCTAATTGGAACTAAGCTTCATCAATATTTTGAAATTTATTGTATTTTCTCTTCTTTTTATCCTATTTTATTTTTGGTTGCTTGGGGACAAGTAACAATTTAAGTTTGGTGTTATTATGAGCGGATAATTTATATGTTTTTGGCATTGTTTTTAGGTAGTTTTTAGTATGTTTTAGTTACTTTTTATTATATTTTTATTAGTTTTTATGCAAAAATTACATTTCTGGACTTTACTATGAGTTTGTGTATTTTTATTTAATTTCAGGTATTTTCTAGCTGAAGTTGAGGGACCTGAGCAAAAATCTGATTCAGAGGCTGAGAAAGGACTGCAGATGCTGTTGGATTCTGATCTCCCTGCACTCAAACGCATTTTTCTAGAGTTACAGAAGTCCAATCAGCACGTTCTCAATTGGGCTGGAAATCTAACATCTTGGGCTTTCCAAACTGGTGTTTAACTCTAGAAAAGGCCTATGCACGTGTAAAGCTCAATACTCAGCCCAAGCACACACCAAATGGGCCCCGGAAGTGGATTTCTCTGTAATCCTTAGTAACTAGTTTAGTATAAATAGCACTTTTTACTATTGTATTCAGCAGTTTTTGAAAGCTTATGCCATTTTTCACATTTGGGAGACTGGCCATTCGGCCATGCCTAGATCTTTTTCTCTTATCTATTTTCCAACGGTGGAGTTTTTACACCTCATAGATTAAGGTGCGGAGCTCTGCTGTTCTTCATGAATTAATGTAAGTACTATTATTTTTCTTTCAATTCACGCTTACTTCTTCTCCAAGATATACTCTCGTACTTAATTCAGTTAAGTCAGAATGAAGGGGTGATCCGTGACAATCACCCACTATCTTCGTTACTCGCTTAGCCAAGATCCGCGTGCCTGACAACCACAAGCGGTCTACATGATGTTCAACGTAGTCATTGGACGACAGCCGGAGTATAGTCTCTTGGGTCTCTGATCCACAGATCTTACTTGTCTCTCCTGACAATAGAGCATTTGAATCCGTGAGATTAGAACCTTTATGGTAGAGGCTAGAACCAATTGGCAGCATTCCCGAAATTCGAAAAGTCTAAACTTTATCTGTGGTATTCCGAGTAGGATTTGGGACGGGATGATTGTGACGAGCTTCAAACTCACGAATGTTGGGCGTAGTGACAGTGTGCAAAAGGATAGAGAGATCTTATTCCGACACAAGTGAGAACCGACAGATGATTAGTCGTGCGGTAGCTGTGCCTGGTATTTTTCATCTGAGACGAGAAATCTGACAGTTGATTAGCTGTACAGAAATCGTAGCTGGACCATTTTCACTGAGAGGATGAATGGTAGCCATTGACAATGGTGATCCACCAACACACAGCTTGCCATGGAAGGGAACACGCATGATTGGATGAAGATAATAGGAAAGCAGAGGTTCAGAAGCAATAAAGCATCTCCAAACGCTTATCTGAAATTCCCACGAATGAATTACATAAGTATCTTTATTGTAATTTACATTTTATTTATCTTTCAGTTATCAAAACTCATAACCAATTGAATCCTCCTGACTAAGATTTACAGGACGACCATAGCTTACTTCAAGCCGGCAATCTTCGTGGGATCCACCCTTACTCGCATAAGGTTATTACTTGGATGACCGAGTGCACTTACTGGTTAGTTGTATCGAAATTGTGAAAAGTGTGATTTACAATTCCGTGCACCAGCTTCCTCTCTACAACACCTTGTTGCTGGTGAGTATGATGGCATGACAATCTATAAATGATGCCATTGATATTGAGAAAGGTTTTGAATTCATTTGATAAGAATTCTTTAGCATTATCCGTTTGAATAGATTTAAGAATTTGACCTGTCTGAGTTTCCATCATGGATTTGTATTGTTGTAAGATGGTAAGCAATTGAGACTTGGTAGTTAATAAGTAAATACATGTGTATCTAGTAAAGGCATCTACAATACTCAAGTAATAATGAAAACCAGAACGAGATATAGAAGGAGTAGGGCCCAAACATCCAAGAAAACCAATTGTAAGGGTGCAGTATAAGTGGTTTCAGAATAGGAAAAAGGTAAAGTATGCATTTTTTCTTTACAACATGCTTCACAAACAAAAGATGCTGAATCAACTGTATTAGAAAATGAAAGATTACACTTTTTAAGAACAGATTCAACAATAATTGGAGATGGATGGCCTAGGCGTTTATGCCACAACTCCAAATTTGTCCTACAAGTGGCTAAAAAGGCATGAAAGTTTGAATTATCATAACATGGTTTTGGAATACAAAATTGATCAAACACATATAGCCCATGTTTAAGTTGTCCCTGAAAGAGTACCTGCTTGGTATCCTGTGATTTAACCACACAATGAAATGGATGAAATTCAAAGAAGACATTATTATCCAGACAGAATCTTGAAATAGTAATTAAGTTTTTAGCTATTTGAGGAATATGCAAAAGATTCTTTAAAATGAAAACATGATTGTTGGATGAATTTTGAATATATAAATAACCAGATTTAGAGATAGGCAAACCTGAACCATTGGCTATGTATAATTGATCGGGTCCTGTGTAATCTGAGGGTGAAATCAAACTGGATGTATCATTAGTGAGGTGGTGAGAGGCACCAGAATCAGAATACCAGGACATATTTGAATTTTGAAAAGAAGATGCAAAAAATGATTGTGGTTGATGAAATGAAGCTGGTGGAGGAGGTGGTTGATTGATTGATGGGGAGGAGTTTGATGAATTTGTAGTAGAAACTCCCTGGTAATTATGATCAAATCGAAAGAAGCATTGAAAGGTGGTGTGTCCAATTCCACTACAAACCTGACAAATCTGCATATTATTGAGTTGCCAAGAGCTTCTGCCTCCACGAGAGAATCTGCCACCTCTAGCACCCCTTCTACCTCCATAGGGACGATTAGAGTTTCTTGGATTTGGAAAATTCGTTTTAGCAAGATTTGCTTGAACCATTGTTAAAGAATTCTGTTTGAATTTTTCAATGGTGTCTTCATGAGATACGAGGAGATTTGCAACCTCTCCCAAGCTAAACAATTCAGGTTTAGTTTGGATGAGGCTGTGCAACTAGAAAACTCTTCTGGCAAGCCTTCACAAATAGTCTCAATGTAATCTTCATGGATAAGCTGAAAACCAATTGCTACTAACGAGTCTGCAATTTTCTTGATTTTTGACAAATACTCAGATATAGTAAGGTTCTTTTTCTTGGTGATATTCCATTGATTCTTCAATTGCTTGATCTTTGTTTTAGTTGATTCTGCAGAATAGTCTTGAAGTTTCTGCCAAATCTCCAATGTTGATTTACAATGAACAATTCTATTCTTGAAGGAAGAATCGACAGATGCTAAGAACCAAGAACACATATTGTAGTCTTGTTACATCCATTCTGAATATATTAAAGAAATCTTGTCAGTAGTCTTTGTTTCTTCAGATTCAAATTTAGCAGGCACCTTCCCTTCAATTATGTGATCTTCCAGATTCTGTTCTTTGATTGTGAAGAGTGCTTGTTGCTGCCATGTAACAAAATTTGTTTCTTCAAGCTTATTCAAGATAGAAGCAAGACAATTTTTTTGATATGCCAAATTCATAGGTAAAGCCATGGATTAAACCAATGCTCTGGATACCATGTGAAAATTATGAAAAAGTAAAAGAGTTAAAAGCAATTGAAAGAAAAAGAGAGCAGAGATTAATTTCTGAGATGAGTAATATTGATCTAAAATTGTTGTAGAGTGATCCTTTGTTTACACTAAAGGTTCTATATTTATAGTGATAGCATGCCCTATATAATTTCACTAGTGTCTATATTCTCTACAATATATTTATTTAGATATTTAAGTTTTGGAGTATGTTACTTAGTCAAATTTTAATAAATATAATTAACACATTAAAAAATATATTAATTTATATTAAAAGTATTTTTTATTTCAATGTTTTGTCATGATTGCGTGATACATTTATTATTAATATCAGTGCCTTGTTAAGTATTTTATATTTGTCAAATTATATTTGTATTGATTATTTTTTATGTAATCCAAAAAATATAGTTCAATAATTAAAGAATTTATCAGGAATATAACTCGAATTAACTAATTTTAAATTTTTACGAAAATTATGTGAGAGACAAAAAAATTGTGAAAAAAAATAAAAATTAAAATCAAACAACCATAATTCTCTTTATATATAGGTACAAATAAAATAATATATATTTTTATATTATGCAAATATTTAAATAATTTGTTAGCATTTAATTGCAAAATTGACATTTTTTAATATTTATAGTAAAAAATTTTCAACAAAATATTTATTATATGTAAGACCAAAACTAAAATAAAATAATAAAAAATAAATAAATAAGTAATTAATATATATATATATATATATATATATATATATATATATTACTAAATACTAATAATCTTATTTATATTTAAAAAGCTATATTTAACTTTAGATAATTAGCTAATTGAATTATTATTATTTTTGTTATTATTTGTTTTAAATATATATGATATAATAATTTTTATCATTGTATTAATATTTAATAACAATTTTTTCTTACACAACTTTTTTTTTTTAAAGTATGGAGCTATAAGGGCAATTATCTATATACATACATACTTATTATTATTTTTTATAAACTTAACGGGGCAATTGTCTCCACACAAATTAACGTGAGTCCGTGCCTGCTGGCTCCCATCGCGCAGACCACCGCATCGCCGCCTCTACAATGCGCCGCGCACGTCGTCACTCTTCTGTCGCAATGCCGGCTGATATGCGTCACTCACCCACGCCATTCGCCTGTCGCATCTTCGCCGCTCGCGGCTCGCATACCCAAGGCCAAGCCCACATTTGCACACCGCGGCCTCCACGTCGACGATCTTTTGCGCAGGGCCGGTGTCCTCCGCAACCAATTCTCGTCGCCGCGATTCGCTCTTTGCTTGCGCTGTTTCCTCCTCCAGAGGACCACCGTAGCGCCCTTCCCCTCGTGATTCGCATCGCTGCCGACCACCGCAGCACGCTCCCTCCCTCTTGTATCTACATTCTCAATCCTTTCTACTTCCTTTCTGGTGAGTCAATTCATCTTCTTTTACTTTTTCTTTTCCGATTTTCATCTTTTTCCTCTCATTTAATTTAAAAATCAATCTTTTTTAATTGTTTTGGTTGTTCCAATATACATGTTTTTTTATTATAGACTATGATGATGAGGGTGGCAAACGGTGAATCTGTGTCAAAATTCATGATTTTTTGTTGTTGGTTCATTTTAGAATTTGCACTGTTTGTTGATTTTATGTTATATGTTGTTGCTAATGAAGATTTAAGTATGCGATTATTCTTGGAATATAATTCTACCTTTGTTGTGAAGTTGTTGCCCTGTCAAAAATCATGAAAATTTTGCCAAATTAAAGATGTGAATATTATAGATTAGGTTGAAAGTTTTAGATTTCAGAATGTGTTTTAACTATAGTTGTAAAAATCGGATCGGACCTGTCGGTTCGCCCAAAAAACCGATAAACCAGACCCTACACCGGTCCGGTCCGAGGTTAGGACCGTTCAAGGCAGAGAACCGAAATGAACTGGTTGAACCTGTAACAAATTGGGTAAAACCGGCCAAATCCGGTGAAAACCAGACCAGACCGAATCGTTCGATCCCAACTGAAGGTGAAGCTACGACGCATCTGGGTTCTGCAAGTCCACCATGCTCTCCATAAATTCCAGCGTGCCAAGTGTCAAAGCTGTTTAGTTCCATGCTCTCCATAAGCTCCAGCATGCCAAGTGTCAAAGATGTGTGGTTTTTGGAAAATTTTTCAAAATGGCTGTCATAGGGTTCGAACTGCTCGCTCAAGGGTTGCAAAAAGGACCATCTAACCACCAGGCTACAATATTTCTTACTAATATATATCCAAATTACAATACATATAGCAATTTTCTATTTACTTATATTCAATTAATTTTAATTTTAAAGTCACTAATTTTTAAATCAATTATATTTTATTTAACTATAAATTTTATTAATATATATATATATATATATTAAAAAGATAAAAAAAATTATTAATCATAATTTATTTTTTCTTTTCATAATTATATGATATCTATTAATATTATTTTTTCAATAAATACTTGTAGTATATAATAATAAGTAAAGACTCACATGCAGTTGTCTTCATATGAAGTTGATAGTTGAAAATCGTTAGATGATATTTAGTTAAACTTGTCAAATTATCTAACTCTTTTTAAATATCAACTTCACATGAAAATTAACTGTATGTAAGTTTTTACTTATAATAATAGAATAATACAATAAATATAAATTAATTAATAAAGTATTAAAATTTAAAAATGATAATTATTTTTATAAAAATAAAATAAAAGTACTTATAATAAAGAAAAAATAATTAAAATTTACATAATTATTTAATTATACCGGGTTAACTGGTTCGACCAGTGATCCACCGGTTGAACCAGTAACCCAGTGACCCAGTAATCTCACCGATTTGATCACCGATTCGGTTCTGACAACTATGGTTTTAACTCCTTAATTTTCAATCTGTTATGGTCTTTTTTTTAAATGACATAAATTGTGATTATCTTAAGTTATAAGCAATATTTTTAAGTTTGTAAGATATTGTGTGCTGAAATTTAGCTTTTTTGGATTGAAAATTGAATTCAAGCATGTATGATCCTTTGATTTGTGGAAGTTGTTTTTTTATGTTGAAAATTGAATTCTAACATTCTTTGTTATTTATCTTCAATGAGAAATTAAGATATGATTGGCTATATGGTTGGAGTTGTACTCTTCAGCTTATGCCTTCCATAAAAGAGTAGTTAATCTCTTTATGATTAAATTTTGGGGATTGGAAGAAAAAGTAAAAAACTAGAAGTTTTTATTGATATCAATTCATAGTTTAGACGTTGGTTACATTAGTTCTCTTTATTTTTTATCTGCCTTTTATGATTTGACTTTATATTCTCTGAAAAAACTAGAAACTTTTATCGATTTTTCGGATGTTTCTTTCAGAATAAATGGATGTTATGCCGTATGAATGTGAATTATATATACCATTTGGAACTTGGTTGTTACCTAAGGAGTCCGACTCTCAATTTTGGTATGAAGATAAATGGTTCAGGTTGATGATTATGTTTCTTATTTATGGAATATAGTTGGTGTTAGATTATATAAGTTACTAACCTATAAATTTAATTTTCTTATCTGTATTAGCAGATCATATGTTAGGAGGGACAACTGAATCAGATAGATCAAGACATTTTAATCCATATGAAGACCATGCAGTGTTCTTTGATACTGAGCTTGACCAAAATAATAACTAATTGATTTGTTTTAAAATGTTTCTTAAATCCTTTAGTTAGATTTTTTGCTTTTTGCATAGGTGACTGTCAATATTTTGTTAAAATTAGATGCCTAAAGTATGATAACTACAATTTGTAGTGGTGTTACTTACAAGCCTTTTATTTAGGCATGTTGTTTGCTCATGTATTATCAACTTTGGAATATGACATAATATTCTTCTCAAATTTAAAGTTTATTGTTTAGTTTTATGAACTATGAACTTTGGGTTGTAGTTAATTGTGTTCAGATCATATGACATAATTATTTATTTCTTTTTTATTTTTGTAGTCTTGATCAAAAGTTGGTCGTCTTTAATAAAGGTACGGACTTGTATTCAAAGATTAGATTACGTCAGAGCGAATCTAAATCTTATATGATTTTAAGTAGTTATAAAATTAATGACACTTCTAATCACGTTTTAAACAGAAGACACATCTATCACAGACACAGCTAAAGAAGTTTAAAACACAAGACATAACTATTAAAGACACATCTAAACAAAAAATACACATCCAAACATTAGTCAGTTAAAACAAAATAAGTGTTTAACAAATGCAAAAAGACATATCAACGTCTTAACAAAGAAGACACATTCACACTTAAAAAAATTTCACAAGAGTCTCAATAGAGACACGCACTAATAAATCCAACAAAGATGAAAAATTCGGATCATAACCAAAGAAGATCCACAAGTCTTGAAAAGTAACATTGAAGTTCTAAATAGAGGACACATCCATTAAAAAGACATTCAAATAAGGTTTAAACAGAAGACACATCCATTAAAGATACTTTCAACAGAAGACATATTCATTAAAGACACATCCAAACAAATTTTAAACAGAAGATACATCCAACATACAGAAGACATTTTCATTAAAAACACATCTAAGGATTAACCGAATAAAATAAAATAAGTGTTTAATAAAAGCAAAAAAAAATATCATCTGAAAAAGCACTTCTTAACATATAAAAAATTTAGATATGTACAGTGTGTGTGATTTTGTAAGTTCCAAAGATAAAGTTCCACATGTTTGATTAAGGACTTGTAACATTTTGAATCTTTGAATTAATTATTATAAAAAAAGATTTATAGGATCATTATTTTGTAACTTTATTTGTTACTAAGTTCAAAGTACATCAAACAAAGCAAACACTATTACTGTAGTAGTATACCTTTAAGGTTAATTAAAAACAAAAATATAAACATGTCATAAAATTATTTTTTTAAATTTAAATTAATACAAAAATATATAAATGATTGTCTATATTTTTAACAACTTCTCCTTATATGCTAATTAATCAAACAAAGCATCTTAAAAAATTATAATAGAATAATTTAACTAAAAATAATGGCTCTACCAAGCTAATACCATTTTTGCCTAAATGAATTCAAAGGACATAAGAGAATGTTATGACATTCTACTTCTTGTTCTAAAGAACATATAAGTTGGCTTTCAACAGATTTTTTGAGCATCTCATCATTTGTAAGATCAGGTGAGGCAAGAGTCCTATAAAAAAATTCTCTATATTGCACAATCTTTTGTTTCTTCTCCATCTATGCATCTCTGGAAAATTGAAACAAGCCTTCTCTTAGAAATTCATGTCAAGCACCATGTGATCAACCATTTACATATTCTTACTTTGCTCCTAAATCAACAACAGAAGAAATTCACCATAGTTATAAACAAATACTAGCCATTCATGACTAATTCAACATCTCATCATAAGTATATAGAGCGTATAAGCATACTCTACAAGTGGATCAATTAAGTAGATATTAGCAATAAAGCTTCCCAAAATGAATAACTTGAACCTTAACTCAAATTGACACATCCCAATAGTCTGAACTAAGCTGCTAGATACTTATCATGATTCATAGTGGTCATTACTTCCCTTTGAGTGGTGATGTCATTTATCGGTTCTCTTGAATCAATGTCCCCAATATACACTACATTGAAAACTTATGCACTAAATAATAGAGCCTTATTTTTTTTGTTATTATCAGAATTCTAAATGCAAATGCTACTACATAATTCTAAGTTCTAACACCTAGACAATGATAGGTTTTAGCTTGTAACTAGCTTTTGTGTTTACCAATTAAGAGTATGGACTATGAAAACAAAAGAGTCTATATATGTGGTGATCAATTTGAGTAATACCCAAAAATCTTCTAAAGAATTTACCTAGGAAAATGTAACCATATGATCCAGCAATTCTGGACATGGCACCGGCACCGGCACCAACACTTCCCTCGCCAGCCTCACGCTGCAAGGTCTTAGCAAGCCCAAAATCCACTACATAAGGCCTAAACTCATGATCAAGAAATATGTTATTGCTCTTCACATCCCTGTGAACTATAGCAGGAACACAATTGATCTAAAAATCATATTGATGAAAAAGTTAAAAAACTAGTTATAGTTATTTTTAGAGTAAAGTGACAATTAGGTCCCTAAGGATTTCATGTTCGGACAATTTAAACCCTAAAGAAAAAAAAAGTAACAAATAGATCTTTCAGGAAATGAAATGTGGATACGTTACATCCTTCTGTTAGTAAGACTAATGGCGCCTCTGACGTGAACTGTTAATGTATTGAGGTGCCCGTTAAATGTGACATTGGAATTACTCTAAATGAGGAGGACAAATTGGTCATTCTATGTTGTTTGAATTTAAAATGCCCGAAACCTTAAATTTTCAGAATCCCCAATTATTCACTCTGAAACAAAACCCTAGCACAATGCAAAATGAATGGTATCGAAAGCTCGAGGCTCCAAAGGGAAAGGAATGAAGGTAGTGGTAGAAATTGTAGGGGTGACTCAACACAAGAAAGAGGTTTCAGCAATAAAATCGCGCCCAAGTGTAATTGTCAGTTATATGCAACAATATACAAGTCTGTAACAGTAGAGAATCCAGATAGGTTATTTTTAGGATACTCAAACTATAGGGTGAGTGTTAATTCGAATTGTTTTTATTATTTGAGTTTTGAGTTTTGAGTGTTCTATTGTATTGAAATTCATAGCTGTCATTCATGGTATTTTTTTGGTTCCATTTACAGGACAATTTACCATACTGCAAGTTCTTTAGATGGTTGGATGATGTTGCTGGAGATGTGGAGGTTCAAAGTTCTAAACTGGGAGTGGAGGATAAATTATTGATTTGGAGTAGAGAATTCGGAGATTGGAAATGGACTGTAGAAATAAAGAAATTCCAAACAAAATTATTGATAGTAGATTTAGAAATATTGTATATTTTATGGTTGGTTTTTTAATTGCAATTATTGTGAATGTGTAGAGAAAGGGATCTAGGTGAATCAAATTAGATAGTTAAAGCATGAATGTAGTAGTATTTGTAATTGTATTATTATGAATGCGATAATGAATAACTAATTTGTAATCATTGTATGATCTATAATGGATGTTGGTGTTAATGAATTTGTTGTTCACATTGATGAAATAAAAGAAATCAAATAACTATAATAGGCATAAAAATGTTGTTATATTATCTAAGCTTCCAAAAGATTGTTTCAAATTATAGGAGTTCATCCAAAAAGAGACTGAACACTTGTCTGTGTTACTAAATCAAAAGAAAACCTACATAGCAACATTATCATAACTGCACAATATATTGTACCTAATTCAAAACAGGATTTAAGCCCAAAGAAAGTATATCCAAAATACTAATCGATCATATCTAAATTACTAATCCATTATATCCAAAATACTACAGTTTTATCCATTGAAAACTTCAACTAAGGCTTAAATATAGGGGGTGGAAATGAAGTGAAACATTCTTGAAGCTGTTCTCGAACTTGTTGCAGCTAGAGTTTCTGCAAAAATACCATGAGTTGAGCTTGTTGGTTGTTGTGGTGAGGTTATTTAGGCATTATAATTGATTGCTTTTTTCTGAATAAGATTGGATTTAGTGGCCTAGCAGCAGAGGATTTTGACTGAACTTGAGTTGAATTTTTTTCTTGGACAGTTGTTGTTGAAGGGGGCTTACTATGGCCTTGAGGTTAGGCTGGAAACCTGATATGGTTTTGGGCTTGACTATGAGACCTGAACCCTGTGGATCTTCTTGTCCTCTTTTTTCTCTCTTTTACAACATCTTCCAATTGGTCCTGCAATGTTCACAAAAAAATTCATTATGATCTGCATTCATTTGATATTAAACAAACAAATATAGTAGACACAATATCCTCCACAAAGAACTTATAGATGCATCAATTACATTAGTGACAGATCCAGTTGTTATAGTTCCATGTTGAACAACATCATTAGAATTATTTGTAATATTTGTATAGTGGCAGCTCCATTAGTCACAGACCCAATTGGTTCCACATTTTGAGTAGTGATAGTGGGGTTAGGATTTTCTGCTTGGACTAGATTTGGCTAAATAGATATGAATGAAATAATTGCTCCAATATTAGACTAAGCATCTAAATAATCGATTAACCATTTCAATAGTAGGACCACTAAACACCTTACAAGTTAGTGATAGGACATTTAAATTCCTAATAAAAATGCTAACAGACAACTAAATCCTTAAGAATAGTGTGAATATACAATTAACTTTGCTTACCTGTGGTTGTGGGTTGGATTCAGCAATGGTTTCTTGATTTTCTGTGTGGGGAGCATTCTGAGATAGCAGTAGCTCTTCTTGTGTATTATTTTTTGACGAGGATCTAGTTCATTTTTTTTTCTTTCTTAGTTACCGGAGTTCCTTTGCATGTTTTGGAGTAATGGCCGGATTTGCCACACTTGGTGCAAGTCACCGTGAAGCTTCTCCGAACTTTATTTGCATTTAGCAGTGGCTCAATGATAAACCACTATTTTATGGTTTATCTTGTGCTAAACTGAGTGGTTTTTATCAGTGCTTCGCACACTTATTCATACAAATTGTATGGTTTTACAAATCTTTCCTAATTTTGTTCCATGATTGAAAATTTGCTTTCCTAAGCCTTTAAATTGTCAGTTTTTAATTTTTCTTTATACCATTCGATGTCGTGATCTATGTGTTAAGTGTTTTCAGGCTTTATAGGACAGGAATGGCTTAGAGGATGGAAAGAAAGCATGCAAAAGTGGAAGGAACACAAGAAATAAAGGAGCTTATCAGCGAGAATCGACGCGCACGCAAGGCTTACGCGTGCGCGTGACATGGAGCATTTCACAGCAACGTGTACGCGTGACTGACGCGTACGCGTGATCAGTGCAGCAGACGAGTGACGCGTACGCATGACATGACGCGTACACGTGACCAGGATTTTGTCAAGCGACGCGTACGCGTGATAGAGCAACGTGCTGCATTTTTTAGAACTCGCAAGGGGGATTTTGGGCTGGTTTTGAACTTAGTTTTCGGCCCAAAAACTCATATTAGAGCCAGGGGGCAAGCGGATACTCAGGAGACGTTGATTCTCATAGTTTTAGTTTTAGTTTTGGAATTCTAGAGAGAAAAACACTACTTCTCCTAGGGTTCTAGCATTTTCTTATTTTTGCTTTTGGATTGGATATCGAGAGAGCTGCTACTACCTTCAATTGAAGTCGTCCTCCCTTTAGTTTGCTTTTCTATCACTTTACTCTTTTGTTGCCATTTATTAGTCTCAATTCATGTTTGGATTTTCTTAATTTTAAATTTATTAATGCAATGACCCATTTTTATATTTGATTCCATTATTTGTTCAAATTCCTTTAATTAATTATCCATTTCAATTTTGCTTTGTTAATTTAAATTCAATTACCGTGTTTCCTATCTACTCCCTTTACATGTTTGTGAAAATGGCATTCATGTTAATGGAGTAGAGCTCCCAACTTGGCTTTGGAGTTGATTAATAGAAAACTCTTGAGTTAGAATACTCAAGTGTTGATATGTAATTGGAAATTGCTGCCAACTGGATTTTTACTAACTCTAATCCTTCCTTGTGAGGTGATTAGGATTTGTGAATTAGAGTTGGTATCACCTACTTAACTTTCCTCTATTAGTTAGAGGATAACCAAGTAGAGGCAACAACCTTTTACTATTACCCTTGAGAAAGTCGACAAGGATAGAAATTCCAATTAATCTTCTCCTAGCCAAGGCTTTTTATTTAAAATACACAACATTTCTTGTTAATTGCCTTTTGCTTAATTCCTAGTTATTTATTTTTCCAATTTTAAACGCCTAAAAATTTCTCAAAAAATTTCTGACCAATAAATTACACCCTTTTATCAACTCTTTAGGAAACGACCTGAGAATTTTACTTCCAGTTAATTAATTCTAATTTGTGACTCAACATGATCTTTTCTTCTTACATGTAGCTTTGGACGCCCAATGGGTCTTTTAAACTTGGGTAGAATAGGTCTTGATCCTTCTGCCCTCTCCTAATATTGCTCACTTGAAACTGGTTGAACACAATGTTGGTATGTAGCATTGAATGAGGTCATTTGCAGCCATGGGCGACAATAGTCTTTAGGTCACTCATTTTTCCAGGCTATAGCAGATATAGCATGCACACACGACATTCCTGACACATACAAATTAACAACAACAACAAACTAAATCAGAAAATCCAGCTAACAAACTATGTCTACATCTAATACAAAAAGTTCTATGGTTAGGAAGTTTTGATACGACCTGTGAGTTGCCACATATTACATGTGCATGTACTCTGGCCCATATTTACTGACACCTTTTTTCCATCACACTGAACCTCATATTTGACTCGATCATCATCACCAATTCATTGTGGCTGCCACTATCACTAGCTTTCTTTAGCATCTCCATCTTTTTTTGTTGAACTGGTGCAATCTTTCTCTTGTATCCACCCAAAAATCTCTCGTGATTTACCATCATTCTCATAATATAACATCTGAGTTCTTCACACATAGTCAATACTGGTTTCATCCTATAATCCATAACCTTTGAGTTTCATACCTCACACATATTATCGGTCAAATTATCTACTTTAGGTCAGTGGCTAAAGTATGCTTTGACCCATACAGCAGGCTCAAACTTAGCCAAATAGGCCCATGCTTTCTTATATATTCTCTTTAACTTATCCATACTTGCTTTGAACTCACTACAGTTGTGCATCTAACATATTCCCACACATCACCTTTGGTTTGCTTATTTTTGTATTACTTTAAGAAGTTTTTCCATATGTGCATCACACAGTTTCTGTGATATGCATTGGGTATCACTTCTCGAAGTACAGGAACTAGACCCTAACAACAAACACATAAAATTCAGTACCATAAGCCGCCTAATACACAGTTAGATCATGCTAACATGTGAGGAATACATTTAAAAATTTTACCTTTTATTGGTCAGATATGAAGCTCCATCCGTGTGTTTGAACATATCCTAAATCTTCTAGCAATAGAGTCAGAAACCATTTCCATGTTTCCTTGGTCTTTAATGCAACTACAGCATAAGCCACCACATAGAAATGGTTAATTGAATCTTGAGCCACAGCAGATAATAATTTTCCTCCATAATAGTCCTTTAGAAAACACCTGTCCAGCCCAATCAATAGGCGACATCCTGCCTTAAAACCTTGCTTACATGCATTTAGACAAATATAAAGTCTGTCAAAAAGTGGAAGAGATTGTGGAATTGGCTCAACTCCTAACAAGATTGTGCTGCCAGAATTACTTTTCAATATCTCAGCCGCGTAATCTCTTAATTTGCCATACTATTCACTTTCCTTACCAATTACTAACTCCCTTGCCTTCTTAAGTGCCCATTGCATGCTCTTGTAGTGAATTTGCATGTTATAATCCTGCTTTATGTGTTCTAATGCTTCCTTTTGTGTGAGTTTTGACTGTGTCCGTAATCGCTTCTCAAGTTTCTCAATGAGACATCTCACGTCTGCCTGATTGCTTCCAAAGTCCCGATTGCATGTATGCTTAGGATAAAAAGTTTTGATTTGGAAACAATCTTCACATGAATTCCATGAGCAAAAAATTAAAAAAGGACAGTTTTTCTCAGCACACTTGGCTCTTGACCTTAGCTTGTCATTCGTTAGCCACTGTAATTCTCTACCATGAGCTACTGTCCAGTCCTTTAGTGACCTCTTGAACTGGTCTAAAGTGTCAAACTTCATACTAATTTCTAGCTCCACTTCTCCAAATTCCGCACCCTCTGAGAAGTCATTAAAACTAGTCCTATGAACATCATTCCCTGCATCTCTTCCAACAGGAGTGTGTAAGTCTTCTAATTCATAGTCAAGCACTTTCTCATCATCTGACTCCTTGTGATTGAGTGCGTGTTTCCCCCAAAAAGGATCCAACAAAAGGGTCATTCCCAGCCTCTTCATCATTTTCTGAATGTTCATGATGTTCATGATGTTCTTCATCTCCATCATCTCCAATTTCAATTGGAGTCTGACTTGACTTAGAGTTCCCTATGTGCTTTATAGTCTGTTGTTGCAGTCTTGAACTCCTCCTCACCTTCTTATATTCCTTTTTCTTTCGAGGTTTAGGGAAATTGCTAAATACAGGAGTCTCTTCATTAGTAACTTTCTTTTCTTTTGGAGAAGTAACTTTCTTTCCATTTGAAGAATGGTTACTGTCCGCAGCCTTCTTCTTTTTTATTACTCTTGCATGCTTCTCTTTGATATCAATGTCTGATTGGTCAACACCAGGCGTTGGGGGCTTATACAGCTCATCTTTAGCGCTCTCGTAACCATTATAATCACTGTCATCATCAGAAATAGGAGGATCACCAGTTTCATCACACCCTATAGCATCTCCACCACCAAGAATATGATGCTCAAAATATATATAGAACTCGTCACATTCCTTGTTTTGTATTTTGTGCTCCCTTAAAGTATTGATCTCTAAATCTCCAAAATAGGATACAAATTGGCTTGAAAATTAGCAGCATTCAGATCAAACCACATCATTGATTCATTGCTTTTTAATCATCGTATCCTAAGCTCTTGAATAATTCCTTCAAATCAAAGAAGTTCATAAGGTCCACATCCATCTAGGGCTGCACACGGATCGGATCAGATATAGCCTAAAACTCTATCCGATCCGCACTGCACTCATCGGATCGGATCGGATACGATATCCGCAATTTTTCATGCCAGATCTGATCCACAAATATGCGGATCGGATCGGATCAGATATCGAGTATATCCGCATAATTAAAAAAAATGTTTTCAAATTCCATTTGGTTGTTTTTACAAAAAAAATTCATTTTTCACCTGTTTAAGCATATTTAAATCTAAAATATTATCTATAAAAGTTCTCTTGAATAACAAAAAAAAAATAATAACACAATATTTAAGTTTAATTATTTTAAGTCGAAGTACAATATAAAAAATAAAAAACAAGATATCATAAAATTCATAAAACAACACACTAAAATTCATATCACATTAAGGTTTATTTTCTTAAGATATGCTATTTATATGTGATGTGCGGATATGCGGATTTGCGGATCGGATCCGCGGATATCACTGCCAAATCCGCAATCCGATCCGACTATAGTGCGGATCTGATCCGATCCGATCCGATGGCTCTGCGGATCGGATAATATCCGCAAAATTCGGATCGGATGCGGATAATTACTGCAGATATGCAGATATTATCCAATCCATGTGCAGCCCTAGATCCATCTCTGGAAACCTCTCAACTAACCTATCCTGGTAACTCAATTCTCCCCGTTTGTTCCTCACAAATTTTTTTCCATGGTTAAATACAGGAATAGCAAATTCCTCCATCTGTTAGGTAGAAACACAATCATTATTTGAATAAATTAGGACAACAGTTACCTAAAGAATAAGAAATATGTATGTCTTTTTTTAGTTATGACATAAAGTGATACTAGTCTTTCTGCTAATCATTAGTTTCAGCAAATATATACAAATAAATGGAAGCCTCAAAAAATAACAACAAATGCATAAATAATTTTAAATATAACAAAATGTGTCATGTAAACAAATTAAAAAATAACAAAATCATTATAAAAATAACTGATAAAAAATAATACTAACTGACAAAAACATCACCATTTTTTATTTGATTTGAGGATATCCTGTCTAACACCGATTCCCTTGACAACGTCTTCTATCTTCTTCCTTGCTAGCCCATCGAAGAAGAATCGTCACTTTTATTACTGCAGATGATGACTCTTTGACTTCAGGTTCTCCTTAGAGTTAATAGGTAATTTGGAAATAAACATGTAAATGTCAATTATGGGATATATGGGATGGTAAATATATAGTATCCACTTGAAATAGAAAGGCATAAAGGTGACAAAGAACATGTGGAGCCCAATAGATAAGAATAATAGAATTAAAAATAAAATAAAAAATAACATTTACCAATCAAACAAGCTACAAAGCACAAACACGTTTTTTTTTGGTAACCTAATTATTGGGCATAAGTAATAAAGTATAATTCAAATAACATCATTTTTTTATACTAAA
Source organism: Arachis hypogaea (assembly GCF_003086295.3). Lineage (NCBI taxonomy): Eukaryota > Viridiplantae > Streptophyta > Magnoliopsida > Fabales > Fabaceae > Arachis > Arachis hypogaea. The sequence continues at coordinate 5,165,463 of NC_092036.1, read as the reverse complement.
AAAAAATTATTGGACACACAACAAAATTTTGATTCTTCCTTCATCAGTCACTTCACAGAAAAATTTTCTTAAATAAATTAAAAAAAACTAATATTTCAAGAAGTAAAATTTTTTAAGGACAAAAAAATTGGGTGGACTTCGTTAAAATCAAGTGGATTCACATTTGTCACACACACACACACACCACAGACACACACACACACATATATATATACACACACACCACACACACACACACACACATATATATATATATATACACTATATTAATTTTAGTTGTAAAATTTTTATAGTTATTAGAAATAATTTTAATAAAAGTAATTTAGGTTAATTTAATTAATTTTAAAATTAATAAATTATATTAATAATTAATTATTTTATATTATTTACGATGGATTAAATTATAATTTATAATTAAATACTATTCAAATTAAACTCATAAATGCAATTTTAAATATAAATATTAAAATTCAAATTTTATGCTTTGAATTAGATCTATTTAATTGAAATTATTTAAAAGTTAGAATCTTATAGTTGTATTTAGTTTAAACATAGTTTCTTAATGTAAAAAATAGACTTTTATTTTTTAAAATAATTTTTTAGTTATTCATTTCTTAAATTTTAATTATTTTTATTATTTTACAAAACCAAATAAATTGGAAATTTTAAATCATAAAATTTTTATTTTAATTAATATTTTGATTTTGCATTTGGTTTTAATATTATATTAAGTTTAGATAGATTAAATAATGTTTAATTCTAAATAATATTTTAAAATATAAATTCTATATAATATTAAATAATTAATTATTAATACAATTTACAAACTTTATAAGTAATCAAATTAGATTAAACTAATTTGTTAAATATAATTATAATTTACGCTAATCATAAAAATTTTAGCCTCGAAACTAATATAAATACATATTAAAAACTAATATAAAAATATAAAGAAATAATAAAATGTGGTTCACCTGATTTTTCCTCCAAATAAAAAAAGGTTAATGATGTTTTAATTTATTTAAGAAAAATTCCTCCTTTCACATAGCGCAGCTATCCATATATGTGCATGAGATTGATAACTGCAGCGATGTTGTGAGGGAGAGCGAGAGATAACAGCGTCTACGATGATCTCGTAAATTTGGTGTTAACAGCAATTGTGATGATGCATGGAGACTTATCCACTGCTAACAATCTTTTTCAAGAACACAAGGCAACTATCTTGATTTATGTGGCGGCTAAAATTTGTAACGAGATTGCAAAAAAGGCACCCAGACCCAACATCCTAACTACTATTCTGTTCCACGGTTTAGGTGTGATTGCATTTGAAGCACTCTTGTGGCTCATCGTCGCTGGTCATTTTCTAGGGTTCTTCATTATCAATGTGCCTATATGGCTATATCACTTGTTACATTTCTCTGCTACTATGACTCCATCTATGAACTTGTCACCATGTGTTATGGAGAGATGTTTGGCTTCATGGAACGGCCAATTGTAGATGATAATTAAAGGAAATCAGGCAAGGTATCAACCCTTTTATTTGGAGGATTATTCCTTTTTCCTTATAATTACACTTTGTAGTTCTGTCAATTTATCTTAATCAATTACTTGTAGTAATAAGAAAAAGGAAGAAGAAAGAATGCATAGAGTACAAAAGTAGTTTCATTTTGAATTTGCCCTTTGTTAATTAGGATTAGCTTTAAGAAAGTTACTTACATTTCCTGTTGTTTGCTGTCACCATATATTTGTCTTATACAAAGGATTGAGTCTCCACTTTCTATGTATATTGGAAGGTCTATAATTAATGTCTTTATATCTTTTGAATTTAGAGTTTAGGATTTTAGAGATTTAGGATTTTAGATTTATAGTTTAAAATATAGGAATTATAATTTTAGGATTATAAGTTTAGAAATTTACTGATTTAAAATTTAGGAGTTAAAATTTTATGATTTAAAATTTAGAATTTTGTATTTAATTTTTAAAATTTTAGAGATTTTGAATTTAATTTAAAGTTTAAAATTTTATGAGTTTAAGATTTATAACTTTAGGAGTTTAGAGTTTTATAATTTAAGTTTTAAAGTTTAAAAAATTTGTATTTAGAGTTTAAGACAATTTACAGTTTAAAATTTTAGCGTTTAAATTTTTTTTAATTTTATTAAGTTATAATTTTTAGTCGATTATTGTAAATGTTAAAAAGAGAATGTACATAATATCAAATCTATGTATATGTTTGTTGCAATTAAAATATTCTAACTTTAGTAAAAATAAAGGCTGAAAATAGATATTGAACTACAAATTTTAGCCACTAAATTGGTGCACACTATAGATTGCTTTTTTATATAAAAAATTAATTTACAAATTTTAAATTCCTATAGATTGTTATTTTTTTTAACAATAACAAGGATTGACTTATTTATTTTTTCCACCAAAACTTAATAAAAAGTTAATACGTTTAATAAAAAAAATTTAAAGATTGATTTAATAATAAAAATTTATTAAATATTAAATTATTTGTTTAAAAGTTCATTTAGGTTTTTTTAACCTAAATTTGAACGACAAGTATCGCTCCGGATCCCACTTTATCCCAAAATCTAGCGGTGCAAGGGTCCCTCACCTACAGCATCACATTAAACGACATAATGCTGACACATGACAGAGATCTAAATTATACCAACGATAAAATAATTTTTAAAACAATAAAAAATATTATAAAAATAGAAATATATTAAATATATTTTTAGAAAAGTATCTTAATAGTGAGTTTTGATGTAATATTTTATAAATATAAATAGAAAATTAGACTTTTTTTAAAAAAATTTGATAGTTTTATGCAAAATATTTTTTTATGCATTTTTTAAATATTTATCTAAATATTTTTATAAAGTTTGCATCAATTATTTGACAAATATAAAATTTATGAGCTACATATAAAATAATATATTTTTCATTTCTCATATTTATAAATATTTTAGAGATTTATTTTTCGTTTATAACTTTTTTTTTTTACTTTTAGAAATATTATAATCTATCATATAAACTTTTGAGTGGCATTTAAGTAAACTTTGGATAGAATCTGTCCTTGTTAAAAAATAAGAACGTATAAATAGAATCAGGAGTCAAGACCTTGGCACCATTAACACAATGGATGAATGGAAGAGGAAAACAGCACTAGGTCAACGCCAGTCACGCTCACGCAGAGGTAAAGTTGCAATTTTTTTTTTTTTTTGGTTTTATTCTGTGTGTAATTTTTGTATCTTGTGTGTTTTTTTTCCCTAAATTTTTTGGATTTGATATTAGTGTTTTTTTTTCAAAAATAAATTACATTAAATAATAATAATAATAAAATTGTGCAATTCTAAATCTAGATACAAAGAAACTGAGTTATGCACAATTAAATTTTGCATAATAATCAATTAAAAGTATCCTATCCTCACAAGAAAATATATTCTTACATATATTAAATAAGATATATATATTTATGTACAACTAATAACTAATTTATTATTATTTAGTTATTTTTTTATATTTTTTTTGGTAACAGTAACTTTTTATTACTTATATTAAACATCGTACCTTCATAAAGCTGCTGCCGGACTTCGGGGTTGAGGTGGCTGCGGAGATGCGGAGGCTGGGCGGCAGGGTTGGGTCAATGAGGTGGGTAGGACTTGAGTTGATTTTTTCTTTCAATTTGAAAGAGGAATAGGAGCTGCGGTGCATTGGATTTTAGAACAATGACAAAAAATATAAATTTATTTTTTAATATTTACAGAAATTATATAATCATCTATCTTATAAAACTATTTACTACAAAATAGTCCTATTTTAGTTAAGATATCAATTTTTAATGGATTAAATTAATTCAAACTAAAATTAAACATCTAATTAAAATGTGCCACATCATAAAAAGTAATTTATATATTGTTTTATAGGGATTTAGATAGAATTCATTTTTTTTATATAAATAACTAATTTAATAGTTAATTTTTTTTTACCTTTTTTATACTCTTTATTATATTTTCATTATTTTTTCTTAAATATTTTTGGTAGGACATGTTATTTGTCATTATATTCTCAAAAGTAAATTGTTCAATTACTTGTTAAGAAGTAATGCTATATATTTAAATTTTTTTATGAATTAAATTCAATCAAGTTAAATAGTAAAATTTAGAATAATATTTGCTATGATTAAATTTTATTATATTAAACTAATTTAATTAAATTTTATTAATAAAAAAATTTAGATATATAATATTATTTATTTTATAAGTATTAGGAAGACAAAATTATTCATTTAACCTCTGTCATTACATAAGGATTAGACTTTCGTTTGATAAAAAATAGAGAAAGTATAAAGAGTCCATATATGTATTGTACAATATATACAATGAAGGTTAAATTGTAATTAAAATTAAATTATAGTCAATTGAATAATTTTGAATAATTTCTAATTTTAAATTTAAAATAAATTAAGATTGCAATCAGTTACACTTACACCAACACTCAGTCCCTCTCTCTATACGGTCTTACCTTTTCTCTACCTTTCTCCTCGATTCTCTCCGCCGTGCGCAGAGATCACCCTCCACCATTACCTTTCGGTCGTGTGCGCTGTTTTCGCCGCACCTCCACCATTATCTTCCACCACGTTGATTCAACCAGATTACGGTTGGATGTTCAGCCGCATTTGGTGCAAAGCAGTTCATTCCCACGAGGGGGTAGACGCGCAGAGACTAGGCTACAGTTTGGGTCGAAGGAGTTGCGCACGGAAGTTAGGCTGCAGTCACGGTGGGATGTGCAGCAGCAACGGTGCGAAGGAGTTGTCGCCTCGCCCTGTGCGCGCAGATGCAGGTTTCAGCGCACACGGCGAGGCGACGTGCGGGTTCTGCAAAGCGAACGGGAGGGGTTTGGGAGGGGAAGGGTAACCGTGAGAGCAAAAGAGTTAATGGAAGAAAATTAGAATTAGGAGTAAATTGGTAGTAGGGTAAATTAAAAGTGAACAGACTATTTAAAATTAAGGTAAATGAGGGTTGTTTTGTTTTTTTAATTTATATTGAACCAAATAAATAGTCCATTGTAACCATTGTATAACTTTTTCATTGTCTCCCTAACGGGATTCAATTAATTAAACTCTGTAGCTTGTAGGGCTGGCAATGGGTAGGGTAGGGTAGGACAAATCCTACCCTAACCCTACCCGCGAGTTGAAAATTTTATTAAAACTCTATCATATCCTATTTGCGGGTTGAGAATCTCTCAATTCTAACCCTACTCGCACCCTAAAGTTCTAAATCCTACCCTACCCGCAGAAATATTAAATTTTTTTTAAAGTAAATATAAAATTCAATCATTTCAAATTTTATACATATTAATAACATAAAAAATAACAAACTAATACTCTAAATTATTAAATTAATTAATTAATTTAGTAGTTATTCACTTATTGTAAGTCATTACATATAAAAAATTGTGGGTTCAGTTCTTACTTTTTTCACTATATACATAATTTTTATAAAATATATGTTATATTTAAAGTGCATATAAAGTAAAGTAAAAAACACCTTACCCACAAACATACTCAGACCGTAATCTACTTGAACGAATTGGACCGAATTAGACAGCCGCATAGGATGGTATGAATTGCCATCCCTGGTAGCTTACATCAAAACTCGGATTCTTTTATTCATTGGTCCCTTCACAATTCACATAGACCATAGCTAACCCTAACGCGTGTGATTCATGACACTGCAGCGGCTTTGCGAGTGAGAGCGAGACCGATAACAGCGTCTACGATTGTCTCACAAAATTGGTGTATCAGCAATTGCCATGATTCATGGAGACTTAACCGCTGCTAATAATCTCTTTCAAGAACACAAGCCAGCCTTCTTTTTTTATTTGGTGGCTCAACTTTGCCACGAGATTGCAAAGAAGGCACCCAGACCCAACACCCTAACTACTATTCTGTTCCACGGTTCAGGTGTGATTGCTTTTGAAGCATTCTTGTGGCTCATCGTCGCTGGTCAATTTCTAGGGTTCTTCATCATCAATGTGCCTATATCAATGCTTACATTGCTCTGCTACTATGACTCCATCTATGAACTTGTCACCATGTGTTATGGCAAGATGTTTGACTTTATGGAACAGCAAGCTGTAGATGGAAATTAAAGGAAATCAGGCAAGGCATCAACACTTTAATTTGGAGAATTATTACTTTTTCGTCCTAATTACACTTTGTAATTCTGTCAATTTATCTTAATCAGCTACTTGTAGTAATTATTAAAAAAAAAGTAAGAAGAAGGAAGGCATAGAGTACAAAAGGAGTTTCATTTTGAATTTGCCCGTTGTTAGTTAGGAATAGCTTTAAGAAAGTTGCTTAAATTTCCTGTTGTTTGCTATTGCCATATATTTGTCTTATACAAAGGATTGAGCCTCCATTTTCTATGTTTATTGGAATTTCTGTAATGTCTTTATATCTTTGAAGCTTGCCACTATCTCCTTTTAACTACAAATACTACAAGAAACTATAGTCTGTGAATTGTGTGAGTGCATTAATCTTGAAAACTGATGTGAAGAAAGCACATATACTCTTCAATTGGATCTTACTTATAAACTCCTTTCCTTCATGATCCTTGTTAAAATCTCTTATTAACAAATAACAGCATTGAGATCGGATTTTCGACTGCCATATGAAAATTCTATAATACCTCTGAAGCAAAGCTTATTTTATTTTTTAGAAAAATATGCCAACATTGCACTGTTCTGTCCCATCCCTTGTTACCATGCTCTTGTCTGATTTCGGGCTATAAACTTGATAATCTTCTGTGTTGCTGCTAAACTTGAGGGAGATTCCTGCTTTAGCTTTACAGTCCAACTTATGCTCCCTTTCTGTTGATAGGACTATGAAAGTGTAGCACAAAAAGTTGCAGCAGAATCAAGTTTGCTCTGCCACTACACTGCAATTACCTTTCCCGAGTAGAGCTTATGTTGCAGAAAAGAGAAAACAGAAATGAGTTTCAGTGGTTGGATGAAGTCCAGCTTTTAAAGTTCTGGGCCACCGCTTCATTTGCTGTCTAATATCTGTCCTAAAGGATGCATCTTGTTGATTTGATGAAAATGGTTTTGAAGAGACCGAGTGTATGTGTGATCATTTTCAATATATATTTACTTTCATTTCTTTGTGCTTATATTTGTATGAACTAATAATATTGAAGAATAATGGTTTGTTTGCCTAAACTAGAAAGTCCTAAAATGCTTATTATTGAAATGCATGCTTTTCAGTTGATCCTCAATAACATGAATCACTTTTTTTTATCACAGATTCACTCTCTTTCAAAGTACCTCATAGTTTTCCATGCTTCATAAGCCATTAAAGGTATATCTCTCTCTAATTAGGAACTCTGTTGTATAATACTTCTAAGAATATGATGTATTGATGGATAAATTTGAGTATTTGATGTGAGTAGTTTCTTTACTGGATAGTTTCTAATTCTATGAGCCTGAAACATGAAGTACCAAATTCTCAGAAACAGATTTTAGCTTGTTGGAATGACTGCTTATGAATGCACCAAGAAGCACATGATTGATATCTAGTTTACCAGCATCAAACATGTTTAAGTTGAGCATCAAATTTTACCAATTATTTTTTCACTTATCACCATCTTTGTTTCCATTTTGTATGATGCAGGCGCTGAACCGATGACCACTCCAACCATGGAGAAATCAGAAATAAAACTTTACATATGTTGGTTGTTCACTTTATATATGTTGTGTTTTATATTCATATCATCTTTCTTACTATATATTCTTTTCAAATTGGGTTTTTTTCCCAACAAAACTAGACATAAGAGTACAATAAGACTAGACCTAAGTGAAGAGTATGATTAGTGTCAGAATCTTTGCTGATGACAGTTGGCAGTAGGCACTAACTGTTGCTAACAGACATGGTAACTACCTAAGGGTCAAAAGACTAGTATAGCAAGCCATCCACCTTCTATATATATGTATATCATGATAAGTGATCTATCTCTTGTTTCGGTAGAATAACACAACCACCACAGCAGCAAAGTTTTATTCTACTAGGTGGGTCAGTTATATGGATCAAATAACGACATTCCACCACCCTGTTGTACCTCATTTGTGTATATTCAACCAGCAGACTATCTCATAACTATGCATCTGAAGAACATTGTTATTTTACAAAATTCAGCTTCTTTTACAAGATATCATGCATCCTCTGCTAGAATGTGAGAACTTAAAGTTGACCATAAAGCTTAAGTTAGAATCTTCCTAGAACATATCATAACCAAAAAAGGCCACATTTTAGTAAGCTTTTGGATGAAAATAGACTGAAATGTAATACCTGGAAGTCCCAAGGTACATCAAATATGATAACAATGTTTAGCATAGAACGAAGATCAAAGCAATCAAGTAATCAGAGAATCAGACAAAGATGGTAAAAATAAGCCATGCTGGGGAAACCAGTATTCTCATTCAACAATGTGTAAACGGCAAACAGTACACCCTAAAGAAAAAGAAAACTCACCAAAAACAGAACAATAATAAACATCCAATTTCTTTTCTTCTTTTTGTCACAACACAACATAGTAATTGAAAATGTAAGGAGGAAGAAGGAATCCATCAAATCTAAATGAATAGACTAGTATTGCATGATGTGTGATATTCAATAATTTTATGTCATCTGAACCAACCAACCTTATGACCAGCAGCATCAACTTTGGCGAGTTCTTTGGCGGAACACAACATAGCATATCACTGCTATGAATAACAAAGTTGCATTGGCTGTGACGAACCACGAGAAGTGATCAGCTACGACCCACAAGATGGCTTCGAAAGCAATGAGAGTGGAACTGATCAGGAGAGTAGCAGTCACCCAGCTGGGATTGGGTGTTCTTGAAGCAATGAGAGAGCAGAATTTAGCAATGTGGTAAACTAACATTGCTAACAGGTGCTCTTTGTAGGGATTAACAGGTAAAGCTTCACGCAAAATTGCAGTTGCATCTTCAACCAAATTGACTAGATTTTGCAAGCTGCAAGATCAGCATACACTACTATGATTAGCGAGTGGTAACGGTGTGTGTGAGTTTTGATTTTGGATGAAATCAAGTATAAAGTGAATTTTTTAATTATTTTTTTATAATAAAACAGATAAATCTTTTAAAAAATTGTAATGGATTTATATATTTTGAAAATAAATATTATCAAAATAAAATAAATATTATACATTAAAAATAAAATAGTCATTACATTAGTCATATACGATTAATTTGGATAAATTACAATACTAATCCTATTCGTGAAAATCCAATTCGATCCAATTCGTTCAAATAAGATTAGCAATTCGATCCATAACTAATCAGATTAAAAACAGTGTGGGTTGAGTTGTAGCCTGCAAGTAGTGTCAGGTCCAAATTTATGTCAAACTCAATCCGATCATTGTCCCTATCCTGATATATTATAGTATGTAACTAAAAATTTATACACAATAAAATTAAAAGAGATTGAACCATTCAACCCCATTTATAATTTTGTACATATATAGTAAAATTGATGGATTGATGATTACACTGTTTATAAATTTACATGAATTTTATTGTGATTTTTTGCTTTTATTTTTAATATGGACTTAATTTTGTATTTTGTTTTTAGATATATTTATGAAATATGAAATGATTAAATAATGTGTTAAAAATAATTTTCTTATAGTTAGGATAGAGTAAAAAATTTTAGAATGCGAATAAAATTAGAGCTAAAAGATTCTTAATTCGTAAATAAAATAAAATTAATACTTATTGACTTTTGCAGTTAAAAGCCAAGTCATGCAAGCTAGATTTGTTAAAAAAATATTTAAAGTGAGGAAATTATTAAAATAAAATGATAAATTAATTATCATTAAAATTATAATTTTTATAATATATTTATTCTATTTTCTTGATCTATGAGTGATTAGATTTTTACTTTTCACTTTATCAGCCTACTTAAGTTACAATATTAAGTGTAAAATATTTATTTATTTACCGTTATCTTCATTATGTAAAATATTTTGTGACTTTCAAAATGATTGACTAGTCTATTAGCAGCATATCAGATTATACTATTCACGCTTCTTTGGATATTAAACGGGTCAATTTAATTAGATTAACAGAAAATTGGTTATTAGACATATCTAAGTTTTAACATAAAAAATCGATTGAAAGTAGGGCTTATAATATATATTCTACTCGTAGATATTTAATTCGGACCAATTGTTAAGGTAGGATTATCTATCCTATCGAGTAGAATATGGATTTAGGGTTATTTAATGACAAATTCAAAAAAATTTAGTAGTAAGGACAAAATTTATATAATATGATGATAATTTTTATAATAAAAATAATATGTGTATATAAAAAATTAAATATTAAATTATCTATTAACCATTATATATCTGTGTATAAATACATGTATTGTTTAACTTATTTTCAATGTATATTTTATATTTTAATATATATTTTATACAGATAATTATTTTTCATGTACATATAGTATGATTATTATTATGATTATATTTTGTTATTGTAAAATATGATTAGCTTTTAAAATATCTAATATACAAATTAAAACATTAAAAAATAATTTAAATAATAATATATAATTTAAAATTCTATTATTTTAGGTTTTATATTTTTAAAAAATTAAATAATTTTTTTCTTAACACTATTATCAAAATTTCTCTCTTTCCATATATATTACTAAACAATTATTTAAAAATTCAGTTCCTAACATAATTAGAAGCCGACTCTTATTGATATTCATAGTTAAATTTTTTTTAATTAATACAGTTGCTACGTAATAATTAACGAAAAAAATAAAGCTAATTTGAAAAGAAGATAAATAATATTCTTTTGAGTTGATTTTTTTAAAAAAAACACTAATTTCGTTTAAATATGAGAATTAATCATTCTAACGAATATCTAATATAAAATTTTTAAATTGATGATTAAGTACCAAAAATTGAGTAAAAAATGATTGTAAGGTCAAATTTAATAATTTAATGGGGAAAAATAAATATTACTATATACTACTAAAAAAATTTCAAATTGTAGTGGGGTGCTTACCCCCACACCCCTACACTTGGAATCGTCCCTGACTCTACCCTACCCTACCCGCACCCCTAATATATTATATAATATATACGCTAAAAGTTATATATGTAGTGAAGAAAGTGAATCTTGAACTCACAATCATCCTCTTATAAAAACTTGAAATAACCACTAAGTTAGTTGATGATCATATTATTTATAATTTTATATTGAATTTCTTTAAGATTTTATTGTTTTTAATTTTTATTTGAACTTAATTTTTTATTTTCTATTTTATTAATATGTATGAAATTTGGAATGGTTAAATTTTATATTTGTTTAAAAATTTTTTATGTTTCTACGAATAGAGTCGGATAGGGTAGGGTTTAGAACTTTAGAGTGCGAGTAGGATTAGGATTGAGAAATTCTCAACCCGCGGATAAAATAGGGTAGAGTTTTAAAAAAATTTTCGACTCGCGGTTAGAATTAGAGTAGAGTCTAAACCCTACTCTATCCTATCCATTACCAGCCCTAATTAAAACTTGAGAGCATACCTAAAATAGGTTAAAGAGTCATTAAATCTAATTTGTTTTTTTACCAATGAACCAATTTCAAATAATATAAAATTAAAAAATATTCTTTAAAAATATATTTTATATAAAAATATATTATTTTATTTTATCTAATTATTTAAATATCTAAGTTTATCAATTTAATAGCCGATTTGATTTACAAAACCTGAATAATATACAAATCATTTTAAGCATTTGTTTTCTTAGAAGACTCTTTCTTTAAAAAAAAAAAGATCAATAAGGTCACCTCTTCGAAGATTATTGTTACTAAATAGAACTATATTACCAGTTACTAGTACTACTACAGGGAAAAAGATTTGAATTTGATTCTTGAAAATATAATTGTGTATACTTTAATTTCTAAAATATTAAATGTTCTAATTTAACTCATAAAATTATATTTTACAGATTATGTTACTGCCAGCTCATTTAGTATTACAATTTTAATAGTCAAAAAATGATTATTATTTTATAAATTCTGATTTATAAAAAATTTATGTATGATATACTAATTTATGAAGAATAAATTTGTTATAGAAAAGTTGATATTTATATTTGAATTTGAATTTGTTTATAAATTCTAATTTGATATTTTTTAATTTAAAAAATGTTAATAAGTTTATAATTAATATAACATAATATCGAAATTAATTTAAAACATATATATTTTTTTTAATTTTCTTAGAGTGCACATGGATCGGATGAAACTGGGTTCGCCTTGACCCGGACCCAACTCTAAATAATGATTGGGTCTATTTTTAAAACCCTTAGCTGATCCTAAATCTCGTAAAATCATACCAAATTAATCCTTAAAATGTTCGAATCTAAACCGAATCTTCAGATTAGACCGGACCATATATACAACCCTAATGTTAAGCACACGTTATAAATATTAAAGTTTAGCTAATATGTGATAAATTTATTATTAATAAAAAATTAAAATTTTTAATACATTTGTTTTATTTTTATTAAATAAAAATATTTAAATTTTTTCACTAATAATAAATTTATAAACCTTAAATATAAACCAGCCAATCGTTACACCATATCATTTATAAATTAGCAAGGGAGTGTGACATTAGTCATTTGGAAGTCACAATATCCATTTTCTATTTTCAAATCCAAAAAATGTATCAAGACATGAACTAAAATTAATATTTTTAAAGATAACAATTATCCAAACCCAAAAAACTCTAAACCCTTGAAAGTTAAAATAATAAATGAATAAATAATTAAAAAGAAAGGCCTCTGCTTTTCCCTCTCCACGTTGAAATTTGCATTGTTGCTCCGGCGCTTGTGGACAGAGCTCTACTCTTCTTCAAACGTTTCGCTCTTTCTTGCTAGAAACTGTGACTCTGCATTTCTAAATCTACCGGTTTGGCTCAGCTATGTTTGTTTATTTTATGTGTTGTTTATGGCATTCAACTTGAGCTCTACCGGATTATTAGCTGTTTACAACTTAAGATAATTGTAGTTTGAGTCCCATTTAGAATAATTAAATAATATATTCAGGAATCGTGAATAATGAATGGTGAATGGTATATGTAAATTTGAATTCAAAGACAACATATATTTGTTTACATTCTTTAGATGCAACACAATGATTCAGAATTAAAACCGCAAATGAGTTCTAGTCTGAAACCGAACTGGCCAGTGCAGTCGGTTCTGTTCCTAAGTTTCACCAAATTAAAGTAATATAACTGAGCAGAGCAAAGTACAAATATAAACACTAAAGCAATGATAATATACATAGGGATCACGTAGTCGAAGGAGTCCCGTTACCTGACATCCATGGCTGGTATTGCTTCTATAACTCTGTCGAACACGCAAATTGAATCCTTTTTTGTGTGTATTTTTGTTTCGATTTGGTTGTGGGAGAGAAAAAAGAGGAAGGGTGCCAGGGAGAGAGGGAGTTGATGAGGATTCAAATAGAGTCCCAAGCCTTAATAAAAAGCGCCACAGAATATAGTAAGTGTGAGAAATTATAGAAATGAACACAAGAAGGTCATAGTCATAGCAGGCTAATAGGAGTTTCCAAATAATTTAATTATGCTACTTTGTCATCTTCGTCGTTCGTTCCAAATAATATAAATAAAATGATGATCTCATCAACGTGTTGGTTTCCAAATTCCAAAACCTCTAGTTTGTATAATTAAATAATGTATTATATCTTTCGTAACCTTAATTTTTTTTATCATTTTTAATAAAAACATCTCAAGTGTTATATTGAAATTAAAAGTTTAACTAAAAAAATAATAATTTTATGTTTAATATCATTTATAACCAAAAATAATTTTAAAAAAATTATTTATATCAAATTTCTTTTTATAAAACTTTAAGTTTTATCTTTTATTATTATAAAAAATATAGTGTAAATAATATAAATCAGTTTATCTAATACTTTTGGTATATGTATTTAAAATAAATTAGTGAATACAGTATATAAGATATATTCATATTAATAAATAATTTATTTAATATCATAAGAATATAAATAAATTTAATATAATATTATTTTATATATTTTTATTACATTCAGTTAAAAATTATTATAAAAATTAAAGTATTCTTTATATGATAATAAGTGTAAAAATTAAGGAAAAATATAAAAAAAAATAACAAAAAAGATTCCTCAAACACACCAATCAATTCCTATATAATTATAATCAATTTCCATATACCACCAACTCAAGGAGAACCCTGAACACGAAGTCAAGGAAGCAACTAAAACAAAACAAAACAAAAAAAAGACCGAAGAGAAGAGAAATCCGTGTCTCTTGTGAGTTTTGATTTAGCATGAAATCAAGTATAAAGTGAAATCTTTTCTCTTTCTTTTTTTTATTATTATTATAGTTTAATTTTAATGTACTGTGACACTTTGACTGTGTAAATTTTTTAGCATTTAGGACATACAATTATGTTATTTTTTGGATGATTTCACAAGGTAAATATAAATACTTATTTTTAAATAATTAGATGCATTGCGTAAAACTGTTTTATACTGATCCTGTTTTAAATAATTCCTACCCAAAAGACAAATGCTTGATTCTTTGGATATATTTAATCATATTTTTGGGGGAAAATCTTGCGGAGGGTAGATCACATTCTTAAAACACTTGATTGGAAAACAGAAAACCTTTCTCCCCAAATGAAATAGAATGGGGATGCATGTTAATTTAAATGGGAAAGTATGAATATGGGTGACAAGTGCGGGATCCTTCTTTCTCAAATATAAATATGGGTGACAAGACAAAAAAGTTAATAAAAATTGAATTATACCAAAGCATATCAAATAAATTGTCAGTTGTCATCTTTAATTAATGAGTTAGGGATTGTCAATTATTTGCCACAATATTGCCCCACTTTGAACATCCCTTGAACGGACTTTGAAATACTTGTTGACTTTTGCAACTAAAAGCATCTCTAATGGACAAAATTTTGAAGCCCTCCTCTCATTTTGTGAGAGAGAAAAGAGAGATGAAGCTTTGGAGTGGAACTCGCTTGAGTTCCTTTACGCATTTCAAAATGAGAGAATCTCTTTGAATGAGGATTTCTATTAGACAATCTACACTTGTCAAATGATAAGTTAGATAAAAAATAGATAATTATATAAAATATTAATTAATTAAATAATTGTATTAATTAATTAAATAATAATTAATTCAATAATAATTATAATGACTAATTATATTAAATATTGATATTTTTATTTAATTAATAATTTATATTAATTAATTAACTAATAATTAATTAAATAATTAAATTATAATTAATTTATTAATAATTATAATAATTAAATAAATTAAATGATTAAATTTTTATTTAATTAATAATTTATATTAATTATTTATATCATAATTAATATTAAATATTATTTATATTTATATTATTATATTAATTTAGCCATGACAAAACTAGCTGTTGTAAAAATAGCCGTTAGAAACTAGTCGTTATTATGTTATCGTTATTATTAATAAATTAATATTTTGTTTTTCTTTGTATTAAGTAATTTTACAAATTAGTGTAACCCCGAATTATATATTGTGTATTATTATTATATATGAATTTATTGAATATTAATATCTTTTAATAGTGAATTATTTTTAAATTTTTAAATTTAAATTATATTATTGAAAAAATTAATTACATTAATTTTAAGTATTTTAATTAATTAATTAAGTGGGATCACAACAGGACTAAAGTTAGTTCCTCCTAATAGAGAAGAGATAGTTGTTTTGAGTTTCTATTTACTGTTTATGATACAAAAGCTGATGTGGAGTTATTTTTTATGACAGGTGGACCATAAACAAAAATTTAGATAAATTTCCTATTGGAGATGATCTAAGAGCCAAGCGCCAACTGACTCATGCAAGGTACAATTTTTGGATATACAATGTTGAGTGTAAAATATCTATTTTTAAGCGATAGGAGATACGATGATCATTATTTTTTATTTATTTAAAAAAATTAAAGAATCGAATAAAAAGTTGAAAGAAATTATTTATTTTATACAAAATTATTAACCGCAGAAATTCATGCTTATGAAATTGAAAAATTGGCAAAAGTTCTTATTCAATAATGTTAGAAAGATAATAAAAAAATTAGTCCAAATAATTTAAGTATAGAGAGATTATGTCATTTGAGTTATAATTCATTGGTATTATTTTAAATTTTATTGTTTTAACTTGATTGGATTTGATTCATAAAAAAATTTAAATCTGTAATATTATTCAATTTTTTTTCGTTTCCCAAATATTATTATTATTTTATATAAATTTTTGTTTCTCCATCTTGAATATAACTTAAATTATATCATTGTTAATAATTTTGTCGTAATTCATCCTTCTCATCAATTAGCTATTTTTAAGGCGAATCTAATGCAATTCGGGAAAAAAGAAAAAAAAAAGTAAAGAGTGTAGTATTTTTTGAAAATTAACTTGTCATTAAACATAAAAAATAAAATTCATTATAAACTCTAAATCTTATCTAAATTATTAATATAAAATATAATAAATAAAGAGTTGGGATTTGTTTAATTAATAAAAAGTACATGTCTTAAATAAAAAAATATTTAAGAACAAAATCTTTCTCAATTATTATTTAATGGATTTATCTATCTTGTGTTCTAAAGCTAAGAGTATATGTTAAGTTTATAAATTAAAAAATTTAAAATTTTAATACATTTATTTTATCTTTTATTAAATAAAAATATTTTAAGTTTTTTACTAATAATAAACTTATTATGTGTCCTTATTTAATATACTATAAATACTTATACATATATATTTTATAAAACAAATTATTTTTAAACAAAATAAAAATAAAAATTCAAATAAATTTATGTATACACTAAATATAGAACAAAATTTCAAGTAACAGAAAATAGTTAAATACAATGATATTTTGAAAAAACTTACAAGACTAGCAAGAGAGTGTAGTATCTACTTAATATATTAAAATTGGATTTTTCCTCTAACTAATGAAGGTGAGGTGTCAATATTTTGTGACTCCGTTTTCTCTCCAAAATAAACTTTTCTATTCTTTATTCTAAATTATTTTATAAAAAATATCTTTATTATAATTATATCAAATCAATATTTAATGAATTATTAAACTACTTATCAATTATCAATTAAAAATACTTTTAATAATAATAATAATAATAATAATAATAATAATAATAATAATAATATATGACAATGATATGATAATTGCACCGGTCGCAGTAATCATGATAAGAATATTTGAATTTAATAATAAAATGATCAAATTTTATGATATTAATAACACACATTAATTTTAAACATTTTTAGTCATTTTAATTATGTTAATTTTAAAAATATTAATATAATTCTAATTCTTATTTATTATCCAATAATAATAATAATAATAATAATAATAATAATAATAATAATAATAATTCGTATATAAACTATTTTAATTACCCGTGTATTATTATTAAAATTATATATGTTCCTAAATATAAGTCTTGAAAAACACGATATGGCACGGACTATTAATGTAGAGTTGTTTAGGTTTGTTTAAGAAGATATAATAGAATCTATCTATCTATCTACTTAATATACTAAAAGTGGGTTTTTCTCCCAACTAATGAAGGTGAGGTGTCAATTTTTCGTGACTCTGTTTCTTCTCCAAAATAAACTTTTCTATTCTCTATTCTAAATTATTTTATAAAAATATCTTTATTATAATTATATTATAATTAATATTTAATAAATAATACATAATTATACTAATTTAGAAACATATCTTTATTATAATTATATCAAATCAATATTTAATGTATTATTAAACTATTTATCAATTATCAATTGAAAATACTTTTAATAATAATAATAATAATAATAATAATAATAATAATAATAATATATGATAATGATATAATAATTGCACCGGTCGTAATAATCATGATAAGAATATTTGAATTTTAATCATAAAATGATCAAATTTTAATTTTAAATATATTAATATAATTCTAATTCTTATTTATTATTCAATAATAATAATAATAATAATAATAATAATAATAATAATAATAATTTAAAAAATTCGTATATAAACTATTTTAATTACCCATGTATTATTATTAAAATTCTATATGTTCCTAAATATAAGTCTTGAAAAATACGACATGGCACCGGCTATTAGTGTAGAGTTGTTTAGGAAGATATAATAGAATTTATATTTCTAAATTTCAAGACATATATTTCTATTTCAATCTGTGTATATCAGGTATAATATTCTTATTCATTGTCCAGAATTTCTCTGATTATGATAGAAGATAATTATTCTAATCATATTATGAAAAATTATATAATTTTAACAAAATTAATATATGATGTGTCATTACTGTATATAATAAAAATTATTTTAATAATAAATAATTTACATATTTATTTTTGTTTTACTAAAGTTCATATATAGTGTTTTTCTGTGGTACATGAATCTAAATTTGAGAGTCAACTCATAATTTTATATTTATTATTTTTCTTTTACTACTTCATAGAATAAGAATGTATTCTTCGTTTTTCATCGAAGTTGATCCTTTTAAGGCACAATTTATAATTTTGATATGCTATTAGTGTAAAATAGTTTTACACAAATATTCAATGACGTAATATCATATCATAAAAAATAACTATCTTTCATATTGATTGCATTCACCTAAATGATAATCCAAAAAAATAGACATAATTAAACAATTATATAAAATATTTTATACTATCAATAATTAAAATTAGACTCTAATTTGTATCTAAAAATATAAGATAAAATTATATATTAAATTAACTTAATAAAAATAAAATATTATTGTAACATTATTTAATTAATAAATTTATATAGTTAAAGGTTATATCTCTATTTTTTTTCAATTTTCCTTTAATATTTACCAGTAAATTGAAGAATTTCGGATTTAATATCTATTTTGATAATTAGTTCTCAAACATAAATTAAAATAAAAATCAATTAAAATATTAACGCATTTTCTATTTTTATCTATCTAAGTAACTAATACTATTATTATTATTATTATTATTATTATTATTATTATTATTATTATTATTATTATTATTATTATTATTATTTGAAATTAATTTTTTGACTTTTTTTATTAAATAATTAAATAATAATTAAATAATCTATAAAATATATAATGAGGATATGAAAAATTTAGTATAGATTTTTTTTCTAAAATATCATTTATTGTATATAATTCATAAAAAAATATATTTCACTTTTATTAATGATTAGAAGATAACATATTTATATTTTGATTAATTTTATTTATTATTATTATTATTATATTTAATTTACAGAAAGATAAATTAATAACCATACTATTATTTATCAATATCTTAATATTGATAGTGATTACATAAAAATTATTTAATATTTAATATTTTTATATTATTTATTTTTTATATATTTTGATATATTTATAAATATTTTTTATTATTTTTATATCTTATATGTTTACCCTCACTATTTAAAATTTCTGGATCTATCACTACTTTTGAACGTGTTTTTTAATTTA
Organism: Arachis hypogaea; assembly: GCF_003086295.3. Lineage (NCBI taxonomy): Eukaryota > Viridiplantae > Streptophyta > Magnoliopsida > Fabales > Fabaceae > Arachis > Arachis hypogaea. The sequence goes on along the minus strand of NC_092036.1, from coordinate 5,145,766 downwards.
TTTTTTATAATTCATTGAATACAATTTATTACAGTAAATTATTATATCAACTAATTACTTTGATTAAATATTTAAATATCACATGATTTATTATAATTCATATCAATCAAATAATTGTAATTTATTATATCAATTATTTTAATTCATTAATTTATAAGGTACATAATAACATAGATGATTTGTTACTTATAATGATTAGGGATAAGTACAATTTTGGTTCCTAAAGTTTAGTGCCATAATCAAAATCGTCCCTATTGTATTTTTGGATTTAAAATTGTCCTTAACGTTTTTTTTGTATTAAAATCGTCCTTTTTAATAAAATTTTTTATTTTATTCCTAAACTATCCCTATTCCTAGTTTAATAATAAAAATTATAAAATTAAAAAAAGAAAGAAAACGCGTAAAAACGCGTTGGGGTGGGAGAAGAAAAGGGTATACGAAGGGGGAGGGGAGGGGAGGGGAGGGGAAGAGGGGGAGGGGGACGGCGCCGGGGAGTCTCTGTCGTCGCCGCCGTGACCTCATCGTCGCCGCCGCCTCCTCCAGAACTCTGATTATGATGACGATGAAGGGGGAAGGGAAGCCGCTGTCCCGCCGCCGCAGTCTCGCCGCCTTGCTGCCATCCGGCACCGCACCGCACCACCGCCACCTCCTTCTTCTTCTTCTTCTTCTTCTTCTTCTTCTTCTTCTTCTTCTTCTTCTTCTTCTTCTTCTTCTACTCTCCTCGCCGCCGCCACATGAGGAACCACCGTCCGCTGCTGTCTCTGCCATCTGCATCTACTTTTTTGTGCTTTGAATTTTTGAGAAACCACCATCTACTTCTTTGTTAATTTATTCCTTTCTGTTTCTGCTTGTGTTAAATTTGTGCTTGAATTTTATTCCTTCTATTTTTATTTTACCACTATAAAAGACCATATATGCTAGAAAAAAATATCATTCATTTACCAATTACTTTTTTCATTAGGTAGTTTTTACAAAAATTCTTTTTCTTCCTACGAGGCGTCGTTGCAAGAAGGCAACTCCCGTGCTCATCATTTAGAGCAATATATGATATGTTATCCATGAAGCATTTATAGACCATGGTGTTATCATGTATGCATAAATAAAAAAAATTCCGTAATTAAGCTTAAGTCATTTATCTGTTTGTGTGGTATATTATAGTGTGAAATTACTTTCAATTTGTGTTGTGCAATGATATTATGGTTTAATTTAAGCTTTTGTTTTAGAACTGTGTTATGATTTTATCTCATTATTTTCTCTTAGATATCAAGTTGATGTATTTTGTAAGACTCAGAATTTTCGAAAAATCTTATTGTGAACTAATTTCAATTTATTTATTTATTAAAGATTTTAATTTCAGAAATTATTTTATTAAAGCTAATTAAATCAATTTTTGATAATTAAATTAAAAATTTTATCTAATTTTACAATTATTGGGTAATTTGCATATTTAAATTATAAAGTTTAGGAATCGTAAAATAATAAAAATTTATATGATTTAATTTAAATAATTGTGATTCTAGAAATTAATACTTTAATTTTTATGAATAAAAAAAATTAATTATATTATCTATAATTATCGAATTAGAATTATTTATTTGAGAATAATTTGTAAATTAATAATTAAATAGTATTTTTAATAAATATTAGTGTTGGATTAAAACAGATTTTCAATTATCCTATTACTTTTAATTTTATAAAATTATTATATTACTTATATGAATTTTATCTTAACTCTAAATTCCCAAATAAAACTCTAATTTTAATCAAATTAAACTATAACCCCCTCCTAATCTAACCTAACCACCGCCACTTCCTAACCCAAACTTAGTTCCATCCTTCAGAAAGAAAGAAGAAGAGAAAGATAGAAAGAAAGAAAGAAACGAAGGCAAGAAAAAGGGAAACGGGGAAGGGGAAAATCAGGGAGGAAGAGAGCGCCGGAGAGGAGCCACCGCCGCGCTACTCAGAATCGTGTCCCGCTCGCTACCGCGCCGCGCTCAGTGTCGTCCTTGCCAACGCAGTCGTGTCGTCGTCACGCACAAGAGGAGGAGAAGGGGAGCGACGGAGAGAAAAGGAAGCGATGGCGGCGTGACTAGGCTCGCCGCCGTTGCGTCGCAGAAGCTTCCAGTCCCGTTGCTGCCGTTCGCGCTGTCACCTTCAGCCCGCGCCATCGCGGTTCGTCAAGACTGAAAGAGAGAGAGAGAGAGAGCTCGGGAGCAGAGGAGAGAAAGGGGAGACCCGTGCTCAGCCACCGCCGCGCTTCTGCCGCCGAGAAGCTCTGCTGCCGCCACTGAGATTCACCATCGGTAAGGGTTTTTGAGTTTGGTTTACCTTCGTTTAAGATTCCAAAAACCTTATTGTCTCTGCGTGTTGGTTTTAGTCACTGTCGAAGAAGCTTCAGCCGCCGCCATCGATTGTCACTGGGGAACAACCGCCGTACCTCTGGTCGCTGGAATCACAGACTGGAGAGAAGGGGGCTGCCTCTCCTATTGCTGCTGTTTCGTTCTTTTATCGTAAGCGGTCTTTGTTTCTAATTCCATTGAATTCATTTCTGTTTTCGATTCCATTGAGTTTAAATTCTCTATTTTGTTGTAACCATGGTCACTGTTGCTGGAATTACTGACGCCGCTCTCGGTGCTGATTGGATTAACCACCATAGCTATTCTGCATCACCTTCACTTTCCATTATTTCTGTCAGGTCCCGTTCTTGCCGGTGTTGGCCATCGGATTTGTAACAGCTCCAACTTTTATTTCCCTCTTGATTCAGTGAGTTTTTCTTGTCTTGGAATTCTCGCTGTTAGCGATTCGTTATAGTTTATTGAGGATTTTGCAATGTTATTTGCTATTTGATTGAGTTTCGGTTATTTCTTATTGCGATTAGAGTAACTATGGTTGTTGCAAAAGTGGTTTGGAACTGCGGTTGTGGTTGCCGCTATGATGAGCCGGGGAAAAAAGGGATTCAATGCATTTAATTATGCGGATTGCGAATAATTGAGGTAGAGATTTTTCTTAAAATCTAATTTATATTATAGAGTTGTGATAACTAGATATTAATGTGAGAGAACATATGTCTGTAATTATGATTGTCTTCTAAATGTGGTTGTTTGCTGAACTGAATGACTGATTGCTTGATTGCTTGAGTAGTTTGTGATTGCTGAAAAGAAATTAGTTTGAAAGGTTATTTAGTTGATTATTACGAAAAGTGGCTTTCTTGGTTTTGAAGCTATTTTTGATAATGTAAACGAATCGGTTTTGGAAATAATTTGAAATATGAAAATGAACGAGTTTTAGAAACATTTTAATTTTGAGTTAGTCCGACTCTATAAATGATTTAGTACTTGAGCTGGTTTGATTTTAAAAAGAGATTTATTATTGGCATTGATTCTCTTGAAAAATAATTTGATATTGAAACTAGTTGAATTTTGGAAAATGATTGAGATTTGGAAATGGTTAAGAAAAGGTTTGAGAAATGTTTGGATGGGATCCGAAAAGGGTGGCAGAATCCGAGTTTTAGAGGAGATGCTACCAAAATTTTATAAAATTAGAAGTTTCATTTGAAGTAGTTATTTTAAAAGGTTTAATTTTAAGTATTAAATGATTTAAGATTACCTCATTTATTAAAGGAAGAGTTATGTGTTGGATTAGGAATTGTTAGTGAACGGAATGGAAAGAAGGATGATGAGGATTTTCTTTGAAATATGGTTTTTGAACGAATTTGGAAATGAGATTTGGATTGATGAATGATGATGATGTCGAAATATGGATTGAGAACGTTGAGATAAGATCTTTGAATTATTCATTTGGCTTATGAATTTGAAATATCTGAGATACGAGGTTCCCTGGATTAAGTGTCGTGGCTTGCCGCCACGTGTACCAGGTTGAAAACTCGATACTCTGTTGACCCTAGGACGTAAGTGTGACCGGGCACTATATAAATTCCCGGGAATGTTACCCCCATTGAGTAATATTGATTATTTGAGAAAAAGCTATGCATAGACTCTTGGGGATGTACGTCGAGGGACAGTCTAAGGACAATTCAAACTTGTCGGGTTGGCTAGATAACCGACAGATGAGCCTCATCAGCCATAGGACAGGCATGCATCATATGCACTTATATGCTTTGTTTGGGTTTGAACTTGTTTGGATTTGCCTAATTGCTAAACTGTTCTTAACTGCTACTTGATCTATTTGCTGTAACTGCTACCTACTTGTGCTTTTCTTGTCTGTCTTGCCTGTGTTTGTTCTGGCGTGCTACATTTGAGAATGAACTTTGGTGCTGAATTAATGATTGTGTTGTTGATTGCGTGGTTGGCTTCTGATTGAGATTTTCTTTTAAGAAATGAAAGGTTTTGGATTTCTGAAAGATTAAACATTGTTTTTTTTTTTGAAAAGGTTTTGAACGCTTACCTATTGGTTTTAAAAGATTCATAAGGCAATGATAATCACTGAGCTTGAAAACAGTTTTCTTATTAAATATCTTCTTATGACAACTTTAAAAGTCCGTGGTGAGACCGTGTGGTTAGGTTCTCATCCCCCTACAGCTTTACTTTTTCAGGAACCGGATGAAGAAGCATTAAGAAGAGTTAAACTCCGTTTAGTTTTATATGTTGTATTAATTAGTTTATTTTCTTCCCTCGACTTTGTTATTACAATTTTTGCAAGAGGGATAGGAGTTGTATGATTTATATATATTATATTATAAGATATTATGTAAGAAGTCTTGTATATGAATTTATGCCTGCTTGTTTTTTTTAAGATAAAGTATTTATTTCCGGTTTTCAAAGAAATTAGCGATACGGTGTTGTGTCACAGGCTCCTATTTTAATATTTAGTATGTAAAGTAGTCGTAATACTTCTTGCTATCAGAGTGGCACAGCCGGAAGCGTGACATTCTGGTAGTGAGGGTGTTACATATTTTTATTTATTATTATTGAAACGGATGTGATATAAAATTTGTAAAAAAAAAATAAAACTCTCACACTCAATTTATTTTTTTTGTAGTCTTTTATCTCTTCTATTTCTTTTTATTTTCTTCTTATTCATTTTATTTTTTTTTAAATATCATATAATTCATTATATCAATTAGTTTAATTCATTAATTTATAATATGCATGATAAAATAGATTATTTATTACTTATACGTTTATTTTTCTAAAATCTAAATCTGAATAATTATATTTTTAGTTTTAGTTATGAACAAAATATTTTTAATAATAAATAATAATTAACCATTCATACTTTTAATCAAAGTGTTTGGATGATTTTTATATTTATTAATATTAACTGTTGATTATTTTTCGTCAATAAATTGTATTATAATTTTATGTTAGTCCATAATTGATTAATGATTAATATTCATGAAACTATGTTATTCTAAATTATATATTTTACAAATATTTTATTTAAATATATTTTAAACACAAAAATGTATTATTTTAATAATATCATACTTTTACTTTTTTTAATTATTCTAAATGAATATTTTATCAAATACTAATTAAAGCCATCCTTCCATTTGCTTTGACTAACTTATTATCTAACTATTATATAAAATTAAAATCGTATTAATGAATTTAATATTAAAGTTAATTTGGTTTCTTATTTAATGTGTTTTTCGATTTTTTTAGTCTAATCAACTAAAACTATTCACTTATAAATAGTCACTTTTATCTTATTTTATATTATTAACTAATTAAAATTACTAAAATTTAATACAATTATGTTTTATATTTTTATATTTAGTTCAATCCATCTAAACTATATAATAATCATTTTAATTTTTATATTTTATAATGTAATACTACATACATTAATAGTAAAATAACATAGTAAATTTTAATGTTTTAATATTAAATATAAAATTAATACGTACAAAAGTTTTTAAGCTTTTAAATCAATACGAATCATTGTAAATAATACTTATTTATAGCATAAACAAAGAAATACAGAATCTTAAGTTTTTGATATAAAAATTTAGGAATATATTATATGTACAAATGTAATTGCATAGTATTATTTTTTTTAATGGTGTAAACCAACAATTCTAATTTTATTTCACGATCAAATTTAAAAAAAAAAGGTTGTAATTTTAAAGGTAGTAAAAAAATAATAAAATTAATCAAAAAAATAGTTAACTTATATTATTCTATTAATTTATTTAATATTTTAAATTATTTTTATTTATATTAAGATTAATTTTAAATATTTTAAAACAAAAAGTATAATTAATTATAACTTGCATCTTAAATTATGTTGAGTACATGATATTCTATTGTGCTGCTAAATGTAAAAATGAGATAACAAATATAATTTTATCTCTTAATTCAGTATATTTATTTATATTTTATACTTTTTTACGATTAATTTTGTACGGTGTTAGTATATTAAATAAAAATACCTGTTATAATAACAAAAAATAAAATAAAATTTCAATCAATAATTTTATATTCTTTACTTTTTTTCAGTTTTATTTTGGATTTTAATTTATTACTAAAAGTAGTTAAATTCTATTGATACTAAAATAAAGTTACAAAAGGTCCATAGGGTAAAATAAGTAAAATAATGTGATACCCACATTACAACATCCAAATGAAACAACCTAGGATCTAAAATGTTTATCTTTCTCTTTCTCGCCATCTATTATATTATTGATTTTATTATATAAAAATCAATTTTTTACATTTAATGATAAAGTCAACGTAGCATGTTTCTGAGTGTGTTTCTTAATTTATTTTGTTTAACTCATTAAATATAATTCATTATGATGCATTAATTATATCAACTAATTGATTTGATTAGATATTTATGTATCACACAATTTAAAATTATGTATATTGGTTTGATTTTTATGATATATAAATTTAAGGAGTAAATTAAAATAATATAATTTATTACTTATTTAATTTGAATACAACAAATACAAAATTAATTTAGTCAAAAGTTTATTATTTTCTAATCTTCGATACATAAAAATGACACAATAAACTTGTAAAAATAATTTTTTTATCGTTTTTGCTATTTTAATTTTATTTTCTTTACTTTTTTTTATGTGTAATTTTATTTTACATTAATTTTATGTATTTAATAACAAAATATACTCATATTAATTCTATCAGATAATAATATATTTTTCTCCTATATTAATCAAAGAATTTCAATAGTTATCAACTACATCTAATAGAATGACTGAGAAGTGAAAACTACGCTAAGTTAAACCCAAGTTCAAAATGCTGAAACGAAGGAAAGAAAAAAGTGGATATATGATTAGAGAAAAATATATAATAACGAGAAATATACTAAAACTGGATTTTTCCTCCAACTAATAAAAGTGAGGTGTCAATTCCTCATGAATTCATTTTTCCTCTAAAACAAAATCACTATTTTCTCTTCTAAATTTATTTTAGAAAAATATCTTTATTATAATTATATTACAATTAACATTTGACGAATAATGCATGATTATACTAATTTAGAAAAATATCTATATTATAATTATATAAAATCAATATTTAATACATTATCAACTAATAAAAGTAAAGTGTCAATTCCCATGAATTCATTTTCTCTCCAAAATGAAAGCACTATTCTCTATTCTAAATTTATTTTAGAAAAATATCTTTATTATAATTATATTATAATATTACAATTATATTACAAGTAGCATTTAATGAATAATGCATAATTATAGTAATTTAGAAAAATAAAATAAAATCCAGTAATTTATCTTTTGACTGCACACGCATGTAGAATAACTTTTAGGAAAGAGTCACGTATAGTAAATACGGTCGATGATTGTAAAACTATATACTAACATTGATATAATATTATTTTAGGTATATGTTTTTCAGGTATCAAAGAAAAGTTTTGAGTTATTTTTTAGTGGGTTTAAATTATTTATTGTTTATTAGAGAATTTTGTGCATTAGAATTCTCTAATAATTTATTATTTATTTTGAACTGATTTTGATATATTTTTACTTGACAGTAAAACAACATATAAAAATTTATTGGTGGGTCTACGTATTACTAGGTTATTTATGGTCACAATGAGTATATATGTTTGATTTATTGAAAAAAATAAATTACTAAAACTAATTAATAACTATTTTAGAATTAATACATTTAATATTAGATTAAAAGAATAAACAATACATAATATGTTACATTTTTATTAATTAAATTATTATAATTTAAATTAATCTTAACAAAAAAATTTAAAATTGTAATTTCAATCTTATCACGTGCATGACATTGGCTATTACACTTGTTAGTTATTTGAAAATCGGACGTACAATATCCAGTTTTTTTCTTATTTTGAAACGCGAAAAATGTGTCATGAGTCGAGTCAAGACTCAAGACATACACTAAAATTGACAAAGTTTTTAAAAGATAAAACTTATCTAAACCCAAAAAACCCTATAAACCCTTAATAGTTTAAAATAATAAATAAGTAAATATAAAAAGAAAGGCTCTCCTTTTCCCTCTTGTCTGGTCTCTGGATGCCGGACGTTGTTGCAATTGTTCCTGTTGCACTTGTATGTGGACAGACCTCTATTCCAAATGTTTCCTTTTCTCTTGCTATAGAAACTGAGTTGCTTCTCTGAATCTGCCAATGTGGCTCAGCTATATTTGTTTATTTTATGTATTTATGGCATCATCACTTAAATTTGCTGGACGTGTTCCAGATTATTAGCTGTTTACAAATTAAGAGAATTGTGGTTTGAGTCCCATGCATTTAGAATAACTAAAGAATATATTCATGAAATTTAAAGACGACAGATATTCGTTTACATTTATCTTTAGATGTAACACAATGATTCAGAATTAAACTCATTTTGTAAATCTAAAATTGGACCACACGGGTACCGAACATATAAATTTAGGTTTTTTATGGACAACTATGGAGGTTTTTTTATAGAGAAGATGGAAGTTTTTTGATACACAAGATGGAGGTTTCTTTTATAGAGAAAACTAGTATATTACGCGTATAATTTTACCAAAATTGATTACAATCAGATTGTTTTGTCGATTTTTAGTAAATCGATGGTGGTTAGATATTTAGTGGTTTGGGAGCGAAACCTACTCCTTTTTGCAGGTATCAGTTTTCTAAAAGTGCATCAAAGTGTCTCCGATTAGACGGAAATTGGAAATAAAAATAAATTAAAATTTATAAATTAAAGAAAAGAATGAAAAAGTAAAGTTTTCGAAAAGAAAATATGCTGAAAATAGAAAGGTTTGCGTTGAAATTGAAAGAAAGTAGTAAAATGTCTTTGACTGGGTCAAAGGGTTTTGACATGGAAATCTAAAATGCAGAAATATAAATTAGACAATGAAGATAAAAAGTACTTTGAAAGATAAATTTACTTAAAAGAATAAAGTTTACAGAAAGATAAATTGAAAGAATGAAAATATGGAAGGAACTCTACAAAAAAGTTATTCGATCGCAGATTCAGAAATTCTCTGGGATATGAGTGTGCTTAAGTGTTTTTCTGAGTTCAAGTTCCAATTCTAATTCCCTAAGACTTCATAGTATTTATAATTTGCTTTTGGTAACTAACAATTAATTACAATTAATTACAAAATTACAACTTTGAATGCGTTCTCTTTGGTAACCGTTCCCGCCTAAACGTTTCCCATGATTTCCTCGCGTGATAGAAGCCTCTAACTTCTCCACCACCATAATTACTCAAATCACTTATTCGAATAACTTATTTCGATTACCTGACTCGAGTACCTTATTCGATTTGACTTGCTCGATTTATCGAAAAGTCTTGAAATCGAATTCGTGTCGAGAACCTCCATCTAATGCTTGCATGTGTATCTTTTCGAAAACTGCTTATGTTTTCGACCGCTTTACCACTTCGAACCGTTTACCTTTATCGAAAATATTTTTTGATTAACAAATTGCCCCCTGGATTAATGTGTTTGCCTTCGATAACTTTATTGGAAGATAAAACACTTAATCCAAATTCAAACTTCAGTTTTTGAAATCAGTAATAACTATCATTTAACTTTCCATTAATACTGGCCCACTCGACACGTTTTTCGAGACACACGCTTCCTCTTCCTTCCACTTTGAACTGCCACATTCATTTCCCCTCGATAAAACTGAGCGTGAAAAGCAGTTTCTAACTGATTCATGTTGTTACCGAATTTGGCCTAAGATTCAAAAACCAAGTAAATGTATTCTTCGTCAATGAAGAAGAAAAAACTTCATTTTCAAATTTTCATCATTAGCTAAATTTTCAATCTCAACTAAATATCGAGCAACATATTCAGTAGTTGATTCTCCGATTTTTTCAGTAAATTTTATAATTATCTTTGGATTTTTCACCCCTTTTGGCAGTTCAGCCATTTGAACAACTTGGGAAAAAACAGATACAAAGTGGGGTCGATTCATAAAATCAACATTCAAACCAATTTGATTCAGTACTTCTTCCACAATTATGGTGACTTGATAACGTTCACCGCCATGGTTATTGCGTAATCTGGCTAAAAAGTCATCAGCATTTTGTCCTCGGGGAACTACATGAGGATTTTCTCTATTAACAACATCATTTTCATTCTGAAATATATTTTTGAACCCCTCATTATTTCCCCTGGCATTATGCCTTTCACCATCCTCATAATCCACAATTCGAGCAATCTGTTCGACTTGTCTAGTAAGACGTTTGAATCTCGATTCGTGATCAGCCATCATTGGATTTAAAATTGTGGTCATTTGTTGAGTCAATAAATTGAATAAGTCATGATGACTTTCTTCTACTTGTTATCGATATACTGTCATTGAATTTGCAGCATTCGAAATAGAGCCCACATTATGATCACGAGAATACTCAGAATGTTGTTGTGGGTTTTGAGAGTTACTCCCTCCACTTGTATTCCCAAAACGAATAGGTAGAACAAAACCACCCACTGGTGGGGTATAACCAGGAGGAAGACCATATGGAGACCAACCAGCGGTTAGTGGAGGCTGGAATGGTGGCAAAGTGCCACGTGGACGAATGTTACGTCCAACGTTTCCAGTTTGAACAGTCGTAACTGCTATACTCTCTGTTCCGATTGCACCTTCCGAATGTGAAGTCACATCCACTTGTTGCATAGAAATTGGTATGTTATCATTGGTGGATGAACTACCATTCACATTTGACATTTTATCAGCCATGTGAATGATCTTTTCACTTCATAATCGCATACACTAAATGACACCACAAAATACTTATTTGACAAACTTCGAAATTTTAAAACTGTCCCATCGGGCGTGCCAATTTATTTTGTCAATTTTTAGCAAATCAATTGTGGTTCGATATCTAGTAGCCTGGGAGCAAGACCTACTCCTCTTTGCTGGTACCAGTTTTTTAAAAGTGCATCAAAGTGTCTTCGATTAGACAGGAATTGGAAATAAAGATAAATTAAAATTTATAAATTAAGGAAAAGAATGAAAAAGTAAAATTTTCGAAAAGGAAATATGCTGAAAATAGAAAGGTTTACGTTGAAATTGAAAGAAAGCAGTAAAATGCATTTGACTGGGTCAAAGAGCTTTGATTGGGTCAAAGGGCTTTGACATGAAAATCTAAAATGCAGAAATATAAATTAGACAATGAAGATAAAAAGTACTTTAAAAGATAAATTTACTTGAAAGAATAAAGTTTACAGAAAGGTAAATTGAAAGAATGAAAATATGGAAGGAACCCTACAGAAAAGTTACTCGATCGCAGACTCAGAAATTCTCTGGGATATGAGTGTGTTTGAGTGTTTTTCTGAGTTAAAATTCCAACCCTAATTCCCTAAAACTTCCTAGTATTTATAATTTGCTTTTGGTAACTGACAATTAATTACAATTAATTACAAAATTACAACTTTGACTGCATTCTCCTTGGTAACCGTTTCCGCCTAAACGTTTTACGTGATTTCCTCGCGTGATAGAAGCCTCTAACTTCTCCACCACCATAATTACTCGAATCACTTATTCGAATAACTTATTTCGATTACCTGACTCGAGTACCTTATTCGATTTGACTTGCTCAATTTATCGAAAGGCCTTAAAATCGAATCCGTGTCGAAAACCTCCGTCTAATGCTTGTGCGTGTATCTTTTCGAAAACTACTTATGTTTTCGACCGCTTTACCACTTCGAACCGTTTACCTTTATTAAAAATATTTTTCGATCAACAAAAATATAATAAAAAATCTAAATACTTAACTGCAATATGTAGCCAAAAGTCATAAATGAAAAGAACAACACATGATAGTAATTAAAAAAAACCATGTTATTTTAAGTTTGAGATTATTTTTTAAAAGGGAGTTATTTAAACCAAAGTGCCAAAAACATCTTTTATAAAGATGTTTTATAAAAAAATGTAATTTATCAATTTAACCACACTTTAAATAAAAACAATACTTTTATAATATATTAAAATCTAATTCTATAATTTATCATCTAAAGATAAAAAAAAACTTTCACATAAAGACAATTATAATATTTTTTTCCGAGTACCCATCTTTTTCAAATATAATCTTTGATGTTCTTCAAACTCATCATTCAACCGAGGGGCTTGGAACAGTACTTGCGACAAACTTTCTGTCGTTATGATTTTTTCTGTTGACTTCTCACCAATAACAATAAAGACACTTTTTCCGTCTCTATTAGTCATAATCAAGTAATCAACTAACACCTTTGCTTTTTCCTTAATTTTTAATATTCCTTTCACTAATTTGGAGTTATTAGATATTGTATTTTTAATTTTATATTCATCTTTTTTTAATTTAATTATTTTTACACTTATGCCAATAAATTATAAGTCAAATGATATAGTCTCTTTATACTCATCTAAGAGATTGCGAATTTGAATTCTTCTATCTTTTGATAAAAAATAAAAAATTATTCTTACACTTATCTTTAATAGAATTCATTCTTTTTCTTTTAATAATAACCGCATAAAAACTGCAATAAGTTAAACAATAACCTCTAATATAAAATAATAAAGGAAAACATAATAATCATAATATAAAGCAAGAATATAATTGTAATAATCTAGGGGATAAAAAGCGAAAAACATTGTAAGCATGTAAATAAGAGATGCCACGTGACAATTTTTATTTGTAAGATTAGATATAAATAATGGATATTTTTACGACCTTTAAGATCTAAGAATAATTTGAATTAATAAATAGATGAGTTCTAATGATACTTATTACTTAACGTTTAATTTTTATCTAATTTATATTTTTTATGATAAATTTTAAATATTTAATAATTATTTATTTTTATATTTTTAAAATTAAATATTAATTTTTAATTTTTTTTATTAAATTAGACAAATATTTTTACAAACTATAATAATGGCGTCTGATTTGATACTCCAAACTTTAATGGAGTTTTAGAACTCCATAATTAAAAGAAAGAGTAAAAGTGTATAAAAATGTGGGTTTAGAGTTTAAAACTTCTTAAATGTGAAGAAAGAGAAGTGTGTAAAATTATGTGTTTAGAATTATAAAATTTTATAATTTTATAATTTTTGGATTAAGGATTTTTATTTTATTATTTTAAATTTTGATCCATTTTATTTTTAGATTGATATTAGAATATTATAAAATTACAACAAAAAAGAAATTAAAGAGTTAGAAATATTATAAAGTAAAATAATTAAAAAAATAAAAATAAAAAATATATTTAAAAATGATATAATTATTAGTTTTTTTAGCATCAATAACTCTTTTATTTAATAAAAAAAATATTTGGTTCAACGGGCTGGATTGTCTCGTTCCGCAAAAATCCGTTAATTTTGACGGTGTGAGTTTGATGGAATTTTTTTTGTTTGGAAGATTTTAAATTCTAACCTGACTCGCTCTTTTAAATGAATTCGACAGATTAGTCCGACAGATTCAACCTATTTTGTCATTTTAAAATTGGATGAGAAACTAACTTGGGTTGGTCGAGTGGTCAGCTCACTCGTCTACTTAAACAAGTGTCGGGGGTTCGAATCCTGCCTTGTGCATGCAGCAATCCATTGACCAGTGGCAAACCCTTAAATAGAGCTCCAATCCGCGATAAATTAGTTCTTGACCTGTCGGGTTAGAAGATACCGTAGGCATCAACAAAAGAAATAATTTGTCTCTTTTTCATGGTGTTCTAAAAAAGAACAAAGCCACTAAATACATTTTCTGTTCAATCCCATCCTTCTAAATTTTTTATTATATATGTCAAAGATTAAAAAGTCAAAAGAATGGAATACCAATATACTAAGAAAGTACAGTAGTATATGTGAAAACCTTCCAATAATTTATGCATATTCATATTCATATAATTGATAAAAAGCTGGAGAGAGAATTGTATGCAAGGTTGTAAAAATCGGACTGGTCAATAAACTGGTAAGGTTATTAGTTTAATAGTTCATTGGTTTGACCGGAATTTAACTGGGGTTCAATCGGTTTAATTAAATATTAAATAAAATTATTTAAAAACCTATATATAATTTTGAATATATAAATTTAATAATTTCTAACTTAATCAAATTTAAAATTTTATAATTTCACATCACAAATTATCCATAATTTAATATTAGAAGCTCACAAACAACTTCAATCATCAAAGTTCATAACAAAAAACAACCATTTTTTCAAGCCATGACCCAAATTGCTTCCATTTACACAACAACATGCAACAATCATATCAATCAAAATCAAAATCAAAGTTTTATTACTCAACAAGAAACATAGTTCACTTGAGCTGCAACTATTCATAACTAAATATGCATTAACAAATATGTTGAATAATGTGAAGTGCATGTGAAGGATCATCAGGAATAATAATAATAATAATAATAATAATAATAATAATAATAATAATAATAATAATAATAATAAGGAGCAGCATGTGAAGAGGATCAAGAAAGAGATAGAAAGAACAAGATCAACTACTATTAGAATTAAACCAATGATTAATGTTCTAATTTGCACTCAGGTCAAAGGCAGTGTCTTGCCACCTCTTTTTTCACTCAAGAAAAGAAGATTAGAGAGGTAAAAATAAAAGAAAAATTTTGGAGTATTCATAAGTTTGTTTAGTTTGATTCTCCTTATTAGTCCTCAGAGTTCTTCTCAAATAAATTTTCTTATTTGTTTTTACGATCAAATTATGCTTTCATGCTTATTTGTTTTTATGATCAAATTATCCTCAGAATTCCTCGAATAAGTGAGTCTCACATGGATGCTTGATCCATCAGTCTCAAAGATTTGATCAATTGACACAATATTAATGAGTGAGTGGTGCAACAATTCAATTTCAGGAAAAAAGTATAGTTGAATAAAATTCAACTCAGACTTACAGCAATACCCAAGTTTCATCGAGAAGTGTGGATTCCTCAATAAACAATAACCTAAAAAAAAAATCATGAACAGAAAATCAGATTCTAATATAAATAATACCAAAATCATGAACAAATACCAAAATCATGAATCCAAAATAGCCTCAGAAAATCATGAACAAATACCAAATCATGAAGTCCAGTAAATCAGAAAATCAAGAACAGATACCAAAATCATGAAGTCCAGCAAATCAGAAAATCATGAACAGAATATCAGAAGGCGGTGAGGAGGAATAACAGGGTATTAATACCGGGCGAGCAACGGCGTCAACAGAGGAGGCGAGGTCGGCAATGACAAGGACGCGGTGGCTGCGGGACGCGGTGGCGGTGGGCTGCTTGATTGGTGGTGGTGGCTGCAATGGTTCTCAGAGAAGAGAGGAGAGATGAGTGTGAATTCGTGACTAGGGTTCAGTCGTTCAGACTTCAGCACTTTAGCGTTTAGCCTTTCTTCTTTTCTTTTTTTATTTTATTTTTATAGGCTAAATGACGACGTTTCAGAGGATGTATTTCTGAACCGAAAATCCTCTAAAAAATTGGACGGTTCTACCAGTTCATTGGTTAATTGCTGATTCGACCGATTTTTTTACCGGTTTTTGCCAGACGATTTATAGACTTATTCGGACTGGCTAGGTGATCGATTTTCGGTTAATCCGATTGAACCGGTCGGTCCGATTTGATTTTCAGAACAATAATTGTAAATGTATTGATTATGTGAAATTTGTATAATACATCTTCACTAACTCTAGTGCAAAAAAAATCTCCAACTTATTGTAGATGTTAAAGGAGTCGAAAATGGAGTATCTCCCTGCTTAAGTTTCATCTAATGTGAACCAAACAAAAAGTTGTCCAAATTTTCATTAAATCTTTATGTTTCTAAACATGAAACAAAAATCTTATGTAAATTTCACTTTCAACCTTTTCTCTCGTATACATGGATAGTTACTTGTTAGTCTTAGAGGGCCGCTATGGCTAATTTTTTATTGGTAATCAAATAAGTAATACACAAATAAACAGATTTGAGAAAATCGACAGAATTTTTCTAAAGAGAATTAGAGAAAAAAGAGTATACTAAATTGCTTATTCAGAAACGCTGGTGTTTTATAATTTAATAATGAGATAATGACCAAATCAGTACTTGAAAGATTCAATCGCTGACATTTTGGTACTTCACTATTATAATTGACAAAATGGTACCTAGATAATTTTAAAAATTGACAAACATATCCATGTGCTTGCCGGACCAAAGCTCCGGTGAGGACAATGCTGAGCTGGACACCAAATTTTGCTAACAAAATAGGTTTTATTTGAGTTGAAATTTGTAATTAAATAATTTGTTAGCCTAGGTGAAAATAAAATTAATTAACACCAGATTTTGCTGACAAAATAGGTTTTATTTGAGTTAAAATTTGTAATTAAATAATTTGTTAGCCTAGGTGAAAATAAAATTAATTAAATTTGATTGTGCCCTAAATCAGAGTTCTTTGCCCTAATCCCCAATACTGCTCTCTTCGTTCACTCGCAGGTGGGGACCAAAATTAGAAGATGCATACAGTAAGGGCTTGTGGAAAAGCTGCAACGGTGAGAAGGTAGTCATCGATGCAAGCCTTCGACGTGGATGGTGCTTCTGGTATTGTGAGCAAAATTTACGATGGCTGTTGCTTTTGTCCCCTTCCAGTGATTCCGTTTAAGTCGAAGACAAGTAGCAACCCTGACAGATAGTTTCTATGCTGCTCTATATGGAAGCTAAGCTTGGAATTTTGATGAATATGTAACGAAGTAATTCAATATCCCTTTTTGGTTTGTCATCTCTGCTTATTCAATTTTAGTTTTCGATCGTTCTCTGATCTTTGAAATTTTCGTGTTGTACTAGAACACACAAATGCGTTACGGGTATTTTCAATGGTTGGATGAAATACAAGAGGAATGTGTGGAAGGGAAAGTTTCTTCAGAGAATAGTAATATGCTGGGCAAATCAGAACCAAAAAAGAAAAGCAGAATCAATGTCGAGTGTGGGGATGTCCAGGAAATTGATAAGATGATGATGGTACTATCTGTGGTGAATGACATGAAGGAGCATCTGAAGAGGGTTGAGTTGTGCCTAATTTTTATGTGTATATTGATTGGGTTAAATGTGGCTTTAATTATGTTTTATTTGGCTAAGTAGGTAGACAGTGCACAGTTTAAGAGTATAACAATGACACTTTAGAATTTTGTAATCTTCTCCTCATTGTAATTGAGATAATTTAATGTATGCTATGTTATTCTTGTGCTGTGACTGAGTTATTGTTGTTGTGATGTGAGCATGCTATATAGAGTATATGTAAGCCATTAAAAATAGATTTGTCAACAGAAGTTCAATAAAACACCAGGAGCATAACATAAAGTTATAACCATTAACTATTCAGAGTAACAAAGTTTAGACCCTAAATAAGACTAGCAAAATGACACTATATGTTCATAGTAACTGCTACAGACCCAAAATGACACTAACAAAACACCAAAAAATTTGGTTAGCACTTACATGCCATAATGGCACTTGGGTGCATATTAACTAAATCATATCCAAAATGGAGCTAACAATAAACTAAAAACACCCAAGATTCTCATTTCAGTTCTTGTCATTTGTTGATGGCTTTGATGGTGGTGGTCTGGATGGCTTTTTCTTCTTCAAGGATGGGATGAACATAAAGTCTGTGAACTTGCTCTGTGTGGCTAGGCTTGCTGCTTCCATGATCTCAGGTTGGGCCTGAATAGTGGATCTAACTAATGGACCTTGTGGCATTGACCCAGTCCCACTATATGGGACTGCAGCACTGGATGGTAATGCAGAAATTTGGGATTTAGACCCAACATCAGGCCTGACAACCCTAGGTTGAGCAGGGGATAGTGGTGCAGTTGCTGTATTTTTGTGTTGGAGTTAGAGGTGTTGTAGTGGCTGCCAGTCCTCTTCAAGTGGTGCTGCCTTTACAAAAGTGGGTCTGCCTCTCCTCTTTGGTGTTGGTGCTGGTGGTCTAACCAAGGTGGTTGCTGCGAGTATAATGGCTACATTAGGGGGTGCAATATTTGTTGTAGTGTTCTCATCATTGATAGTATTCTATATCAATTTGTCCATTCATTAAAACAAACCTTTTATGGAAACAGATCCAACACTTTGGAACAACAAGGTAACCTAAATCACATTGTTTACCTGATCAGGCTGACTTTGTGGATGATTTTGAGTGAGGTCTTCCTCATCTGCAACATGTACAACGTGTGCAACCTCCATGGACTCCTCCCAGTTAGCTTCTTGCTCCCTAGCTTCTTCCTCATCAAGGCCTAGTTCTTCAGCTGCTGGTCTAGCTGGTCTCTCAGGACAAATTTTGCTATTATGTCCAGCCTTACAAAGAGTACATGAGTAAAGTAAATCAACATTCATCAAATTTACAAATAGCAAATACAATGTATTGTAAATAGATATTAATATTGGATTTTGTTTGACTGACCCTCTTGCAGGTTTGGCATGTTATCTATCCGTATCTTCTCTTGGCCTTGTATTGGCTCCCAGAGCTTTGCTCAGTGATGTCCTTCTCCTCTTCTTTGTAGGTCTGCCAATAGGCCTCTTGTATGGAGGAGGCAGACATGGCAGCCCTTCGTGATGCTCCCAATACTCTTGACTCGGTATGCTGCTAATGTGAAACTGGTAAGTCCTATTGTATGCCTCAATGGTGAGCTTGTGATGGACATAGTCTTCAGCCTTCTTATTCTTTCTCTGGATTGCTGCAATTTCATGATAGCATGGTAGTCCAGTCAGCTGCCATTTTTTGCATGAGCATGTCCTCTTTCGTGTATTGACTCTCACTCTATGTTGCCACTTTCTGACTTTAAACTGGTTGTGCTCATCATCACCACACCATTGTGTTTCCTAGTAGTTAGCTCGTCTTTTTTCATTCTCTAGCCTACTGACTTGTACAGGGGCTATCTGTCCAATGTAAGCCACCAGTTAGTCATTGTGAGTTGCCATTATCTTCAGGATATAGAACCTAAGCTCCTCAAGCATTGTCAAAATGCTCTTTCCCTGCAGACCCACAATTATTGAATTAAATGACTCACAGTTATTGCTTGTCAAACTATCTACCTTCGGCCATTCTGAAAACCTTGATCTCGACCACTGTTCTTGCTCAAATTTTGACAAATACTCCCACGCTTGTTTGTTGATCCATTTTACAGTAGACATTGCATCATTGAACTCTTGATCAGTAGTTACTTTTGCACATTGCCAAAATGCTGCCTTAAGTTCCTTATCCTTCCATCTCTTGTTCATATTTCTCCACATATGCATACAACAAAATATGTACTTGACCCTTGGCATCACGTCTTGTAATGCTGGTATCAATCCCTGCATTGAAGGGTAACCACAAATAATTAGAAGACATTTAAAAAGTAACTTATAGAAGCATACAAGAATTCAAAAACAAGGTCATAGTGCACATCACCTTCTGCTGGTCCGACATAAAAACCCACCCATTCTCATTGTAGTCCCCTATGTCAGTGTGCAACTCCTCAAGAAAGACTCTCTAATTTTCCCTAGTTTATGCATCCACAACCCCGTATGCTATTGAAAATAGTTGGTTGTTTGCGTCTTGACCAACGGCTAATTGCCCTCCAAAGTAACCTTTCAAAAACGTCCCATCCAAAACTATAAAGGGTCTACACCCTGCTTTAAATCCATTCTTGCAAGCAGCCAAATAGATGTACAAGTTCCTAAACCTAGGCAACCCCTCTGGCTGTGGAGTAGTTCCCATGTTGGCTCTTGAACTAGGATTAGCCTTCATGATTTCGTTCAGATAGTCTCTAAGCCTTAGGTATTGATCTTTCTCTGTTCCCTCAATAACTTCTTTGGCCTTGTCCATAGCCCTATACATCATCCTCTCATTAACTGAAATGTCATACTCTATTTTAAACCACTTATGTGCCTCCCTCTGCAGCATGTTGGGATGGATTCTGAGCTTTGGCACTAGCTCTTCAGCAACCCAAGCACATGTGACTGACTTACTCTTGTTGCTTCTGGGACACGTATGTTCGTCCACAAATGTCTTAATATGAAAGGATGTTAGGTAGTTGGTCCTGGCACAGTAGCACAACCAAGGACAGTCGGGGTCATAGCAAATCACCCTACACCTCTTCTTCTCATTCTTAAGATAGAATACATGTCTCCTAATTTGTATGTTGTACTTCTGCACTGCTGCTTTGAAGTGGTCCATGGTCTCGAACTCCATATTCAACTCCAGAGTTATTTTTCTATATGGCATGTTGGGGTTATGTTGAGAAAATACAGGTTCCTCTTCATCGTTAGATGCAGGAGGGCTACAGAGTTCTTTAGGATCATATTGGTACATCTTATGTTCACTTTCGCCATCTTTTCTGTTCGGGTTAGGCACCTCTACCCTTGGTGCTTCATCGTCCTTTTCAGGTACAATTCTCTGCCCAGATGGTTAAGACCGTGGATGATTTCTCCTTGTATTGGTCCTCTCATTTGTTTGTGTTACATTATCTATTGCAGAATAAGTTGAGATATATGAGAATTGATGTAATACTTATTCACATAGCCTCTAACAAAACAAAAACAACAAATTTACCTGTTGCATTTTCTATAACTGGTTCCTCTGGCCTCAACTCATCCACAACTGGTTCTCCAAAATCAGAACCTTCATTCGGATCATTAACATCATCAGCATTGGTCTCGTATGTGGATTCATTTACCGCTTCAGCTTCTCGAGGATCACTCTCAGGTTGTTCATTTTCGGTAGCTCTTCTTTCTCGGGTTAAACCACTTGGTGGTGGTCTTGGATGCCTCTTTCTAACCTTCTTAACACCCTTCTCTGGAGCTGATGCTCCTTCAGTGTCTTTCTCCTCATTCCCGTCATTCACATCTTCGTTCATAGCACCACTCTCACTTTGTTCGACTCGTTAACATCAACAGTGGCCTTATTCACGATCTCATTCACAGTCTCCTTCACAACAACACTTAAAACCATATTCAATTCATTAACCTCATCACTGGTCTCATTCACACCTTCATTCTCCTTCTCATTAGCCTGACCAACTACTTTATTAGTCACTTCAAATTTGTTGACATTATCACCAGCTGGATTGACTTCAACTACACTATCACTGCTACCATCAGACACGACTTCTTCGTCAATGATTTCAGGGTTGATATCAATGTGGTGATCAAAATATAGGTGGACAGTGTTGTCATTCTTCATCGCACTCTCACACATCCTCATTACTTCAGCATCCGTCCTAAGCACTCTAAGACCATTACCTAAGTCTAAACCAGGTTCTAGCCAGTACACCTCATTGTATCCAGGGTAACCCAAGTCTAGAAATAAGCCCTCAACAAAAAATAAATTGCATGTCTCCACATTCACCCTGTGTATCTCAGTTACTAAACCCCCGTCGTATATCACATTACCGTCCCCCACCCCTTTTCAAGGCACCCATGTAATGATAAATAAACATAACTAGACGATCCGTCTAAAAAATCGTAGAGGGAAGATACAATGAATAAACAAGGAGTTACAAGCACATAACACAAACAACGAAAATGGCACACTACTAAAACAATCAAAATGATCATAATGCTATCCACAAAAGCCACATAAATGAGACGATGAAATGAAGGAGAACTTACCTCTTCGTAGGGTTGTTCCTAGCGAAGAATGGAGACGCGATGACGCCACTAGCAAACCCACACACTTGACGCTCCGACTTCGACAATGTCTCTCACCTCGTTTTTGTTCTTCTTCGCGCCAAGCTTCCAGAACGACGTCTTTCCCTCTTTATGTGACCTTTCAGTTTTACTCCTAGTGAAACACTAAGTCACAGTAAATAAGCAACTGGTAACAACACTTGTTAATTGAAGATTAGGGCAAAGATCTCTGATTTGGGGCACAATCAAATTTAATTAATTTTATTTTCACCTAGGCTAACAAATTATTTAATTACAAATTTTAATTTAAATAAAACCTATTTTGTCAGCAAAATTTGGTGTCCAGCTCAGCATTGTCCTCACCGGAGTTTTGGTCTGAAAAGTACATGGACACGTTTGTCAATTTTTAAAATTATTCAGGTATTATTTTGTCAATTATAATAATGAGGTATTGAAATATCAGCGTTTAAATTTTTTGAGTACTGATTTGATCATTACCTCTTTAATAATTTATCAACAACTACAACTTGAAGCAAATAACAGTAGACAGCGTTTTAAAGAGTGATTTGTTAGCCATATACTACCGAAATAAAAATGGCAAAGAGATGTGTTAGTAGAGTGATTCAATTATAGAGAAGTATAACAAATGATACACAATGGTATCATCCTTCCGTAGGATTCATTCACCAAATAACTTCCATAGAGTTAAGCATTAAAATCACACATACAGTAAAACTGATGAGCAATTAAACTATTTGAAGAGAATGAAAAAAATCGGCCGAAATGAATATTTGAAGAGATTACTCACGATTTAGAACTATATATAGTGATCCAAAAAATTTTCGCGGTGGAAATCGTCCAAGTGAAATGAACGAGGACGGAGATACAAGTATCTGCCTATGAGTTAGAGGACCTGTTAAATCTACACAAATATAAAATTATTAATTTATCTTAATTTATATATACGTAAATTCATTAGTAACTAATCTTAATTTTAGTCTCTAATTCGAACCTTTTTTTTCCCTAGATTTATCTATCTCCAACCTCGAGCGATTTTATATATATATTTTGAAAGATATTTTATATATATATATATTTTGAAATGTTATTTTTTATAATAAATATGTTATGAATTGTGTTGAACTATATTGAATTAATTATTAAATTATGGCTTTTTTGTTAATTTTTTTAAAAAGTTAAAAAAAATATTCATAGATACCTGTACGTATTTACGTTCCCTAACAGAACAATTACATAAAAAATTAAGATGAAATAGAGATAAAATGGGAGGTATTTTTTTAAAATCGGGGTAAGGGACGGAAAAGAAGGCTTGCCGTGTCCTCGCATATTTGTTACCATCTCTAATTAGCAACGAAAATTCAATCTGAGCCGATTTGAGATGGGACACGTGGTCTTTATATGCTTTGAAGTTTTTGAGCCTTAAAGTAATAAACTTAAGTCGTATTTGAGACTCTAACAATAGGCTTAGGTTAATTGATCTTAAGAGTCTTATTGGATCCAAGTATATATTCGGTTAATATTTTAAGTAATTGTTATAACAAATATTATACTATTAAATTTTATTATATTTAGTATATATCAAAATTGGATATACTCACAAGATATTTTTCAATTCAAATTAAGAAATTTTTCTAATTTTTTCTCTCTTTTAATTTTAAATATTATTTATTAATGCAATAAAAAGTGAATAACAATAATCATTCACATAATTAAAATAGATCATCCTAATAGATACATGACATTACATATATCAAGAATTATTATGTATCATAAATATTTTTTTTATTTTTTATAAAAATAATTTATATGTAAATCAACTAATCTTTATAACGTATGATTTAGTGTATAATTTTTCTTCTCTTGCTATGGGTAAATTAATGAATTTAAT
Organism: Arachis hypogaea; assembly: GCF_003086295.3. Classification (NCBI taxonomy): domain Eukaryota; kingdom Viridiplantae; phylum Streptophyta; class Magnoliopsida; order Fabales; family Fabaceae; genus Arachis; species Arachis hypogaea. The sequence goes on along the minus strand of NC_092036.1, from coordinate 5,121,809 downwards.
ATATAAAATATAATTTATATTATTTAACATATAAAATAAGCAACTTAAACTATCATCTAGCACAATAAATATAATAGTACAAATATTTACTTACTTATTAGTAAAAAAATATATAAATAGTATAATTTAAATTTTTTTGGTAGAAAAATAATGATAAAATTTATTAATTAAGTTAATTGTATAATAAAATGATTATGAATAATTTTTAAATAATAATAAAAAATAAAAACACTATTTTCACATACTATAAAATTTATAAAAATATTTTGGATAATAAATCAACCCTCGATCAATTATACATTATATATAATTATTTATGTACTAATATATATATATATTATTGAGTGTTAAATTATAATTAATTTCTAACCTAATTTATGGTAATCGAAATTTAAATAATTGAAATTATTATATACCAAATATTTTGCACTTAACTCATTTTGTTTGAATAAAGGCCTACAACAAGTAAAAAGTTTAACTAAATTCAACCAAGTTGTTATTAAAGATTTTAAATCTATAGGCACACTCTTCTTTATCTCTATATCTTCTTCTTCGTGGTCGTCTTCTTCTTCTTCATGTTTCAAATTTACGCGCGTACGTTCTTTTGCACCGCTTCTTTCTTCTTCTTCTTTTTTTCCTTATTTTTTGTTATCTTTTTCTTTTGTTATCGTCATTACCATTACCACCACCACCATCTCCTCCATCTCTTCTTTCTCCTTCTTTTCTCATTTGAATTTCTTTTTCTCCTCCTCCTCCTCCTCTATCATCATCATTGTTGTCGTCGTTGTCGTCTTTTTCTTATATGTATCGTCATTATCATTATTGTTATTGTTGAATTTTTGTCATATTAATGATGTTGTCTGATCCTAAATTGATTCGGAAGTGTTTTTGTTCATGATTTAATCTTATTTGTGTGCTTGTTTTTTAACTGAATTTGTGCGTTGTAATTATTAAGTAATTTCGGTACATTTCTGAGTTAATTGAGGTGCATCAAATGTAAATTTACATGTCATAATCATTAAGTAATTTTGGTGAATAAGAACCAACGACATCAACCACAAAATCATAACCACACAAAATATACAACACTGAAAATAATTCTTGTATGAGAAGCAATACTTTTAAAAGAAGAAGTAAGAGCAATAGAAAAAAAATAAAAAAAAAAGGAAAAAATATAGTATTAAAGAATATATTTTTGTGTTTTTGTAGCAAAATTTTGATATCAAAATTAAAAAATATATGTTATTATTAAAAATTTCGGTGTTATTTTTTTGATAAAGTCTACGTAATTCTTAATTAAGAGAAATAAAATAAAAAAATATAATAACTACAATAACACATAAAAAAGAAAAGGAGAAGAAGAAGAAAAAATTTTTAGGTGTTATTTGTCGATAAATTCTTCACACTTTAAGATTCTGCTTCCTCATCTTCCTCTTCCTCTTATCATCATTATCTTTTTCTTCTCCTTCTTCTTGTTTCATATTCTCACAATTCTTATTTCACCTTCTTAACAGGAACTTGTGTCACGGTTAAGAAATTTCGATATCAAAATTGAGAATATTTTGTGTCACGCTTAAAAGATTTCGATGTTATTTTTCTGACAAATTCTGCATAACTTAAAACAAATCATCTTCTTCTTCTTCTTCATCACGATCTTCTTCTTCTTTTCTTATTCATATTCTCCTTCTTATTTTACTTTCTCATAATTCTTCTTATTTTACTCTCATAACAAGAAAAAAAAATAAAATTTAAACAAAGAAGAAGTAACACATAATGCTGCAAAATCACTAAAAAAAAAGGAGAAAAAGAAAAAAATGCATTAATAACAGCAGTAATAAAAGAACGACGATGAGAAGAAAACACGTGAAGAAGAAAAAACGCAAAAAAGAATAATAATAATAATAATAATTATAAATGAAGAAGAATGCGAAGAAGAATGTGAAGAGGCTGAGAAGAAGCGTGTACACACGCTCTCTATAATGAAACTGATTTTTATTGGATTTGGACCAACATAGTTAAACTTGGTTGCCAAAAATATTTGGATGTTTAGCATCATTGATTTTGTTTTTGTTATTGAAATTAAAAAAAAAAGATAAGTTGTTAATCAATTCTGATTTTAAATTTAAATCTGTAAGAAAATTATTTTGAATTTTATCATATTAACCAAAATTAATTTCAAATAAAAACTATTTTATATATCATATTATAGGATAATGTAGTCATTTATTTTTTTAATGGCAGCCAAACAAAATGGAATAAAAAATTAGAAAAAATGTATTTATTAATCCAAGAGATAATAATTTATTTTTTAATAGAATAAATTATATATTAAATAACAAAATTTATTATGATTTTTTTCACATAAAATAATATTCAATGATGATATTTTGATAATATTAACAAGAATATTAATTAATTTAATAATTTTTGTAATGTCATAATTCTATAAGTTTGGAAATTTGAAAATTATATTATAAAATGTAAAATTTTAACTAGTAATAACCATTGACCATATTATTTTGACTTGAAAAATAAATATGATACCAACAAATAAAATTATCACAGATAAATTTTAACAGAGACAAATCTCTATAAGTATTGCTATCAATGAGAAATTATTCTACTTTAAATATAAATACTACTTTTTTTTTAACGATATTTTTTAACTCAACAAGTCAAGAACTAATCCTCCACATATTGAAACTCCATTTATTAAAAATCTACCGTTAGCCAATAAATTATTACATATACAATGTAGAATTCAAATGCCTAATATCTACTTATTAAACTTAAGTGAACAAATGAAATGATAACTCAACTAATCTATATTAATTAAGATAGATACTAATTATTTTTAATATTTTTAACATTAAAAATAGTTAAATTTTAATTTTAATTATAATTTTATAAAATATTTATAGTGATAATTATTATATATATATTTTTAATTCTTTTAATAAAACATTTCATAGGGGAACATGCACTTGTTAATAAGAGAATTTGGATTTCCTTCTTTAATTTGCAATTTGCAACCCTTCATCCAATACTCTTGTGACAGCACTTATTCAGCATGTTCCTGATATTTGCCAAGAGTGGCTAATTCCTGATATTTGCCAAGATTTGCAAAACTCAACATTTGCGGATCGTGCAAACATATTCTTTGTTATTGTCACCCTCATATCTTACAGTATCTCTTCTTTCAAACAATATATAGCGGACCAAGTCTCTCCTCATTCACCACTCTGTCTGTTGCAACATCACATTACACTTGATCAACAGGGAAGACAATGGAAGATGGAAGTAGCAGCAGCTCAACCCCAGCCGCGAGGTAACACTGCTGCATTGCACTTATTTAACTGATGAGAATCATGAGATGTTCACTGACTGCCTAAAACAATTTCAACACTGCACCTCAACTTTACTATTTTTTTTTAGTAAAGTTACTATTTTACTCTCTTTATGTTGAGTTCAATTTTTATAGTGTTTATTTTTTCTCTTAAATTGTTTGGATTTTGAATTCGTCTTTTTATAATTATGAACAAATAACTTTAACATGATTATCAAATTAAAAAAATTATATCGTTAAAATTTGTGACAAATTAGTCTTCATATATCAAATTAAAAAATATATATTCTACCTCATTAATTGAGAAATAAATTCTTACGGTATGTTATTTAATAATATTTATTTTTTTATAATTTTTTATTATATTTTCTTTATTTGTTCTCAAATAATTATCGTAAGACATTATTTTTAACGTAATTATGTATCATTATATTTTTAAAAGTAAAAGTACATGTAGTTTGTATTTTTTTAAATATTTTTATTTTTAAGATTTTGTTAAAAAACAAGAAAAAAATAAAAAGTGAAAATAAAAAAGCAAAAGACAAGTGGTTCAATTAGTTGCTATATTCTGTAATTATTAGGAAGACAAAAATATTCATTTACTGTCTGTCATTACATAATGAATAAACTTTCGTTCGATAAGCGCAACGATCAAACTCTGAAGCATATATGAAAATTTTGATCCTTGGTTCATTAGTCCCTTCACATGGCTAACCCTAGCGCGCGTGGTTCATGACTCTGCAGCGGCGTTGTGAGTGAGAGCGAGATCTATACCAGCGTCTACGATGTTCTTATAAAATTGGTGTTATCAGCAATTGCCATGATGCATGGAGACTTTACCGCTGCTAATAATCTTCTTCAAGAACACAGCCGGCCATCTTTACTTATTTGGTGGCTCAACTTTGCCACGAGATTGTAAAAGAGGCACCCAGACCCAATACCCTGACTACTATTCTGTTCCACGGTTCAGGTGTGATTGCATTTGAAGCACTCTTGTGGCTCATCGTCGCTGGCCAATTTCTAGGGTTCTTCATCATCAATGTGCCTATATCAATGGTTACATTGCTCTGCTACTATGACTCCATCTATGCATTTGTTACCGTGTGTTATGGAGAGATGTTTGTCTTCATGGCACAGCAAGTTGTAGTTGGAAATTAAAGGAAATCAGGCAAGCCATCATTAATTTGGAGAATTATTCCTTTTTCCTCCTAAATGCACTTTCTAATTCTGTCAATTTTATCTTAGTCAATTACTTGTAGTACTCAAAAAAAAAAAAAAAGAAAAGAAAAGAAAAGAAGAAGAAGCAGCAGAAAGAAGGCATAGAGTTACTTAAGTAGTTTATTTTGAATTTGCCACTTGTTATTTAGGATTATCGTTAAGCAAGTTGCTTCAATTTCCTGTTGATTGCTATTGCCATATATTTGTCTTCTACAAAGGATTGAGCCTCCACTTTCTATGTATATTGGAATTTCTGTCATATTTTTATATCTTTGAAGCTTGCCACTATCTCCCTTTAACTACAAATACTACAAGAAACCATAGTCTATGGATTGTGTGAGTGCATGAATCTTGGGAACTGATGTGAAGAAAGCACATGTACTCTTCAATTGAATCTTAATTATAAACTCTTTCCCTTCATAATCCTTGTTAAAATCCCGCGTTAACAAATAACAGCATTACTTCCATATGAAAATTCTTTAAAACCTCTGAAGTAAAGCCTATTTTATTTGTTAGACAAATATGGACTAAATACCCATTTTGGTCCCTGAGATTCACGCGATTACTCAATTTGGTTCCCGAAATTCAAAATTACCTATACTAGTCCTCCAGATTCAAGTTCGGGCACCAATATAGTCCTTCGACTTTTTCCGGCAATAACTAGGCAAATGAAGTGCTGATATAGCACTCTCCCTCCTACACTGGATGATGAATAAACGACATCATTTACCCTTGGCGTCCAAACAAGTCAGAAATGAAGAATAGTGGAGGTAGAGAAGAAGAAGAATACTTTATTTTGGGTCTCCATCATTTCTTCTCCCTTCATATACAAAGCGACAACATTTCTGACTTGTTTGGATGCCAAGGGTAAACGACGTCGTTTACTCATCATCCAGCGTGGCAGGGAGAGTGCGATCTCGGCATTCCGTTTGTCTAGTCATCGTCGGAAAGAGTCGAGGGACCACATTGGTGCCGGGGCTTGAATCTGGAAGACCAGTATAGGTAATTTTGAATTTCAAGGACCAAAATGGGTAATCGCATGAATCTCAGGGACCAAAATGCCAACATTGCACTGTTCTGTCTCATCCCGTGTGACCAAGCTCTTGTTTGGTTTCAGGTTATGAGTTGATAATCTTTTGTGTTGCTGCTAAACTTGAGGGAGATCCTTGCTTCAGCTTTACATCCAACTTATGCTCCCTTTCTGCTGATAGGACCCTGAAAGTGTAGCATAAAAAGTTGCAGCGAAATTTGTTTTGCTCTGACACTATGCCGAAATTACCTTTGCAGAGTAGTAGAGCTTATGTTGCAGAAATGAGTGAGAAACTAGCAGTTTGCTAAATGATATTGCCAAGAAGTTTGCAGTTATTGGATGGAGTCCTGGAGCTTAGAAGTTCTGCATCAGTACCACTTCACTTGCAGTCTAATATCTGTCCTAAAGTCTCACATTCTAGCAGAGGATGCATGACCTATCACATTCTGGTGGAAGACTAAATAGTGCATATTGTTGTTTTGACGAAAATGTTTGAGGTGTGTGTGTCAGAGTACGTGTGTGTGTGTGCGTGATCGTTTCTATGTATTGAGTTATTGTCACTTCTTTGTGCTTATGTTTCTGTCAACTAATAATATTAAAGGAATAATGCTTTATTTGCCTGAACTAAAAATTCTAAATTGCTTATTATTTTGAAATGCATGTTTTTCAGTTGACCCTCAATAACATAAATCACTGTTTTTATCACAGATTTACTCTCTTCAACGTACCGCATAGTTTTTTCATTCTTAAGAAGCCATCAAAGGTATACCTCCTTCTAATTACAAACTCTATCTTATGTAAAACTTCTAAGAATATGATGTGTTGATGGATAAATTAAAGGAAATCAGGCAAGCCATCAACACTTTAATTTGGAGGATTATTCCTTTTTCCTCATAATTACACTTTGTAATTCTGTAAATTTATCTTAATCAAGTACTTATAGTAATAAAAAAAATAAAAGAAGAGGAAGAAGAAGAAAGAAGGCATAAAGTAGAAAAGTAGTTTCATTTTGAATTTGTCCCTTGTTAGTTAGGATTATCTTTAAGAAACTTGCTTAAATTTCCTGTTGTTTGGTATTGCCATATATTTGTCTTCTTCAAAGAATTGAGCCTCCACTTTCTATGTCTAGTTGAACGCTATAGTGTCTTTATGCATTTGAAGCTGGCACTATCTCCTTTAAACTATTAATACTACTCGATACTACAGTCTCTGGTTTGTGTGAGTGCATGAATCTTGGAAACTGATTTGAAGAATGCACATATACTCTTTGATTGGCTCTTAGTTATAAACTCCTTTCCTTCATAATTCTTGTTGAAATCTCTTATTAACAAATAAGGGCATGGAGATTGACTTTCAACTGCCATATGAAAATTCTATAAAACGTACGAAGCAAAGCGTATTTTGCTTGTTAGACAAAATATGCCAACATTGCACTGTTCTGTCTCATCCCTTGTGACCAAGCTCTTGTTTGATTTCAGGCCATAAACTTGGAAAATCTTCTCTGTTACTGCTAAACTTGAGGGAGATTCCCGCTTCAGCTTTACAGTCCAACTTATGCTCCCTTTCTGTTGATAGGATTATGAAATTGTAGCATAAAATGTGCAGCAAAATCATTTTTGCTCTGATGCTAGGCCGAAATTACCTTTGCTGAGTAGAGCTTATGTTGCAGAAAAGAGAAAACAGAAATGAGTGAGTAACTAGCAGTTTGCTAAATGATACTGCCGAGAAATTTGCAGTTCGACCGACCGGTTCACCGGTTCAGTTCCGATTTTCAAATTTTACGGTTTTTCTTGTTATTCGAACCGTTTTAGCATCCGGTTCATGGTTCGATCGGTTTGACCGGCCAGTTCCAACCAGTTTTTAGAACCTTGAGAAAAATACAGTGCAATATCAATATCTTATTTACTATAGATAATATGCATGAATTACATTTGTATTTTATCATTAAACATTTTACCTTCAAATTTTGAAGTCAGCTGTTTAATATGTAGGAGTTACATTTTTTTATTTATAGTTATTTTTTGAGTTAATTAGTTAATTGTTGTTAATTGTCTGGATTAATTTTAACTTTTTTATTTTCTGAGTTAATTATTAACTTATTATTTATTTTTGCTAATTTTTTAAGTTTCTTATTATCTGAGTTAATTAGATGATTGTTGTTAGTTGTCTGAGTTGATCTTAATTTGTTTATTTTTTGAGTTAATTATTGACTTATTATTTATTGTTGTCAATTTTTTAAGTTTATTATTATCTGAGTTAATTAGTTTTTTTGGAAAAGCTCTGCATCCATGTATTTTTTACATGGTTGTTAACCAAGTAATTTCCTCCACACACACGTCCCCCACCTCTCACTCGTTTGTCATACACGCGCTACATATAATGTGCTGCAACCTAAAGCTTTGCTCAACGTAAACCTTCTACTGCAACGTACATATAACGCGCATTCTTCCTTATTGATCTGCATTACCTTCGTCGTTCTCCTCTGGTCACGTTCAACTTCTTGTTTTCTTATTTCGATCTGGTTACGTTGTATTTATCTTCTTCCTATTCTTCTTCATTTTTTTCTTCAATCTGCACTTCTGAATCGAAACAATAAATGACTCAACTTCAAATCAGGAGAGCAATTTGGATTACTCTTATTTCAATTTTGAATCGAATTGAATGGAATGCAATTGCTAATTTGAATTGAATTAAATAAACGGAGGTGTACTGAATGGAATTGAATTGATAATATGTAAATTGTAGGCAGAGTTATTTAAATTTGATTTTACATAATGTAATATGTTTCTTTCACTTAGTACTATACAATTATTTCACCATGAGTACTATGTTCGGTTCATTCTGCAGAAAGCTGTTTGAATTTAATTTTATATAATGGATTATGTTTCATTCACTCAGTATTATACAATTGCATTGTGTTCGGTTCACCATGCGTACTGTGTTTGGTTCACCATGAGTACTGTGTTCAGTTTATTCTGCACTATTCAAAACTCTTCTTCATCACCTTCTACTGCTTCTTCACAGAGAGAAAAGGAAGAAAAGACAAAAAAAATACAGTAGCAACAACAGCAAAAGAATGATGATAGGATTTCAGGGTTTAAGGTTTATGGGTTCAGGGTTCAGTGTACAGGGGTTCAGTGTGTTTCAAACTTTCGGTTCGCCCCATGTATTAATTTCGGTTCACCGTGTTCATGGTTTAGGGTTTAGGGTTCACAATTCATGGTTTTAGGGGTTTAGGGTTTACGGTAGGGTTCAGGATTTAGGGTTTAGGGTTTAGGGTTTGGCATCCAGGGTTCGTTCACTCAGTACTATACAATTGTATTGTGTTCGGTTCACTATGAGTACTATGTTCGGTTCACCATGAGTACTATGTTCGGTTCACCATGAGTACTGTGTTTGGTTCATTTTGCACTATTCAAAACTCTTCTTTCTCACCTTCTACTACTTCTTCACCAGTGAGAGAAAGAGGAAAAGACAAAAAATACAGTAGCAACAACAAAAGAATGACGATAAGGAGAAAACACGTGAAGAAGAAGAAACGCGAAAAAGGAGGAGAAGGGGGAGAAGGAGGAATGCGAAGAAGAAGGCGAAGAAGAAGAAAGCGCTCCGTGCGTAAACGAGCGTGAAAAAAAGAAACGGGAGAAGAAGAAGAAGCGTGGGGGAGAAGAAGCGTTGGGCAAGAGCGATTTCATGTGTGTTGGGCGCGTGTATTTCACGTTTCATTTAATGGTATTGGATCTTTTTGGTGTTGGGCCAACTTGATTACATGGTTACATGGATGTGTAGTATCCCCGTTATTTTTTAAGTTAATTAGTTAATTATTGTTAGTTGTCTGAATTAATCTTAACTAATTTATCTTCTGAGTTAATTATTGACTTATTGTTTATTGTAATTAATTTTATAAGTTTATTATTATGTAAGTTAATTATTTTTTGAGTTAATTAGTGTTGTATTTTTTTATTTATTAATTTATAAATGATTTAATTTAAATATTTAAAATTATATATTAATTTTTAAATAATTTTAAAAAAAATCAAATTTAAGTTTACCATTAGTTAAAACTGCTGGTAGTTATTAATTAATTATTATTAATTAATAATATATTATTGTTGAATTTACTGGGAATTTACTGGGTGAACTGGGCCATAAACTTTCTGGAGATGTCATGAAAGCTGGCTATGGAGCCGTTTGAAAGGGCGTTGAACCATTTAATTGCGGGGCCGGCTAAGGTTATCGAGAAGGCCTTACACCGGACCATGTCGGCGGCTCCTTCCAAGTTCATCCTGGCCTTGAAGGCTATTAGGTGTTCCTGGGGATCTTTGGTCCCGTCGTATTTCATGTCAGTGGGCTTGTTAAAGTCCTTCGGGAGTTTGGTTCTTAAGGATTTTTCTGTGAACGGGATGGCTTTCATTATCACGTCCATGTTTCCTGCTCGTTTGGCCTCGTTCCGATGGTGTCGTCGGTCATCTTCTCCACGTAGGTGTTTCGGGTCTAGGAAAATGTTGCGATCGTCCCGTTTGCTGTGTCGTTGTTCAGGCGGCTTGGTGTTCCTGGTATCGTGGTGAGATCAGGTTCTGTAGGTCGCTTGGCTTGCATACTTCGGGTGGTACCATTCTTTGGGTGTAACTCGGCCTTTAAGGTTTTGCACCCTGAGGCAAAGCTCTTGGATTATCTGGACCGCCTTCTCTCCCAGGCCATCGGGTGGCCGAGCTTCAGTGGGAGGACGGTTGTCCTCTCTTGGTTGTTGCTGGGTTGAGGTTGGTTGACGATGTGCCGCGCTTGTTATCCTCCCGTGGTTGGGAGGAGTGTTATCTTGGAGTTTGGTAGTTGGGCTTTGTGGGTTTGAGTTGGGGTGTTGGCTGGAAGATTGCTCCTCGAGGTTCTCTGTCATGCCGCCATGATTTGGCAGTCCCCCGCATCTGTGCAAAAACCTTGAGAACTTTCTTGATCACTTGGCTCCTGAGAGGTCTGAGCTTGGCCACGGTGGTAGTGTTAAAGAGGTCATTCATGATGAGCTTCCTTATGAATTTTCAGTAAGGTCCGAAGGAGGATCATGGCGACAAAGTTGTTATAGGTGAGGCGGCGGATGGCAGAGGTTTGAAAACTGGTGTTGAAGGAGGTGACCTCGTGGTTTGGAGGAAGAGCTTGAAGAGTTCAAAAGAAGAAGCAACCACAGTGGGCATGGAGCCAAAGTAGAGGGAGAAGATAGGGCCATGGCGCTTGGAGAGACGGATGAGTGGTGAATGAGAAGGTCCAAGAGGTGGAGGTGTCCCACTAAAGGGGGGGGGGAGACTTTGGGCTTGGAGGATTTGGAATTTCACTGTTGGAGTAGGACAAAGGTGCATAAAGAATGTTATCACTAAGAAGGTGATTGCAAGTCGAAAAAATATTGTTCCTTTGGGATTCGCCATTTAAGTAGGGCGAATGTGTGTTATCACTAAGAAGGTGATGCAAGTTAAAGAAACATTATTCCTTTTTGCTCTCTGTTACAAGCAAGAAATCGAGTGAGTTTGAGGATTGCTCTTCTGGGTTATCCGTCATGCCGCCACGACGTTGCAAATTCCCCACAAACGGCGCCAATGTACAAGATGTCTCTGGTACGGGTTGAGAGATGGATCGAGAACTTGCGAGTTGGGGTGGATGCCGGATTCTTCACTAGAGCAATGAAGGGGGAGGGTACCTGCAAAGACACTCCAATGCTCAAGTCAAAATGGATCTAAGAGGTATAAGGTGTGAGGAATGAATGAGTACCTGAGGGGGCCAGTCTGGGGCTCCCCTTTATATAGGTGATGATAATTATCTTATCTTATCTTATCTGGTTAAGAAAAGAGAAGTATATGAATATGATTGTTAGTTAAAAATTCTAGTGGGTTAATTTCGGGCCTTTTAGAAGGGCGAAGCGGATCAGACCCAGATAACCAAATTCAAAAACCATTCTAAGTGTGGGATCTGTGGGTCGGATCTGTAACATATATATACAATCCTTTTCTATAAACAAATATTAGTAATGAATTTATAATTCTTTCTCACTACTTTGCATTCAATAGTAATTAAGCAAGAAAGGAATAATATTGGAATGGATGGACGGTAGCTAGGTTAGAATTTGCATGCTTCTTGGATAATTTAGAGAAACTCCTATTGAATAGAATTAGAATTTTCATAGAACTTTCCACAAGAGCAGCAGTTAAGAGTGCTAAAGAAACTTTTGGATATTTCGATGAAATGCATATTGAATTAAGATGAGTGTTTTGAGTCAGATTTTATGATTTATAATCATCAATTAATTATTATTAATATATTTAATAATGTAAAATTATATCTAAAAGTGTGGAATTATTATTTTTAGTTAAATGTTTATCAAATTTTAATAAAAATATTGACTTTTTAGACTTTCTTTTAGACTAAAACACAACTAACATAATAAATTTATTATACTAATATTAAAGATAAAAAAATTTAGGAGATTAGTACTTTTATTAAAATCTAGTTTGTTCTTAACCAACAAAAGAAAAGTAAGTAATCCTATACCATTAGATGTAATCTCACACTATTAAAAACAGAAATGTTTGGTAACAAAAAAAATCAGTCAAAAACAGCCATAACTTACCTTATTTAGCATTTATTAATTGTTGCGACAATTAATAAATGCTAAATAAGACAAGTTTTGGCTGTTTTTTTATCTCCCTAACATTACTCATTAAAAATACTAATAATAACTAATTAATGACTACAAATCACAAAATCTGCTACTTTGCTACTTTCTAGTACTTCTCTATTAAGATATCCTTTAAAATTTGTATAGAATTTTCGCTAAACCTTATATAACTTCTATGCAATCAATTCCTTTAGTAAAAATTTAATTTAGGGTTAAATATTTTATAACAAAGTTCGTCAATTTTTATAAGTTATAGGGTCAAAACATATTTAGATCATAAAGTGTACAAAGAACACTAATAAATTACATTTGGACGGTAGCATTGGTATTGAACATAATTGAATTATATCTCATTGAAAGGGCATGGCTCAATTTTACTTAAAGGGAATTGGTGTGTAATGAAGATATGATTAAATATTGATGATATGGGATGATGTGGCACTAATGCCGACTAATATATACATAAGTAGGTAGCAAGTGTGTGATAAAGAGATTATTAAAGTATAGATAATTTAACTTCTTATCCGTTTATAATAATATATGATTAGATAGAATATATTGACAAAAAACAAGGTGACATCTCTTCATCACTTCATATTTAAATCCTTAAATTCTTATAATTAAATAGCTTGATGTAGTAATTTCTTGTTTCTTTGTTTTTTGATTTTTTTTTTCATTGGCTTTCAAATTAGTTATGTTATATTGGCACTCAACATAAAATTGCCAATAAAGTATTTTGCTGTCTTTGATTTTACTTAAAATATATATTTTTTATTTTCAGCTCTATGTTGCATATTTTCTTTGAATTACCACAATGCATTAACATCACCAAACATGTTTTAGCATCATGTTTGACCAATCATTTTAATTTTCTGCTTATAACACCATCTTGTATTATGCATTGGAAAATGTCAATAATTAATTAATTACGAGCTAGATATATGATGCTTGATGTTCAACGTTTAGTTATTTATTATTAGAACAAAAGCTTCTACTTCTATCCTTAACTATAGTGACTGGCATTTTAGCAACACTAAAATTTAATAATATATAAGACTTAGAATGTTATTTAACCAATTCTACAACGTTTGAAATAAAATTTAATAAAGTTGTTGTGGTTAGTTACTTTGTTAGTGGTGTTTATCATTATTATTTAGTATATGAAGGTATTAATTAAAAGTTTGAATTGGAGAATGGTGAGATGATGATAAGTGAATGAATGGTGGAAAATAGAGTCACTTACAAGAGCAATGGAAGTAATTAGATTAGTTGTTAGACAGTACCTTCATATTAATTATATGCCATGCCATCATATTCATACACACACTAATACGCCACTCCATATATAGAATTTCGTGCATGTAGTAGTCCATTCGTTTATTGTCCCACAATACACGACATGCATCAACCAGTTTCTTGAATGCATGACAGAGACAGACGATTAACGACGACGCACACGGGATCGTACCATATATTTTTGAAATTTTTAATAAATTTTAAGGATAAAAAGTATTCTCCAATGACCACTTCCAACCATGGAGAAATCAGAAATAAAATTTTACATATGTTGGTTGGTCTACTATATATGTTATATTTTATAGTCATATCATCTTTCTTGCTATATATTCTTTTCAAATTGGGTATTTTCCCAACAGAACCAGACATAAGAGTACAATAAGACTAGACCTAAGTGAAGAGTATGATTAGTGTCAGAATCTTTGCCGATGACAGTTGGCAGTAGGCACTAACTGATGCTAAGTTGTACCTCATTTGTATATACTCAACCAGCAGACTATCTCATAACTATGCATCTGAAGAACATTGTTATTTAACAAAAGTCAGCTTCTTTTACAAGATATCATGCATGAATGAACAAAATAAAATAGCTTTGATAGAGGGTTTTTTAACATTTGGTATAATGCGTGATTATAATGTGAATGTGATTACTTAGAAGTACAATAAATACTAAGGTATTATATGAATCTTAAGTATTATATGAATCTGTATCATGACAATATTTTTTATTGTGTCTAATATCCAATCAACTTACATGTCCAACGTTATTATGTCAAATCAGGAAAATAAAATAAAAATATAATATTAAAACACATATGCATCATATACACAAGTAACAATACTAGTAAGTAGGGCTGAAAGTGAATCAAGTCAGCTCATGAGTCAGCTTGAACTCGACTCATTAATAGTTCGATAAGTTGAGTTCGTGAGCTGATGAACCGAGCTTGAGTCTGAAATTGAACTCATAAATTAAATAAACCGAGCTTGAACTTGGATAAGCTCAACTCATTAGCACGTGAACTGGCTCGATTATATATATAATAGTAATATATAATTTTATATATATATTAATGTTCTTATTTAAAATTTTATAATTATTTTTTATATGATTTTAATGTAGGACATAAATAAAAAAATTATAATTAATAGATACACTATATAAAATAAATATTTTTTAATATATATAAGTTATAATTTATTGATATATAATAAATTATGTTTCTGTTATTTAAGTTAACTCGTGAGTTTAAGTCAGCTCATGAGTTTTCGGTGAGCCAAACTTGAGCTTAAGAAATAGGCTCGAATATTAATGAGCTGAGCCGTGTGAGCCAAGCTTAATTTTCGTAAGCCGAACTTGAGTTTCGTCTAGCTCGACTCAACTTACGGGCAAGCTAGTAAAAATCGCGGAGATTGAAAAATCGGAGCTAGTAAAGACATCTGCTCCCAAGTCCATATTTGGAGGAGAAATAGCGGATCATCTATGTCCTTACAATCAAAACATGTTGTTCGACACAATGATCGATACAGATGGACAAGACATGCGGAACCCTAACTGAATTCTCTTATCCAGTCGAAGTTATTGAGCAATGGTTGAAATTTTCAATGGACTCCAGTGCTACATTTATCACAGGACAAGGTCATACTAAACAGTAACATAATGTGAGCTTTGATATACCTTTATATGGCAATTTCAGTCAAGTCTAGACCACTTTTATATCTCTTAAACTAAGTCAACTTAATAAAACTTTTCTAACAATTCCTCTTTGTGAGTGCACTTGTAAATTGATCCGTGCAGTCTTCTGCTAGGAGATTGCAACTGCTTATCGTTAACCCTGATTCTGGCATATCATCACTTTCAAAGACCAACAATCATTGCTACATCCTCCAAAATCATAGTGTAATCACCAGTCGGAAGATCAAAAGAATGTATATTGGAATGTCATCTTTCAACCAAGATTGTCAACATTGTCGAATGCTCTTGTATTCTTTCGATGCGAGATTGTGTCCAAACACCTCATTTAAAAGTTCAACAGCAATTGGATCACAGACTTTCGACACGTTTAGATGTCTAAATTCTAATAATCTTAAACCCCGATAAACAAACAAAAATAAGAAATAAATTATTTGGCATATTATAAAATATGAACACGTGCACAATTACTAAATAGAAACTAACATTTTAATAAAAAAAACTTAACAATTTCAAAAGCACATGATTTTATACTATACATATCAAAATAGATAAACATCAAAACTTAATAATTTTAAAAAAATTTTCAAAAATCTGAGTCGTTAACTTTGTCTACTCTAGTAAATTCCATTGACAATGGGAAGCCATGCTGACCTTATTGAGCAACAGCAACGACATTCTCTATGAGAAAAGGAGGAGATCATAGGATTTGATGATGCAGATATTAAAGTAGGGATTGATAAATGTTCACGAAGTCTAATGGGAAGAGTAATGGCTGAGCGGCTCCTTAGTGCAAAGACTATGAAATCTGCATTATATGCAATTCGGGGTCAGTTAGAGGGTTTCAAGGTACAGAGCTAGGAAGGAAATATTTTCCAATTCTATTTTGATAATGAAGTTGATGTAATCAGGATGAAAATGGCAAATGGGTATACCATGGTTTTTTAAAAATTTCATTATCAATATTAAAGGATGAAAACAGGAGGAAACGGTGAAAGGTAAGAATTTCGCTAATGTCCCTATTTAGATTCAATTATGGGGACTCCCTGCAATATTGCAAAATAAAAGAGCTAGGGAAAAAGGTGGAAAGGGCTTACGACGATATTATTGACGTGGACATATTTCAAATATGCCGGGAGGATGAGAAAATACTAAGGTAGCGTTTGGTGGAGAGACAGAGACAGAAAGACTGAGACTGAGAGACAGAGACTGAGAGACAGGGATTGAAACAAATTTCAGTATTTTGTTTGGTGCAAAATGAGAGACAGGAATTGAAACAAGAATGAAACTCTAATTTAATTTGCACAAAGGGTAAAATTGGAATTAATTAATTGAAATGAAAGTATTTAAGGTATAAAATGTTATTAAAGATTCAATCTCCATCTCTAAAAATTTCAGTCCCCTGTGTCCCTACTTTTTGGAAGTACTGAAATACTGAAATTTTGGAGACAGAGACAAACATTTTAGTACCAGTCTCTGAACTAACAAACACAATATTGAATCTCAGTCTCTTAATCTCTGTCTCAGTACCTGAAAACAAACGCTACCTAAAGGTGCATGTCCAGATGGATGTTACGAAGCCACTTAAGAGAATCATCAAGATGACAGTCTTTGATTAGAAAGTTTTTGAAGTGCAACCAAGGTACAAGAGAATTGAAATTTAAGGGTGTCAAAGCTTTCAATCTAGCTACGTAAGGTAAGCAGGGATGGAGAATGCAGACAAAGCTTAACTTACTATTCACTAGGTCTATAATAGTAAGTATTTTAGATATTATGAATTCTTAAAATCATCCTTGAACTAATCCCTCTTGGGGTTGGCAAAGCTTATGGAAGGGAAGGAAGGTTCTGAAAAAAAAAGTTAAATGGAGGGTTGGCAATGGGCAAACTATGAGGATATAGGAGGATTCTTGGATAAAAAATCAACCAGCTCTATCTGCCCAAATAGTTCCAGCCATTGACTCACAACTAATATGGGTTAATTAACTCATAACAGAAAACAAACAATGGAACCAACAACTCATAACATAACAGTTCAGTGCAAAATTTTGCAAGCCATTCTAAAGACTGAAATTGAAGAAGGAAATGATCTTGTTACCTGGCCACAGGAGAGAGGAGGAAGCTACACAGTGGCTTCAAAATATGCTTTGGCTCACTAGTTCTATCATCCTTCATTTGAACTGATTCCAATACAACGCCAACAAAAGAAGGTCTGAAAATCAATTTAAGGGTGAAATCTTCAATAGACATCGTGTTTTGGAATTGGCTAGGAAAAAGGATTCGGATTTTTAGAACTGCTGGAGATCTTAAAGAGCATTGCGAAGCAGATGGTGGAATAAAGAAGATGCTCAAAACTTTACTCTTTGCTCTTTCCTATTTTTGAAAATTTTCAATTTTTCCATTGTATGAGGTCAAATGTAGAACCAAAAATCCAATTTTCACTGAATGAAAGTCTACCTTTGTTAAAAACGATTATACTAATTAATTATTAACATGACTACAATTCAAAAAAATTAGTCTACCAATTATACTAATTATTACTAAACATAAATATGAAGTTCTATTTTAATTACTACAAAAACTTTTTTACTTTCGTACATATCATAATCATTTATGATGGCAATATATAAAACAGAAATTTTAGGCGTCCAAGCATTTTTTAAACTAAGCTTTTAACTAAGTGCTCGTGCGTTTTTTTTCTTTCGTACACGGCCAGAGGCTCTTCTTCATCTTTCTCATCCTTCGTTATCGTCTCCGTCGTCATATTCTTTTTCTTTTGCGCGCTTCTTTCTTCAATGTCGTTATCGTTGTCGTTGTCGCCATCGATATTGTTGTTGATTAATTTCTTCTTCTCTTTTCTTCCTCTCCATCCTCCTTTGTTATCATCATCTTCTTCTCTTATAAATATTCAAAAAATTAGAATACATAAATTTTAGTGTACAACATAAAAATTTTAGTATAAACACAAAAATTTTTTAAGAATCACATGTTCAAAGCATTGACACCGTGAAATATGCATAGCATATAAATTTTGGTGTACAACACAAAAATCTTGATGCATAGAACAGAAATTTTGATGTGGAGCATACAAATTTTTGGAGGATTACATACCTAAAATATTGACTCACCCAACTAGCAAAACATATTGGCAACAAAAATTTGTGTGCTATATGAAAAAATTTATGTGCTATATACAAAAATTTGCATACTGTACCAATGAAATACGCACAACATATAAATTTTGGTGTATAATACAAAAATTTTAGTGCATAACCTAGAAATTTTGATGTGCAATACAAAATTTTTTAGAGGATTATATACTTAGAACATTGCCTCAGCTAACTTACAAAATATATTTAAAATAAAATTTTGTGTGCTATGTACAAAAATTTATGTGTTATATGCAAATATTTATGTGCTATATGCAAAAAATTGTATTCTATATCATAAATTTATGTTAAGCGTAAAATTTTTTATGTTATGCTTCAAAAATTTATATGCTATATCAATAAATTTCTATATTCTCCAATAAAAATTTATGTGCTACAGAAAACACAAAAAAATGACGTATGTACATTTTTTTTTGCTAAATTTATATCAATTTAGTTGAATTTAATTACAAAAATATTCATACCGTCATACAGGGGCGGAGCTGGAGCTTAGTTAAGACAAGGAGGGCCATGACCCCCCAAACTTTTGTTAAAAAATTAGTAGTACTTCTTCAGAAAATTAGGTATTTTTTATTTATGTAATTTAATATTATTTTATATTTTACTGTTTATTTAATTTAATTTTTTATATGATAAAAATATTAGAATATTCAATAAGTATTGATATTATTGTCTTTGTATAAATTAAAAAAAATCAATAAATATTATAAATTTTAATATTTGTCTTTCTAACTTCTTTTTTAAGAAAGACTAATATTCAAGAAGGAGAATATATAACTTTTACAATATCAACACCTGGAGATAGTTTTTTTACTTTAATAAATCATGAAAAAAGTGAGATACAGCCTTCAAAAGTTCAAAGAGTTACATCTGATGAGTTTGATCTTAATTCTTTGGAACGAGATCCTAAAAAACGGCTTTAAATTTGGCAATATCACCCAAATCAGAGAGATGAGGTTAGACGAGCTTATCTTAAATGAGATTCATATCAAAAGCATCTTGACAATTATCTTATATCTGGCCTCCTAAAATTTTGTTTCAAGCTCCGCCGCTGCCGTCATACATATAATATCACTGTAGAATAAATGACCATTTGTACCCATGAGAGATGAAAACGCTGACATTTGTACCCATGAAAGCTCGAAACTAATCTTGTACCCATGATAGATGCTGTCCGTCGGACAAAAGTGCCATGGCTTGGATCTGAGCTTGGTTCGTGGGTTTCTGAACTTACGTGGCACTCCCCCCTCCCAAAAGCTCCCAGCAGCATCAGACAAGCCAAAATTTTTAAACAGCAGCATGAATCAAAACAGCAAAATTTTCAAACAGCAGCATGAATAAAAACAAATCTAAATTCACTATCCAGCTCAGATTATCTAACAACCTAAGCAACTAACATGCATTTCTAACTAACCAAATTAAGCAAAATGAACTAAAAGCAATACAATGAAAGAAACAGAACTCAACAAATGAAAATGGGAACTTGGAAAGCAGAGAATGAATAGGTGAAGGAAAGATGATGGCTGAATTGGCCGGGGCAGAAGCGACAGCCTGGTAGTGGCACTGCTTCAATTGCAGCAGCGGAGAGTGAACGCAGCCATGAAACAAAGGAAAACGGAGTGGATGGAAGACACAGGGGCTGTACCCTGTTCTGGTCGTTCCATGGGAGAACAGGAAACGGGGCTGGAATCGCGACGGTGTTAGGCTGGTTCGCGATGGTGAGACGGGATGACAAAGAAGGAAGAAGAAGAGGGGAAAGGGGCTCATCATCGGTGTCGCTGTGGCTCGTCGACAGTGCGGCGGTTCGGCCAGTGAGAGAGAGGGAGGAGAAGGTGGCCGGTTCGTTGGTGTGGCTGAGGAAGACAGAGAACACGCAAAGGGGAGAAAAGGGAAGAGGGTTGCGGTGGCTCGTAGAGGCCGACGGTGATGGTTGGCGGAGCTAGGGTTCGGACAGGGGAGTGGTGACGGGTTGGAATGCCGTAAGGACGCTGCGGAGAAGGTTGGGTGTTGCGGCTGTTTGGTGGCAGACGAGAGGAGACCCAGAAATGGAGAAGGTGGCCACTGCCGCTCTGGGCTTTGGTGGAGAGGAGGAGCTGGCGCTGTGATTTTTGGGCTCAGCGGAGGTGAGAAGAGGGGAAGAAGAAGAGAAAGGGGCGCGGCGGTGTGGGTTGTCGCCGGAGGTTGTGGTGAAGGGAGGTGGCTGTAGCGGTGCTGAAGTGATGGTGATGGAGGTTATGGTGGCTGGGAAGAGACAATGATGGATGGGAATGATGGTGAAGAAGATGAAGATGATTATGGTGAATGGTTGGCCGGAGGTTGTGGTGAAGGGAGGTGGCTATGGCAGTGCTGAGGTGATGGTGATGGAGGTTATGGTGGCTGGAAAGAGACAGTGATGAATGGGGATGATGGTAAAGAAGATGAAGATGATGATGGTGAATGGTTGGCTCAGATATGACTTTGGGGGGGTGTGGGAGTGTCACGTAGGTTTGGAAACCCACGAACCAAGTTCAGATCCAAACCAGGGCACTTTTGTCAGACGGACAGCATCTATCATGGGTACAAGATTATTTTCGAGCTTTCATGGATACAAATATCAACGTTTTCATCTCTCATGGGTACAAATGGTCATTTATTCTATCACTGTATATAAAAATCATACTAATCATGATGATTCTGATCTTAACATTTTGGAAGCAATAGAATTTAGATTTGGCATGTTCATTGATAATTTGATATGCTTGCAAAAGTTCCTTATTTATTCGCAACAAGGAAATTATATATAGCAAGTGCATTATAAGAATTTTTTTTCTCTATATATTAGAAAAAAATAAATGAAAATGATTTCTAATGTCCGAAAGTCATCATTCTTTTGTTTTTAACTCAGTCAAATAAATTTTCACAAAGGTCCCCACATAATCTTCTTATGAATATGAACTTACTTTACAAACAAATTGGATATTCTTTTAATGGGCCTGCTACACATACAAGCAATAAGGCCTTACAAGTGTTATAAGCCCCCAGCCCACAAACATTCCACACGCGCACTAATTATATTGAATGGAGCGTAACATTCACGCGCTCCCACTCAAACGGTTACGCTTCTCTTCGCGTAAACCGCCCCTTAATGGCAGACTCTTCCACTTCTTCCACTTCTCAAAGCCATTCAGAGAAAACGCAACCCTTCCATTTTCGCGCAACATTCGAAACTCAAGATATACAACTCATCGCTAACATTCGAAAACTCCATCAACACACCATAAAACTCTCGATCAAGAATCTTCAGAGAAAACAAAGCTATAATACTCAAGGTACGTTACATTACCATTCCTGTATATTTTCCAGATTTCGAACTAGGTTTTACTGTTCTTCTACGTTGTTGTACGTTTTACTGTTCTTCTTGCTCTACGTCTCATTTTACAGTTTATAATGTTCTAGGTTTTACTGTTATTCTTGCTTCTATGTTACACTATTCTTCTTCGTTCTTGTAGGTGTTACTGTTCTTGTTGTTCTAGTTCTTCTGGTAACTGATTTTTGGGGGTATATTCCGTAGTTTGGTGGGTGTATATGGAGTAATTTGTTGGGTGTATATGGCATAAAATGTTGGGTGTATATTTCTAAACTGATATACTATAATAGTCAGCACTTGCTTATATTTGCTTGTCCATGGGTGTATATTGCTTGACCTTGTAATGTTGCTTGATATTGATGCATGTTTGAGTGATACCTGACTGATATATATGGGTATATCTGAATCATATCTATGGGTGTATCTGACTGATATATATGGGTGTATCTGAATCATATCTATGGGTGTATCTTACTGTTATCAATGGGTGTATCTGACTCATATATATGGGTGTATCTTACTGATATATTTGGGTGTATTTTTCATTTCAGAGAAAATGACAGCGAGAAACCAACCTGGAAGAAATGTAAGAACAAATATATGTCTTACATGAAATCAGTTTTATATAATAGAAATATATCTGACTTTAATTTTATTTTTGTTTACAGCAAACCAAAGACCTTAAGTGTGCAACACATCTCTTAAGTGATAAATTCAGAAACATGAGTGAGGAGAAGAAAATAATTGTGAGGGATTTGGGATTCGGTGGCTTGATGCACATCCCACCACTAAGGGTGCATCACCAAGTGTTAAGGGAGCTGGCTAACAACTTCAAACTAGGGGAGAACAGACTGGAAACCGAATACAATTCTTTTAAAATAACACCAAGAAAAATAGGTCATACGCTTGGGTGATTGATACAACAAAGCGGAGATTTCATATACTTGACCCGCTACACAAGAAAGCTCCAAGCGATGAGAGAAAGCAGCTTAATAAATTTACTGTAAGTTGGCTCTGTGTTCTTTACTTTAATAGATAGGTGTATTTCAATTCAATATAAGGTGTATGTATGTTTTGCTTTGGGTCTAAGTATGTTCTCCTTTGGGTGTAATTTCTTTGTCGAATTAGGTGTATTTTGTTTATCAAGTTGGGTGTATTTCGTTTGTTGTGTTGGGTGTATATTATCCATTCAGTTGGTTGTATCTTGTGCATTCATTTGGGTGTATTTTATATCTTTAGTATGTTCTAAATAATGATTGTTTGCATTCATTTGGGTGTATTTCATTCGGGTGTATTACTGATTTGTTTTGGTATTTAAGGGATATGTAATTTCAAGAATGAGAGCATATGCCGGCGGGAAACCTCTGAAGAAAGACGAGAAGGAGAAGGAAATTAAAGCATCATACGTTAATATATCAGGCCAAAAATCAACGTATAAATTTGTGAATCTGAACATTAAACTTTCCTAAATGAGATTTGTAATTTATTTTCTTCATTTTCAGCTATGACTGCGGTATCTACGTTATGAAGTGGCTTGAGTTAATTGAGCCGGAAAACATTAAAAGGGGGAAGTATGAATGGGATAATTGGAAACAGGTAATTGTCTTTAGAACTATATAACTCTGTATTACTTTACTGAATTAATATTGCTGTTTAAACAGAATATACTTTTTAATTGTAGGACGAGGTGGACCACTATAGAGTGGAGTATGCTTCGCGGATACTATTCAGTGAAATGAATAAAGAGAGAGATCAAGCAATTAGAGCGAGTAATGCAATAAGACTGTCGAAGCCATCCTCCGTATTATTGAATCCGTTTTGTCAGATAAATTCTACTGATATAGAAATTGAGTAATCCAACTGCTAGCTAGTTTGTAAATTGAACAAATGCTGTAAAAAATTGCCATTTATAAACAACTTTTATTCAATGAAATTTTTTTCCATAGTTAAACTATATGTGCTGTTAAACTGTCTGTGCTATATTCAAAAGTTGTATTACAGGTGGTAAAATATGAAGGAGAACATCAAGGCAGATCTAAACACAAATTATAAACTTTTACACCCAACGGGAGTTTAATATACACCCAAGATTGCTTAAAATATACACCCAAACTGTCTGTTCTGTTAAACTATCTGTGCTATATTCAAAATGTATGAATTACAGGTACTAAAATATGAAGAAAAACATCAAATCAAATATACACCCATAACCTGCGATTTTTTACACCCAAATAAAGTTGAATATACACCCTGAAATCTATCCCCCCTGATGCTTTGAGACTAAAACCCTGAACCCTAAACACTTAAAACCTAAACCCTTACCCCTAACCTGTAAACCCTAAAACCCTAAACCCTAATATTATATATATGTATCTATATGTAAAATGTGAATTCACAAAAATACACCCAAAAGAACAGTGCTTTTACACCCATATTCTGTAAACTTGCAGCCTTGGCGTAGTTCCTGTAAAATTTTTCAGCATCTTCAAGGGTGGTAAAGGTCATTCCAACCTTCGGAACAAACTGGTCATCAACAACCGAGAGAGGCTGCAGAATACACCATGTCAAAAACTATAAATACACCCAATCATGTCTGATATGATACACCCGAACCGCAACAATTCAACTAAAATGACAATAAAAGCCATAAACTGTAAATACACAGGTTGCAGAATACACCATGTCAAAAACTAAAAACATATCCAATCATGTCTGATATAATACACCCGAACAACAACAACTCAGTTAAAATAACAGAAAAAGCAGTAAACTGTAAATACACCCACACTTCTAGCAAAAATACACCCAAAAAAGATCTGAGCTACACCTGAGCGTCTGCTATAAATTTCAGATAATTAATCAAAACTAATACATTGCATTTAATCCACAGATTTATCTTCATGCATTATTTTGACAATCAATGTTCACGAATTATTCACCTACACAATGCTATACAAATTACTGCAACAAAATTCATAGTAATCCTATGTAAATCAAACCTCAGGAACTTCGTTAGATTCAAATTCATAGTCCACTTCGCCTGGATTCAGTTGACAATCTGAGGTTGAATCATCCATTATCTTCAAAACGAGTTCAAACTTTGATTTCAGAAAACGAAAAATCAAATAGAAAACGAAGCTGGAGTTACAGAGAGAGGAACTAACGTAAATGACGAAGAAGAAACGAGTGAGAAAGGAGAGGAAAAGAACGATCGAAGAAACCAGGGGAAGCTTCGCGAGAAGAAGAACGAGCAAATCTGCAAATAACGAAAACGAAGAAGGAAACAAATCTTTTAAATTTGGTAGTTAGATATACGCGGGATCCCTATATAGCGCGTGTATACAACGTAACCCTTGGAGCGCGTTTTGGGGTTTTATTTGTTAATGAACTTGTAAACCATACAAGTCATTAGGGCTTGTATGCAGAGCTTTTCTGTTCTTTTAAAAAAAATATCTCACATAATCTAAAATCTTATCTAATCACATCAATTTTATTATTAATCTTAAATACATAAAAAAATTATTCTACATATTCTAACATTATAACTAATCACATAACCTTTTTATACTTAAACATATTAAAAAAATTACAACATTAATAACTAACATTTTAACTAAATTAAATTTTTAAACTATACTAATTAATATTAATAGACCAAACATAACTCTTTAAACAATATTAACCAACACTAATTAACACTAAAACTAATCATAACTAATATTAAAAAAATTACTTACATATATTAGATAATATAAAAATTTATAATATATTTTTCAGATTTAGTGAGATGACGTATCATCATTTTTATGTCTTCTTTTAATTTTTTGAGCTAGACCACAATGAAGGGAATTTTTTTTTTGTTAAACTAAGACATTAAAAATGAAAGTGAAACTTAGTTGAAGTTAAAAATGAATGAATAATTTTGTGGTTAAATTACACAGTTAGTCCCTACATTTTTAGTGAAATTACAAATTGGTCCCTACAGTTTAAAAGTTTGTAATTTGGTCCCTACCACCGTTTGATTTAACGGAATATTCGGCAGCATATTCACCCCCTTGAGCATGTGAGTTGCACGTGCAATAGCTGGAATGACAAATGACTCGTTATTTCTTTTTTCCAAATTTTGTAATGACAAAAAACCCCACTGAGACCCTTCATTATCTTCGTGCTTCATCTCTAGTAGAATATTTCTCTACTCATGCTTTCCTTCCATTGTTGGAATTGATTGTCGAGTGCGGTTCGAATTGTGTGGAGTTGCTGACTGATTGACATTGTTGACAGCTGACGAGTAAAATTTGCAAGAGAGCAACACTAAAACAGGTAAGAGTTCCTAACCCCCAGTCCATACACAGCTGTGAGTTGAATATTATGGTTTGACTCCTTTTTTTATTTTTATTTTTCCAGTGGAGGTTAGAGTATCTACTATATTTAGGATTTCTGTGATAAATCTTTTTTTTTGGTAGTGATGGGAGATTCTGTATTTACTGTTGATCTCTACCATGGTGGTCAGATGGTTAGTAGGAAAGGAGGGAAAGAATACCTTGGTGGAATGGTAGTGGAAGGGTTGCAGTTTGAGTTAGATGAGTGGTCGTTACAAGAAATTGTTGTAGCAGTGAAAGAAATTGGATACACAGGCAATGCTAAAATTTGGTGGAATGAACCTGGAGTTGCATTGAAGGATGGTCTTAGGGAGTTGAAGTCTGATGGAGATGCAATGAGAATGGGTAAGTTTGTAGTGGAACAAGAAGAAAGAGGTATCTTAGATATAATGAAGCTGACATGAGTGTTGATTATGAGTTTCAGTTGGGGACTGAGTTTAATTCTATTGCTGAGTTTAAGGAGGTTATTAAGGAACATGCATTGTTGAATGGAAGTGACATTAGACATGTTAAGAACGATCAGGTTAGATGCAGAGTCAAATGCAACAGTTTAGGAGGAGAGTGTCCATAGATGGCATTAGCAAGTGAAGTAGGAAAATCTAGTTGTGTTAGCTGAAGACATTGAAGAGCAAGCACACTTGTGGGAGGAATTACAGTGGCCGTCTTGCGTCCAGCAATTGGATTGCAAAAAAAATCACCAATAACTTAAGTAGAGGAGAAGATATGAAGCTGCGCACTGTAATTCAAACAATTCAAGATAAATACATGGCAAATATATCTGTATGGAAGGCTTATTGGGTAAGAAGAAAGGCAAGGAAAGTTGTGCATGGGAAGGTAGTGCAGCAATATGGGAGGATCAGAGACTACTGTGCAGAGGTACTGAGAGCAAACCCTGGATCGACATTGAAGCTGAAGTTGGATAGACCCTATCCAACAAAGGTTTGTGCGAATATACATGTGTCTCGATGCTGTGAAGAAAGGGTTCCTGGCTGCTTGTAGGCCTATTATAGGACTGGATGGTTGCCATCTGAAGGGTGATCATGGACAACAATTGTTGGTTGCTGTGGGTAGAGATCCTAATGATATCTACTTTCTCCTGGTAGTTGCAGTAGTAGAGGCAGAGACTAAGGATTCATGGGCCTAGTTCTTGGAGTTGCTACTTCAGGACATAGGCGACTTCACAAATAAGAAATGGGTCTTTATGTCAGACCAGCAAAAGGCAAGATAGCTAACTTTAGTTTTCTATGAATTTATTTTTATAATATTCTGTGAATTTCGTTCTTACTTCACTTGACCATTGATCTCTTGGCAGGGGCTGCTTTAAGTATTTCATGAAATGCTTCCGGGAGTGGAGCATCGGTTTTGCCTTCGACACCTATATGCCAACTGTAAGAAGGCTTTTGGGAGGGGGGTACACTTTTAAAGGACTTGATACTTTCTACTACTAAAGCGACTTATGTGGAGGAGTGAAATAGAATGATGGATCGTTTGAAAGAGGTAAATAGAGGGTGTTATGACAAGTTGGCAGCCCTGGATCCTAAGGTATGGACTAAATCTCACTTCATTCATTATGCCAAGAGTGATATGCTAATGAACAACATATCTGAGGCTTTTAATGGACGAATTTTGGAAGCTCACGACAAGCCCATTTTGACCATGTTTGAGTGGATTAGATGTTATTGAATGGGGATGTTTGCTGAAAAGAAGAAAAAGGGAGCTAAGTTCATAGGAAAAATACTGGCCAAGCCTATAAAGAGGTTAGATATCATATGTAGAAGGCCCATGAAATGGCAAGCTAGGTGGGCTGGGGATTTAAAGTATGAGGTTTCACATAAAAATAGGATGATTTAAGAGAGGTTTGTTGTAGATTTACTAGCTGGTTCATGTAGTTGTAGGTTCTGGGGACTGGCTGGCATGCCTTGTCAGCATGCTTGTTCTGTAATCTTCATGAAAGGAGACAACCCTGAGGACTACTGCAGTAACTATTACACACCAGCAGCATATCTGGCATGCTATGAGACAACACTCAATCCAATTAATGGTGAAAATATGTGGCCAAAGGTCGAACTTGACACAATTAGACCTCCAATTTTTAGGGTCAAGCCTGGAAGACCTAGGAGAGTAAGGATTAGAGAGCATGATGAGGATAGATCACAAACAAAACTGAGAAGGAGTAGAACATCAGTTACCTGCAGCAACTGTGGCCAATATGGACATAATAGTAGACATTGTCCCAATCCAGACATATTAGGTATTTGCCTTTAAATCTTGGCTTTTTCATTGTAGTTTTATACTTTATCACTTAGCCTATGTGCTCTTGTTTTTAGGAAACAACCCTGGATCTCTGAAAGTGTTGCTCTTCAGGGTAGTGCTCCTGAACCTACTCCTCATGGTAGTGCCCCTGCTCTTACTCCTGCTGAAATTTCCACTGCTCATTCTGCCACTATTAGCCAAAGAGGAAGGGGACGTGGCAGAGAAGGATCCAGATCTAGAAAGGCTAGATCTGCTACTCGTGCTGCTGCTGTTTCTCAGCTAACACCTGCACCACCTGCATTAGCTATAACAAGTTTCACAATTTCACCATTGCCTGCACCAGCTCCAAGAAGTTCCACAGCTCTACCACTACCTCTTCCAGCAGCTCCACATAACCTGCACTAGCTCCAACAAGGTCCACAGCTCCACCACTGCCTAAGACAAAAAATTTTGGTGTAAGACGCAGTGGAAGACTTAAGATAGGTGTGAGGAAGGCAAAAGCTGGACCAAGTGAAACCATAGACCTCACAGCAGATTAGTTTTTTTTTAAGTATTTAGGACTTAGTAGTATTAGTTTTTTGGCTGTGGCTGTGAACTTTATTATATCCTATGTCCATGTACTTTCAGTGGCTTATGAACCACTTTTGTCGAACACTATTTAGGATACTTGTTTTGTTTTATTGCTTTTGTTATGTTTGGCATGTGGCTTGCTGTCTTGGAGGGACCACTTTGACTATTATTTAATATGAATGTTAACTACTTTACTCTGTATTTTGTCTACTAGAACTTTTTGCAAAGGGATGATATGAATGCAAACAATTGTTCATAATCACTTATCATTGATAAAAAAAGATGATTACATCCAGTACTAAACACTATACAAATACACTGCAGATACACTTTTTTGCCTAACTCATCAAACTCAATTAAACCAATACACTGCAAATATTACCAACAACACACAAGTCAATATAATCTTCTGCAATTGTTTTTGCTTCTTCATGTCACTCTCCATTCTTCCAATTCGTTGTTGGAGCAATGTAAAATCAGAATACAATCTTCCTACACTTGCTTCCATGCCTTCTATCTCTATATTTAATCTATCTATCTTTCTTTCTTGTGCCTTTATTAGTGTGGCATTCATAGATTCATCCAACCTTACAAAATCTCTAGCATGTTTTGTTGCATTTAGATTGAGTCCCAGCCTTGTCTTCTTTATCAATTCATTCAAAAAACTTGCATTTTCTATTGGGACATGATATAAATCTTCTATTTGGATTCATCACAGTACTGAAGGTTCGAAGTGTCAGCAGATCTCCACAAAAGCAGTGAGTCCTTCTCTCCTTTCCCATCACCTTTTCCTCTCCATCAATCCACTCAAAAAAATTACACTTTGGTAATTTACAATAAGCAACAAATCTCCTACCTGGGCTGTTCATAGACGACGAGGAGAGCACCACCACCTCTTCCCCACAGAAGCATCGATGTCTTCTCTTGTTCATACTCCTGGATGTTGAGCTTCCTTCGGACAACTAGTTTGGGTCCATTATAGCTCGAAAAAATCCTTCAACCCTAACAAAGATACTGGACACAAATACTAGAGATACATTATGAGAGATTGTTATCTTCTCTTTCAAATTGACTCTTTAGAACATTGATTTGTAAGGGCATTTTGGTAAAAAAAAATAACATTTAACATTTCCATTCACGCTAAACGTTAATGGGGACCCAATTACAAATTTTAATTTTCTTCAGGGACCTAATTATAAACTTTTAAACTGTATGGACCAATTTGCAATTTCACTGAAAGTGTAGGGACTAACTGTGTAATTTAACCTAATTTCGTTGGTACGAAAGAGCCTCCACCCAAGATACGTGCATGATCGACACATGTTTGGACAGTTGAGAATTCGCCTCCAGTGCCTAACAACGCACCTCCTGCGCATTTGTTGTGATTTTATAAAAAAGCCTTTCTTCTTCTCCTTCCAATTACAGCGCTGTCTCCAGTTTTTTTCCTCCAAAATACGAAGTTGTCTCCACTTTATGGATTTGTTGGGTGGAGACAACCATTTTAGCCCAAACTTTTTTTTCTCATAATGTTGAGTTAATAAGTAGCTAACGTGAGTCACTTATTGAAAATTGGAGATTCAAATTGAGTCAATTAAAATTTTAGGAGCGAAATTGAATCTGTTTCCAAATTTTAGGGACCATTTTAAGTATTAACTCCATAATAATAGATTATTCAATTATTAATTTCATATAAAGACGAACTGCGTGTAAATTTTCACCTTAACAATTATAGTTTTGAATCATCACATAGTTTGAACCATCACATGGTTTGACTTTACATACCTTTAGATCAAGCCTCATTAATTAAAATATAATGGTTAAAACTCGACTAAATCCCTATTTTGGTCCCTAAGATTCATACGATTATCCATTTTGGTTTCTGAGATTCAAAATTACCTATAGTGGTTCTCCATATTCAGGTTCGGACACCAATTTGGTCCCTCAACCCTTTCCAGCGATGACTCAACAAACAAAGTGCTGAAGTGGCACTCTTCTTGCTACGTGGACACTGTAATGATTAGTTGACGTGACAAGATTTGTATTTTAGACTTAATTTGGTCCCTGAAACCCTAACTTCTGCATCCTCCTCCTTCCCTTTCTTCTCCTAACTTATGCTCAAACAGAGAGAAAACATTCCTAAATATTCTAGTCTGAGAATACCCCATGACCATAATATTCCAAGAAACAACATCCTTCAACTCCATCCTTTCAAAAAACCTATTTGCTTGATCCATCTTACCACACTTGGCATACATGTCAACAATAGCATTCCCTACAAAAAACATCATTCATTAACCCACTCCCAACAACAAACTCATAAACTTGTTTCCCTTGCATTGAAGAACCTACAAAAGCAGAAACAGGAAGTATGTCAACAAGGCTTATAAGATCTAGCGACAACCAATAATGAGTGGTCATTTCAACAAACAATTGATCTGTCGTATTTGTCTCAGAAGCACGAAAATAAGCTAACGCAATAAAATTTCAAGAGACCAAGTCATGAATGTCCTTTTGGCACAATTCATCAAACATGTTGCGCGCCGCCTACCGTACATGCCAACCACAGCATTACAAACGAAGACAATTAGAGTCGAAGTTAGATCATAGAACAACAGTGTAAAGAGAAGTGCGAATAGAAAAAGAGAAAATATCAGCACAAATCTTAAAGACAAAAGAAAAGACGTAGTGGTCATAGAAGTATATATATATATATTCCTTTTTTAGTATGACTTTATGTTTAAAATAACCTTAATTATTAAAGGAATCGAGGAATGATTTTTCGACAAAGAAAGATGATCCCAAAAATAAGATATCGAAATGATCCTTTTATAAGAGAAGGTGATCGATCGAAATGATCTTTCGATAAAAGAAGATAATTGTTTAAAAATATTAGATAGTAATTTAGCCAAATTTATTAAATTATCTAATAATTTTTAATCGTATACTTTACATACCACCGACGTAAATTTTTACTTTAACAATTATGTTTCTATTTTCTAAACCATCACATGGTTTGACTTTTTAAACCGTTACATCAAGCCTCATTAATTAAAATCTAATGGTTAAAACTCTGTTCAATTTTGTTTTGCGATAAAATTATCACAAGTTTCCGTCTAAACTGTTCAGTGTGATCCCAAATGATCCATTGTCCTGTTAGATTATTTAATGGTAATTACTAATTAACATGTTGTTATGATGGTTTTTCTGGATTGTTTATCCAATCTTTTACTAGTTATATGCTTGAACTAGGGGACAAGACAACTATTTTATTAATGAAAAAGACAATGTATTGAGAATGTAATGTGTGCATCTTTAAGACATGAGTGGGTGTTTAAGAATTTTCAAATGGAGAGTGAAAGTCTAGAGGTGTGGTTGATGTCAATTAATCTAATATATTTTGTAATCGAGATCTAACTTTCAAATGGAGACTGAAAGTCTGAAAGTCTAGAGGTGTGGTTGATGTCAATTAATCTATATATTTTCTAATCGAGATGTAACGGCTAAAGCATCATCTTTGTATCTGCGTGTGCCGCTAAAATGTCACTGTCACACTCACACACTGACACACACTGAGCAATGGTCAGGACAAGATGTCATTATCACAGTCTTGTTCAGAAGAGAACATCCATTAAGAAAGCGCAAGCAGCACAACAATCTCCAAGAAACTTTCCACCGTGCTGCATTTATGAAATTCCCGATATGCCCATAGTGCTTGGCTTCTATAAATATACCATCATCTGGCAATGGCATACATAATTCATATAATCCAAGTGTGCTTCTATGTGCATTTACTTTTCAAATTTAACTAAAATCTCGATTTTCTCTGCGTGCAAATGCGCTCTTCTCCGTGACCAATTCCATCCTCTCCCACCAAATCTCGTCGGGAGACGATCTCCATGCTCTTCCATTAAATTTGTCTCTGAATATGTTTTTGACTTTTCATAAAATTCGATCATATCCAGAGTGATGTTATTTGGGTGCGAACTGAAGCAACGGAGTTTTGGTAATTTAGGGTTTGTCCATAGACAGGAACCAGCCAGGTTGGTGGGCAAGTGTTGGGCAAGCTTTCGAAGATTTTAACCCTTTTAAATGAGAGTGATAGATAGCAAATTTTTGTTAACTCCACAAATCACCTTCAACTCCAATTTATTATTATTGGCCAAAATTATTCGGTTTGGCTCTTGCTTGAAGACAGATCCATCACTAAATCTTGCATTTCGACTATTTTTCTTGGAGCATTGAAGAAAACTTGTCAATAGCTGTTGCTGAGTTCATCAAATTGGCACCTACTCTTAGTTGGAGTTTTTGTGGACCTGTGATTAGCACTATGACAGACAGCAGTAGCACATACTCAACACCAGTCACAGAGAGGTAACCAAATTTACATTTAATAGAGATATAGTGTCTAATTTAATATCCAGTAACTTTTGAATTATATCAAGAATTCAAGATGTGTTTCTTTATTTATAGATTTAGCTAAAAAGTGTCATAAGGGCATTGGTGAAACAGAATTTAAGTAGAAAGTCTTGGTTAAAAAGATTATGTTTTCTATTAAAATTTTCTATTTGTGTTAGCAAGACCCTTTATTTTATTTCTTATGAGTAAATTTGCAAATTTCCTTATTCAAGAATTGATGGCAGTAACAAAGTATTTCTAATATCACTGCGGGATTAATGGCTTCTGCAGTGATGTTGTAAGTGCTACCAACAATGTATACATTTGCTTAATCACCTTGGAGTTAGGTTCCATAGCGATCAAGTATCAAGGCCTGACCAGCAATCCTTTCCAGGAACACATAGCAAGTTTGTTGATTTTCCTTGTGGCTACATTTTGCCATGTTGTTGGACTTAAAGCAACCAATAAAAACTTGCTTGCTACTATTATTAGACACTTTTCAGGTGTAATTGCGTGTGAAGCACTCCTGTTGATCCTTGTCGCTCAATTATTCAGGTGCATCATCATCAATATTCTTATTTCATTGGTAGTACTTTTGAACTACTATGAGGATGTCCGTAAACTGGTCATTGTATGTTTTGAGAGGATATTTAAATCAGAAACTTGGAGCAGGCTTAGCTGGAAAGGTTCCAATACTGCAAATCAAAGTGTTAACTCAGCTTCACAAGAAGGTTTATATGCTGAGGAAACAGAAATTCAAGAATTTGAGACCAGAGTTAGTTTAGAATGACTTATAGGATGGCAGGTCTTCATAAACCTCTTGGGATTGCTTAGACAACACTTGTAACAGTTCTATGTTATTGTCTTGATAGTATGTTCACCAAGGTAACCTGTGGTAAAATGTAGGCTTTCATTGCAAAAGTGTTCATCATAGAGTAGTCAGTAGAGTTTAAAGCTGTGAGCATACAGTAGTGATTAGTTTCTGCAAAAATTTATATTCTATCTTATTGTATAAAAGGATTTACAAGGCCACATGATACAGGCCTAGGTTCATGGTAGAGTAAAAGTTCTGTTTTGGAATTGATGAAGTATACTCCTCTTAAATATAGACAATCTCTACAAATTGAGAGAAAACAAAAATCCAAATCAGAACATTATGACCAAAAAATCAAGATATCTATCATTCCTAGATCAGATATAAGGGGTTCATAGGTTGCCTCGGAGAGGCCCTTAGTTAGGATATCTGTTTCTTTGCATGCTTGATGGATTGTATTCCAAAGTGGCAGTCCAAAGCTCTAACTTCCACATGTTTGGTCTTATCAGCACATGTGCTTTTTGCATTACTAATAGTAGCTTTGTTGTCTTAGAGAATCTACTTCAGAGGACAATATCTTTGATGGCAATGCCAAAGGGGATAATTAGTTGACCATAAGCCATCACATAAGCTTCTCTCCCCTATTTGGGTCGAGCTTGTCAGACAAACGATCGAAAAAAAACTTCATAGGACGATGTTAGATGATTTTCAGTTTACTGAGTATTCTTTGGAGTCTTTTCAGAAATGTCAGAGGACAAAGCTTTGTACTTGTCGTTGCTTCCTCTAATTACTGACTATTTCTTATTCCACCAAGGGACTAATTTCCCCGTGAATAGGAACATTATCCCATTATCAATATTCTGTCTGTAACAGACACTTCCTAATCAGTATTCACAAACACTTGAATGCCTCTGCTCAAGTGTATTCTAAAATTTAAACATCTGTTGGGCATTCCCTTCAAGTAAACTGGTTGACAAGCGTTCATGTGGTATTCAACAGGATTTTCATGTCATGGCTTGCCATACTTGCAGCAAAGCTAACTTTTGACCTATCAGGATTTAGGTAGATTAATTTTCCCACAGGGATTTGCTTCCTGGCATTGGTTGAGGGTCAGCTGGTTTACGACCAACATATTAGTTTCTCTGAGTAGGTCCAGTGTATACTTTCTTTGGGATACTAAAATTCCAGTCCTCGATTGGGCGACCTCTGTTCCTGGTAAATATATCAGTTGTACTTGATCCTTGACTTAACATAACTCAACTAAAGCCTCTTAAGCCATCCGTTTCTTCTTGATCATCCCCTATAATGATAGTATCATTAACATAGATGAAGCTATCTTGCTTTCTTTAGAGTGTTGGACTGTTGGACAAGCATGGTGTGACTAATCTTTGTGTGAAGCTGTTTCCCTTGACCATTTTTGTTTTTAGCCTCTCACCAAATTTGAGGGGATTGCTCGAAGCCATATAGAGCTGTCTGTGGTCATTGTTTCTGCTACCTGTGGATTGCAGAACTGCAATCCCATTCAATGCACCTTACTCTCTTTTCTATTTTTTTACTTTATGGTTTATTGTTTTTAACAGAATGATATTGTTTTTCACTACCCAATGTGCTAGCATCACATTGTTCAACATCAAGACAGCTGACCATAATGTTGTCTGATTTCAGGATATGCCAATGTGCGCTGTTGTTGTGGTAAACAGGGATGATTCTTGCTTTGGTGTTCAACTTATTCCTCTTTTCTGCTATGAGAGTGAAGCATATACAGCCTCAAATATTAACGGAGCTCAAACATTCAATGAACAGAGCTTATGTTGTGGAAGAAAGAAAATAGTAAGAAAACTGGGCCTAGTAAGATGTTACTGAAATTTATTCAATTAAACTTTACTTCACATGGACTACTGACCTAATTAGCAATGGTTAGAAAGCATCTAGGATCTCTGGATTATCTGCCCTGTATTCAATCAATATATGAACATCCGATTGCTGCTAAGTTTGCTATCACACTTTATGTCCTGGAAACTCATTCTATCTGAGGATGAATGAGAATCTGTTAAGAGAAGCAAAATGTGGTCTGTGGTTAAATAAAATGTTTTTGAAGTACAAAATTATGATACATCAAGGGCAAAGATCGTTTTTCTTATTTCTCTTTTATGCAATATAGCACATGTTTAATAATTTCGAATATGTTGTGATTGTCTCTTCTTTGTACTGTTATTCAATTATTTGAATAATGTTGAAGGAAAAATGCATAATTTCCTGAACTAGAAGGATTGCATTCGATTGCTATTGACTTAAATATGATTAGAAAAACGTGTATACTTCTAAATGCTATATTTATCTGAACCTAAATGAAATGTAACTAATACCAAATGTACTGCATGTTCTGACCTGAATGAATTTGTTTGACTTAACTCAGTTGTTTCGCGCTTGATAGCCACAAATGGTACATATAACTTTTATGCAACTATGAATGTCTTTATAATTTACATTGATGTCTAAATTAATATTTCTTTGTACTAGTAATTACTTTTATGTGATGTAACGACAATACAACAGCACTTGTCCCAATAGGTGGGGTTGGTTATATGAATCAAAAGATGTCATTGCGTCTTGTCATGTGTTGTAATAACAATATGTGAAAATATACCATATTTTTGAACTTCCATTCAATGTATGGTTTGGACTTCAGAGTACGTATTGGTGAATGTTTGACTATATTTCATAGACAAGTGAAATTGAAAGAAAGTGAGAAAATCTGCAAGAGTTTTCTGGAAAGGCAAATCTTGTTCTGGGAAGTACTTTGTTAGCAAGTCTGCAGGTTTATCAATTGAGGGAATATAAGATATGCGAAGTTTGTTTTATAAACTCTTTGCTTTAAGAAAAATAAGCTTAACTCCATCTGTTTTATCCTGGAGTGAAGCACTGGATTATGAATCAATTTGGTGCTTAAATTGTCACAATTATAGAATGTATGGTCACTAAATTTAAGGCTATATATAATATTGAAGGCCTTGAGTTGAGGCCACTGAGGAAGGCACTCATAAATCTGAAAAACTAACTTCAATGGGTGTTAATATTTGTTATGTTGTTATAGAAGACTTTGATGGTAGCCCACGAGTCTTGCCAAACATCATGCTTTGCAGAATTCAACAGTTTTGTTACTGAATTGAAATAGCACTGCTTAGTGATTGAAGATAGAAACATGCAGTAATATATTCTCGGACTTTAACCATTGCCACCTCCCCCGACCCTATTTTTCTCCCACAGATTCCAAGAATGTCATCTTGATGTGTGTTGAGACCTTTTTGCAGAACTGTGTCTTCTTCTTTCACTACAAGGCTTCATCCCAGATTCTGAGCTGAACTAAAATTGCCTGCTTTTAGCCTGTATTGTTGCTCCAGCCTTGTATTAGAACCATTTTTGCTGGTGCAAGTGTGTAGAGTGTATGGTCTCAAAGATCAATGGATCTCTAGTACCATGCCACAGGAAACTGATAGGTTGGAGATTAGGTTCCTAGAAACAGAGAAGAGTATGTATCTGTGTCTTGCAGTTACTAAATGCTACAGCCAAGTTTGTTGCATTTAAGCACTGATGCATGAAGCATGCCAACTAAATCTGCAATGGTTGAGCAGAGTCCAGAGGCTCTGGATCATTCTTAATCTGGCAAAAATTTCTTGATCACCATTACTCCTGGAAAAACAATTCCTGTCTCACATTTTAGGCTTGTAGTAGAAGATGCATGATAATCTAGTCAAAGAAGCAGGTTGTGGTTAAGTTAGAATGTTCTTGAATTATGAACTTAAGAAAGGATGGCCAAAAATTGTTTTGCAAATATTTTTGTGAAATTTAGCATTTGTGTGATAATTTTCAATATGTTATTTTACTTGTTTGGCCTTATTGATGGAGTGAATGATGCTGAAGTAAAAAAGTGCAGTTTTCCTGACCATTAAAGATCTATAATGGAGTGGTTGTGCCTGCAATGAGATGAAAGATTTTAAATATTTGTTCTTTTAAGTACATGATTTTCAATTGACCCTCAGTGATGCATCACTGTATTCGCCACCAGGTTTTGATATAAATAAACTTGTTCTCTCCAACTTCTTAGCTGTTTCTTACTCTTTTTTTCTTTGGATGATAAAAGAATTTCAATATGATGATGAGAAGGATAATACAAACTCGGGGTTAAGAGTTCCCCTATACAACAGCAAAATCCAAAAGCAAAAAGATATATATTGTGAGATTGTATTTCTAATGATTATTTTTTCTTCAAATGATATTTTTGAAATCTGCTGACTTACTTTTGTTTATACATGATGCAGAAATTAGAGTATTGGACTCATAGTTTTGGTTGGATGACTTCACAAACTTTCCTGGTTCATAGCATGATTCATGGCACCCTCTGGTAAATTGTATCCCAAAGCTATACTTCCATTTCATCTCTCTGGAGTTAGCTTTGGTGGCTGTTTGTGTGCCAAAATTCAGGCACCAATCCTTTTCAGGCATGGTAGTCAAGTGTGCTAGCTGTATTCATAGCTATATTTTACCATGCCATTTCACCAAAAGCAATTTCAGCTTGATAGTTGCGATTTGCTTCCTCATGCTTCTTGAATGAATGCATGTGCGACTCTTTGGATGCTTGTTAATGAACAAAAGACTTTGTCTTCAACTCGAGATCGCAGTTTTCTTTGACATGTTAGAGAAAATTTCAAATAGACGCCTAATTCAATGACATGACATGTTTTTAACTGAGAAACTTGGGCGAAAAGCAGCAGCAGATTAAGTTGTGCAGTGTCTATTATTTGCAAGGAAATCCATATTGAAGAGGCTTCGCTGAGAAGCTCTTTTTGTTCTTGATGATGTTGCTAGGTTAGAGGCAGAGCAGTAATTAGTCACTAGAACTAACAAGAGAGCCATTGATTAGTTTGTCTCTGGTTGTTGGGTCTTTATGTGACACCAAGAAGTTTTGGCTAGTACCAGTTCTCCAGAGGTTTATACATGACTTGCATGTTGATTATGCTATATTAGATGATATTCACCCCTATCTTTGTTATTTCATAGCAATTCAGGGATTGCCATTTAGAATGATGTGGTTCTTTTGTAAATCTTTATTTCTTGTCTCTCTGACAATTCAAAGAATTAAGTTACTATTCACTAGTCTGTTGCAGTACACATGCATCTTTTTAAACGTCCTATTAGATGATTTAAGAGTAATATTAACCTTTTATTTTATTTTATTTTCTTCATATTATCACAATCTTGTACGTTTTGGAAGACTCAAATTCAAGTTTAGGAGCGTATATTAATATTACCACATCTTTAAGTAATTTATGGATATTCATATTTTATGTTTATGGAATTGATTAAGAGCTAGAGAGAGAATTGTGTTGATTATGAGAAGTGTATAAAACACATCTCAACTAACTTTAGCGCTAAAAATCTACCACTTATTGTAGACGTTAAACGAGTCCAAAATGGAGTACATCCTGCTTAAGTTTTTGCTAGCGTGAGCTGAACAAAATGTCCAAATTTTCATCGTCTTTATGTTTCTAAACTAAATTGTTTATTCACAAACATTGGTGTTTTACAATTAATAAACAGCTAAAACTAGCAGCAGTTAACATTAGACAACATTTTAAAGAATCATTTGTTAGCAATATAATTCCGAAATAAAAATGGCGATGAGATGTGTTTGTAGAGTGATAGGGCTGTATAACAAATGATACACACACTGGTATCATCCTTCTATAGGGATTCATTCACCAAATAACCTCCATAGAGTTAAGCATCAAAATCACACATACAGTAAAAGTGATGAGCAATAAAACTACCTCTATGACTCTATGCTACCACAAACGCACTTGATGAACCTGTAAAGTGGTGAATTGAACCAAATAAACTCTTTGCAGCACCAAAATGTCTTATTCTATACACACCAGGATTCACATCATTTGGTATCCTCCATTCTATGGTTGCCTTACTCCTAGAACTGAGTTTAGAGGGCCTTGACCACTTGAAGCGCAAGCAAAAGTCGTCGTCATCATAAACAGGAACCCAATTATCCTCACCTTTATGAAATTCCACCAATGCGAAGGTGCCTTCGGTCATGAGGTCGTTCCTTGGGCAGGCTGACCAGAATGATGCTGTCACCATGTCACCACATTTGAAGGTGGAGTTCTGAGGCACATCAGAGCACACATCTCCGAAGTCTACTCCGTGTGGGGTTCCATCTACAACAACTGGTGGGAGGAAGCTTATTTGCTTATCCAGGAGATCAGGGGGTTGTGGACCGGGTTCTACCGGTTGGCCGCTGATGAGGGCCTTTGCAAGCTTCTTGAACTCCTGAATGTATGCGCTCAGTGTGTTCGGACCATATAGTGTGGAAGCACCCTAACAAAGTTATATGACTGAGCTTGAATAACTAACTATAAAGTTAAACTAATGTTGCATTTTGTGCTTGCTA
The DNA here is from genome assembly GCF_003086295.3 of Arachis hypogaea. Taxonomy (NCBI): domain Eukaryota; kingdom Viridiplantae; phylum Streptophyta; class Magnoliopsida; order Fabales; family Fabaceae; genus Arachis; species Arachis hypogaea. The sequence goes on along the minus strand of NC_092036.1, from coordinate 5,081,190 downwards.
TGGAAATCAAACAAAAGTGTTTGCTGCAAGATTCATGTTATTTCAAGAAAAATTATAACTGACCTCGTATCTTTGCACCTGGTACTCTTCATATGTTGTTACATACTGCGAATAAGTATTAGTCAACCCTGCTATAACAACATGCATGTTTTTAAAGTCCTTGTCATTACTTAGCACTGTCTTAACCATATCACGAAGACGCCTACCAGCCATTGTTGAGAACTCTGTCAGAATAAAACAATATTAAACATGCATGAAGCATCTGAAGAAATATAATTTCCAAGGAAAAGAACAATAAAAATAACTATTATATACAATGCATATTCTGTCTTAGTGAAGCAGCTGTTAGAGTTTGAGGATGAGAAGAATGAAGATTCAAACAATATTATTTATAGCAAATAAGTGTAGGGGAGAAGCTAGTACCTCCTGGTACACAGAGAATCACAAACTGCCCAATTCGGAGGATCTGGATTGGAAGTATTGATGGCTGCAAAATTAACACAGAAAAGCTTTATATACAAGATTTATGTTGTTACTAACTAACAAGCACTACACTGCATGTGCGAAAACAGATGTGAGACTTCTATATCGAACTTCTGTTAAAATAACATCCTTTAGTTGTCCGACACACTAACCTTCCCTGACATACCCATTTTTGACATGAAATACCAAACATAACCCTCTCTTCTCAAACAAAGATCTCAAGGCATTTTAAATACTCTTAAAAGAATTCAAGAAGACTGAAAGTGTCTAGATAAAATAGAGCTCTTGAGTGGGAAGAAAAGCATATCACAACAGCAACAACAACAACAAAGCCTTATCTTAATAGGTAGGGTTCGTTACATGAATTAAACGACACCATGGCTTCATATTATGTGTCATGTCTTGGCGAGATCGTTTACATAGAAATCTTGCTTGACAACTTCATGCAGAGTCCTTTTAGGTCTTTTTCTACCTCTAACCACTGGTCTATCTTCCATTTGATCTATCCTTCTCACTGGATGCTCTACCGACCTTCTCTCCTAATAGAGTGAGCTGAGTAAATAATCTAGAAGGGTCTAGAAGCTAGAGTAGATTCCACCATCTTTTCTGTTAATCCAACTTTCTCTCATCCTTATTTCTTATTCTGTCCATACTCATGATGTCTCATCCATCGAAACATCCTCATTTCACCCATGTTGAACTTATGTCTGTGTTCAACTTTTTCCACCCAACACTCCATCCCATACTATATAGCTGGTCTCATAACAGTGCAAGAATGTACTCTTAAGTTTCAAAGATATTTTTTTGCTGTATATAAAATACAAAACACTTTGTTATTTTGACCAACCTACTTGAACCTTATGGTTTACGTCGTCCTCTATTCCTTCGTTATCTTTAATAATACAACCAAGATACTTATATCTCTTCACTTGTGGTATAACATCTCCAATTTTCACTTCTGTGTTAAACTTGCATTCCATATAGCCTTTCTCATCTGCTGCTAAACTTGCATTCCATATACATGTGTGTGACTTGTGCACAAACTATGTACCGCCAAAAACTTGTCTCCAGAAATCTAACTTCACAGTGTTAAAATCTACTAGTGTTAAAGAGACTCCTTATAGAAGAAAGCATCACTAAACCAAGGGACTACAAAATCAAAATATTCAGGATGAACGAGTGTAACTTACAGCCCAATCATAAGGTTTCTTCATTTCACCAGTATCAAGCAAAATCGGCTTTGGATGCTGACAATCTATTTGCTCCTTGCTTGGTGTTTTAAGTAAGTCACGAACCATTTTCCAAAAAGGATTGCCCTGCCATACAACATCATGACAAATATTTAAGAATTCAAACCTACGAAAATGGTTGCCACAAGCAAAGTGGATAGATGATTACCTTATCATCACCTTGCTTGAAATCAAAAGCTCCAGGTCCATCAGTTGTACCAGCAGCAAATGCAAACCCCATTGCAGCAGGGCATGTCCTTACGACCTTGGAAGCTCCACGTTTGTGAATAGTAACTTCAAGCGTGGATAAATCTATATAGGCATGTCTATAATCAACATCCCCTTCAATTTCATCCTTTGCTTCATTGAAAAGTTCCACTGCTTTTCTAAATTGCCTTTCCCCTATGATGCGTGTACTTTCGAATTCATCTGGGTAGCTGTCACATTACATTGAGGATGAAATTTACTAATTTAGTAACTATTACAGGTCTAGCAACATTTGCAAGCACTTGTGAAAATTAAAACATGCTAGAAATAATTACCCAGGTCCTTGGCCATAGCACAACTCATTCTTTCCTCCACATGTACTATGATTGAAGTCACAAGGTAGACCAGTGTCTATACAGAAAGCTCCAAGCACGTTTGGAGTAACATCGCCACAATTTGATTGGCAAAATGCTGATACGAATTCAGGCTTGCCAGCCTGCCTACGTGCACTTCTCACTCGTCTTGCAACGCTCGAATTTTTGGTTGCTGATCTACTGGGAAGTGATTGAAAGTTGGCAGAAATTTCCAGTAATTCATGATCTGCACTTAGATTTTAATCAGAATATACATAGGAAAAAAGCTAAATAGTACAAAACTTATGGCACGAAACGACATGTGAATATGAAAGTGAGCTGTGTTTTTTAGTTGCACATTATTTTTTTTTCTCTCATCTTACACTCCAATCAATGCCTAATCGGTTATCAGAGCGTATATAACACTGGTACGAAACCTGATTCATACTGTGTAGCAGCTCTCAAATAAATATAATGACCTGAAATTCACATATAGAAGTAGACACTCTGATGCTAATAACTTAAGACACTTATCTTGTATATCAAACATGTTCTGGAAAATATGCTAATAATTTCAGTAGAGATGAATTACAGGACAAAAAGAAAAGGCTAAGTAATTTACGGTTATCAAGAAGACCAGGAATTATATTTGAGACTCTTCGTGGCAAGCGATCATTCTTCAATCCAACAGAATAATTTCTTTCAGAACTTTCTTTCTCAAACCAGTTTTCCATAAACCGTGCAGCAGCACCTTTATTATCCCCACTAATCAATGAATTTGTGCGGCTCATTGAAGTCCCATGTGTCGCAAACCAATTGAAGCTTCCAACAGGTCCAAAGTCATCATCAACAAACTTTAAAAGTGTCATCTCTTTATCAACATCATACTTGTATTTCTTTCGCTCTGCAGCAGGATTGTTGAGATAAGCACTGGGACTGCGATTTATACTGGCATCTAGGAGTTCTCCTGCAAGTTAAAGATAACTTTCATATGACTAATGAATCATAAATAAAATGACATAATAGCTAACAGTTATCTCTGTTGGATCAGATGCTAGCACCTATGTATGGAATATTGCCTAAGGCCTAAGGTGGATGGAAGGAAAAGTCCTAAGATAATTTCTCTCACCCTTATTGACAAGTATTGATCCGGGGCGGAGATTTTCATGGGCCTGGACAATACTCTTCTCAATTCCATCAACAAGGACATCAAATGACTGGCGCACAAATCCAAGAGATGTTACAATATACACAATATATTGGAGATAACCTCCAGGGCCAGCATGCGTGTGAATTCCACTTATAGCTACATTCTCTTCAGTATACAGATCACCATACCTGCCCAAAAAAATGAAGCAAAACTTCAGCACAATAAACATCAGTTATTACGAGCATCGATCAAAAGAAAATTTTTTCCATGTGGTCAAGCTAATTTAGAAACTTAAAGAATTGAGCTCATTCATGAATTGGAATTCATTTCCTTGAATTTGAAACTAAATAATAGCATAGATTTGAACTCTTTCAAAGACCTCAAAAGTAAATCATATTCATTCGGGGTATAGTTTCCAAATCAATTCTTGATGGATTTCAGCCCAAAACCTGAAACCAAAAATGCCCAATTCAAAACAATTCTTTATGTATTTCAATACAAGTGAAAAATTGTTAACACATTTTAATTCATTTCATGCTTATTCCACATCACATAATTTGATTTCAATTATGTAATTTCCTAATTCATTATGAACATCATAAGTCAATTCTATCAAAGCACTGACACTAGCCAACTTGGGTACCTTGCTTTGAGCCTCTCAATTACTTTGATAGTCACAATCTGTGAAGCCATGCAAGCATCAAGATTCACAAACACCACCCTCTTACCGTCTTCATCGGCAACAATGAAAGCGCGTGCCCTCAGCCTGAAGTGAATCCCAGATGCAATTTGTTGTGTGTTAGCATACCCCATCATGTTAACATCAGCTGCAGGTCCAGTAATGTCATAGCTTCCAAGACCAATCAAGTAATCAGAATCAGAATACACACCACCACTCTTCAGCAGCAGAAGCATGAGCAAGAAAATGGTCCAAATTTGAATATCTCCACATGTTCTCCAAAGACTCAAATAATGAAAGAAAGGGAACTCCATCACACACACCCAAGTTCAAAGCAGAAAATAAGGAACTTGTTTTTTCAACCTTAGCTAATTCTTCTTCTCATTTCCCTTCACCAAAAATCCAAAACACGAAGCTTTCAGTTACTCATAAAACAAATTAACCAAAAAAGAAACGCAGAATTGAAATTTCAAAAGTACAAGTGCGATCATCACTGATCAGAATTCAGAAATCATATTGGGGGAAAAGTAAGAAAAATTATAAATCCTCCTAATCCAAAACCTTACACATGTTGAGTTGTGTTGAATATTAAATATTGCATAAAAAATATAAGCGATGCCATGAGTGAAATTTTGAATTATAAGAGTGTTAAGAACACCAATAATAGTTAAGCCCATTAATCGGTAAAATAATCAGTTTTCTCACCACCCAAATGAAGAAAGTTGCGAACTTTACATGAAGCTTCAGTTCAGTTAAACTCTTGAGTTGACTGTCCGAGAGAGAGAGAGAGAGAGAGAGAGAGAGAGAGAGAGAGAGAATAAAAGAAGGAGTATATAGGAACTAAAAAGTGGGAAGAAGTGCAAACAAGAAAGGAAAGAAACAATGAATGGTTTGGGTGAAGAAAATCAGGAATGAGAGCATTCACTTCGTTGGTTTCTATTAGAAGCTTCCCCTTTTGGCATCATTGTTTCTCACTTCTCAGTCATCCAAGGAGGCAAGGAGCCAAGGAACTAATTTAAAAAAAAAATGGCTAATAAAATAAGACATATGTTAATATTATTTTAATTAAACTTTTTTATAAAAAAATATAAAAGATTATAAATTTTAATATATTTATTAACAAAATAAATTTCTACTATTGATAATTTTGACATATTAAAAATCTTAACCTGCATTTTGAAAACTAAATCCTTTAATAGAATTAACATGGCAACCATTGAGGCTATTCAGGATAAAAATAACTATAATGTTTTAGGCAATAAATATTTTTAAAATGTATTAAAATTTTGAATTTTTAGTTTTTTAATATAATTTTTCACATTAATAATTTTAACAAATGGGCCTGAAATCTGAATATATTATTAACGACAAAAATTTGCACCAAGTTTTTAATTAAGCCACGATATAGCATGTATGAATGTGTAGTATAGATGTATTGTGTAGTACTGACACAAAAAAAAAATTAAGTGACAAAAACAATTTTTTTTGGATCTTTTCTCTACTTTCTTCAATAAAACTAACATAAAACGTTTTTTGGAAGAGCAATGCTAAAGAACCAAAAGAGTATTAGTCAAAAATCAACCAAATATCTCTGGCTGAATCCAAAATCTCTATGAATTAATATACATAGATGTTGCTTCTGCTAAATATCAGAATATTTCTTTTTCATACTAAATGGATGTTCTTTTATATATTTTTCGAAATTTTTTTATTACAAATGTGAATGTCTCTATTTCTTTAAGAATTTCATTTTTTTATTTTATAGATATTTAATTATTTTTGCTAAAATATAACTGGATATTTCTTTTGTTAAGTATTAGGATGTTTTTTTCATATTAAGTGAATATTTTTTTATATTTTTGTAATTGTTCAAAAACTCCTTTTGACTAAAATCAAGTGTGTACTTTGCAGTTTCTTTAATCATCAAAACGGCATCTAATATCCCAAAACGCACATGTCGGTGATAGAAGACATGTGCATGTGTTGGAAAGGTTGCTGAGCCAAACTTTGTTGAACTGGTTACAGGGTAGGACGGTGGTTAATTGGGCCAGGTTGTTGATTGGGATTATAAACCGACTGCTATTGGATAGGAGGGGTACCTTGGCCTTGAACAGGTGAAGCCATATGCAGTCTCTGTAATTACTTCCGGTCGAAGGAGCTAGTGGAGGTGACGAAGATGTGTAGGGAGATGAAGAGGATGGTGCCGGAGATATTAGAGGTGGAGGTTGATTCGAAGGGAGGGCCGGGGATAGTGGAGGCCGCGATGAGGGTTTATGCAGAAAAGGAGAGTGTGGTGGAGGTGTTGCAAGCGATGCAAGGAATAAAGGCGGCGATGAAGAGATTCTTCTTCGGTTACAAGCAGGTTGTGGCGGCGGTGATGGAGAGTGCAGAGGTTGGTGGGAACCGAGTTGGTTCCGGCAACTTGCTGATAGAAAAGGAGTGGGTCGCGGTGGGAGGGGGAGAGGGCCTGACGGTGAGAGAGAGGTCTGTGTGTGTGATTGTTGGAGGTGAGTAGGTTAATATGAAAGAGAAGAGGAACGTTTTTATAGGTTTTTATAGGTTTGAATTAGGTTTACTTAATTTTTTAAATTTTTTAAATTTTAAAAATTTAAAATTAATTAATTATTAATATAAATTAATGTGATTTTGTTTAATTTTTGTTGATAACTTTTTTGATTCCATATACTTTTCCTTTTTAAAATAATACATCAATTTTTTAAAGAGTAACATAAATTTTGACGAATAATACACTATTAAATAACATAAGAAGTCAGTGATAACAACCTTCAGATATGAAAAAAAAAATATTATTTTCTCCCATAATAGAAATATTATGTGCACTTTATCGAAGAGTGAGTGGAAGCTGATAGCTTTAGATAAGTAAAGATTCAGATAACCTCATCTTAAGCATAGGAATTTGATTAAAGTGGGTGTAGGAACAAATGATGTTTAATTATAGGATAGAAGTAGAAGTGGCTAAGACCTGTGAGGGAAGAGAAAACGAATCAGCAGGAATAATATAGAATAACCATGTAAAGATATGAATACAGTAATTGATTTGGATGATTAATCTATCAATTCTGGAAGAGGAAGTGATAACGTCATAAAGGAGCAACCAAATGAAGAGGAATCAAAAGTTCTAGAACAAGAGCAACCTAACTATTTAAACTTGCTTTGAGTAGATGGTCAACCAGGATCTTGCCGTCACATAGGCTGCATAGGTACGGAACATTGAAACAAGGATAGAAACACAAAATTATATTTATGTAAAGACTTTGTCTTAAGTGGGAAAAGTATATTCAATTCTTGATGATCTTAAAAGAAAAAATTATAAATAAATTACATAAATGTCCTTATCTTCTTTCTTTTTTTCCATCTTCCTCTTCTTCTCACATTTTTTTTTCCGTAACCACCGCTGTCACCATCGTTTCTGTTGTATCCACCTTCATGACGGTCCCACTTCTGTATCCACCACCACCGCCCTGGTGGCTAAATCCGCCACCACCATATCCACCGCCGCCTCCGCTTCTGAAGCCACCTCCGCCACCTTCACGGAATTGAGTCTCGTTGACGGTGATGTTACGAGCCTCGTTGACAGTGATGTTACGAACGTCAAGGCTGGAACCGTTCATGTCATCAATCGCATTCCTCATGGCTTGCTCAGAAGCAAAGGTCACAAATCTGAAACCTCTGGATCTTTCAATTTCGCGATCGTTGATGACTTGAACACAACCACGAGAATTCACATCAGATCTGAGTAAGAACAAAGATAATTAACAGATTCGAGAACCGAATAGAAACTGATCGATCTTCGCCTTTGAATCAAAGATGAAGAAGGAACGTACCTATTGGCGGATAATAAGAATCATAATAGTAACAAAAGTAACACAGAGATCAAGTAATGGAAAACAGATCAGAGAGATCCTAGCGGTAACAAATCCAAATCCGAATTGGTGTTCAGATCCCGATCGATGAAGCCTGCAATAAACGGACCTTTGATTCAACGATTTCTCCGTAGGCAGAGAAGGCTTTCTCTAGAGCTTCGTTATCAGTAGCCCATGTAAGCCCACCAACGAAGCACCAGAACTCAACATCTGCGGCAGCCATTGAAATATCTAGATAACGACGACGGCGGCTCGGTGATGGCAAGACGCGAATGAACGACGGTGAGGACGGTGCACGCAGAAGCAGTCCAAGAAGATGACAACGACGACGACTCCTCGTGGCGGCTCTTCATGGTGGCTGTGCTCCTCCTTTCAGCGACGTCACCGGCAAGAGGGGTGATGGAAAAAAGATGAAAAGAAAGGACAAAAATGTAATTTTAAAATAGAAGTATTTATAACAATATTTAAACATATATATAATTATTATATTATTAATAAAAATTTTAAATCTGAGCCATTGATTCAAAAATTTAATGGTCATGATTTATAGAGAATCTTGGACCATAAAGGTTTTGAAAATACTTTTTCACTGAAGAAAGCTCCTTATGTGAGACAGAAATAAAGATATTATATTCAAAGAGAGCTAAAGAATTTAAATATGAAAAGAATGTGTATTTTTTCAGAAAATGAACATTTTTGATATATATATATATATATACAGGAAGGTGGATGTAGCAGAGGTACAGGAACAAAACGCAGGTAACATGCTGACTCAGCACGCAACCCACGTGTTGAACACTTGTCAAAATCTGGAACAACACGCAAGTTCCGTGTTGACCACGTGTCAGTCATCCGTCAACACGCATGATGCGTGATTCCAACGTGGCAGCAACACACATGTTGCGTGTTGCCACGTGGTGGACGTTGGTTGGACGGTCTCGCAACACGTTGCCTGCGAAGAGAGTCTTCCGTCTATAAAAGCAATGCTCGTAAGCATGTTGCTTCATTCTGAGAGAAGTATTTTCCTCCAAGGTCGGTACGATGGAGGGGACTAACAACATAGTGGTTTACCACAGCGGTGAGGTCGTACGAAATATGTATGAGGGTGTGAGTTTTGCATGTGAGAATATATTTTTGTTAGTGGTTTCGTGCACTATAACGTTCGTAGAACTACAATACGGGCTCTGTCAAAGCATAGCGGCTGATATTGTGAAGAGGGTGACCAACATTCTCTACACGAGTCTGGTTGTCGTATTTGGCGGCCTGATGCAATCAGAAGTTATGCCAATCATCGACGAAACAAGTATTCAGCGAATGTGTCGTATTCACCAGCAAACTCAGGTGCAACACCCGAGGATTGAGTTATATGTTGAGTTTGAGCATATTGTTACAGATGAAGTTCAACATGACCCAGATGTACAAGATGATAGATGTGAGGCGTACTTGGAATTGAGCAATGATAGCGATGAAGAGTTCAAAGCTACGTACGAAGCCGGTGATGAGGACAATGATGGCGATGTGGTAGGTGAGGCAGTGGCAGAAACTTTAGTGGTTCCAGCAGTAGTTAGTCAACCGATGGGCATTCCACCCTTTATTCATAGTTTGGATCTTGACGCCATGCATGCACTGGAGTTTTCCGATCATGCAAACATAGGTACGTGAGCAGTGAATAATATGTTTACTTGATTTTGTTTTAGCGGATCAATGAACGACAAATATATTTTCTTATAGGTGTCGCTGATCTTGAGGATGGGGAGTTTAGGATCGGAATGGAATACGGTTCAAGAAAATCAGTCATTGCGGCAATTCGGAGTTACACTATCTCCAGAGGAGTCGATTACCTTGTTTATGAATCCGAGCCACAGACGTTCCATGCAAAGTGCAAGAATTACGGACGTGGGTGCGACTGGCTTATCCAAGCCAGCTTGATACAGAAGAAAGCCTGTTGGGAGATTCAAAGATACAACGAGAGGCACACGTGTTCCATGGGAACGATCTTACAGGATCACTCGAAGTTAGACTCGGACATGATTGCTGAGGCTATGAAGCCATTGGTTGAGTCTGACCCATCCATAAAGGTCAAATCTATAATTGCAGAGGTTTAGGAAAGATTCAACTACACTATTAGTTACCGGAAGGCTTGACTGGCAAAGCAGAAGTCGATAGCCAAGGTTTTTAGTGGATGGGAAGAATTTTACCAAACTTTGCCATTGTGGTTCTTGGCGATGGTTCAGAAGATGCCTGTTTCACAAGTTCAAGAAACTGCTCACTTGGGGTTCGCTGTCGAAAATCGCGAGACTCTGGATGACCAAGTTATCGGTCCAACTAGTCACAACCTCTCCGTCGATCAGTAGGCCGAATAAGTGTAACACGTCCTCCAGTGTCACTGTAACCTCACCCACTGGCATCACAAAAGTATGTGTCTCCGGCCGCCACCTTTTCACAAAAGCAGCTAGCATCGCGGAATTCTCTCTGATCACTCCAACTCTCGAGAGCTGATAGAACCCGGTGGTTTGTAAGACTTCCTCAACCGTTGGATGCCACGTTTCTGGTTGGTCAAGCTTACGGGGCAAAAAATTTCTATTAGCCTGATAAAGTTCAATAAAAAATATTAATTTAATAAATAACAAAAAATTAAATTAATAATTTTTTATTATTTACATTACGCCATTCTCTTAATTAAATCATAAAATAAAATAACAAAAATATTAAACACAAAATAACATACAATAGCCAGTTTTATTAATTTATTTTACTAAACAATGAACCATACATAACGAAAGAAATAATAATAATAACAACTAGATTCAAATTAATAAATTAGATAAATTAATAAATTTGTGTTAATAATAATAATAATAATAATAATAATAATAATAAAAGCATAATATTTAAGATATATAAATTTGTTAAAAATATATAATAAATTTGTTATCAATTTAAATTTATTATCTTATATTCTTGTTTAGCTAAGATTTATATTTAAGATGTAATATTTTATTATTCAATTAATTATATATTCTATCAAAAAATATAGAAACAAAACTATATCATAATCATACAAACTATTAAACTAATATGAATCAAGTAAATACTAATAAATTAATACAAAATAATAAACTTATATAATTAGAATACCCAGATGATTGATAACATGATTTTCAAGAGACGTATAATCACGTACCATTATAAATATATTAATCTAATTCTCAATTTTAAAATTAATTTAAAACATTCCTAAACCCCAAACCCCATCACTCCTTTGTCCCTCTCAAAGAAAACAATGAAAACTATCACAACTCCACCACCATTTTATAATACATCCGCTGCCAACCCCCAACGTCCAACATTAATAGCTGCTGTTCCTGGTGCGGGGCCTCCCTCTTACGACACGACACGTGGATTGCGTACTGCACAGGATGCTGACACGTGGACGGCTGAGACTAATACGCAGCTTGCGTGCTACATGGATATTGGACACATGGCTGGACTAGGCTTATACGCAGCCTGCGTGTTGAGTTGGCATTGCACGTTACGTTTGCATTTTTGGTGAACACGTCAACACGTTACCTACGTGTTGATCAACACATTATCTATGTGTTAGATTCCTTTTTTGACAAATCCATAATTCTATAAAATACCTCAAACAACTATATTCAAATAAAACACCACTCATTTTTCTATATGTAAAATAATTTCTGTCCAAAGAAATTGACTAGTATATTTTGTATTTGTTTTGATAAAAAAGACATAAAAATATTAATAAAAAATATATTTTATTTTTTATTTTTTTAATTATTTTATTAATTTTGTTAATTATATTTTTTATTATTTTTTTGCTTTCTAAATTTTTTAAATAATAAAAATAAAAATAAATTAATTTTTTATAATTTATTTTAATTTATTATTAAACAAAATAATAAAAACACTAAATTTTGTGTCTTTTTATCGGTTATATCTCGTTTTCCGTTATCTTGCATTGTTTTATCTATTCTTGGAACTAAACATAGCCATAAAGCTTACAAATAAGCCAGATAACTCAAGATATTATTAGGGAATAAAATGGAAGATAAGGGTGATAAACTAAATATTTCTTTTAACAAGAAATATATGAAGAGAGGTGGTCGAACCCAACTACTTTCAGAACCATAGTGAAATTGATGAGCCAAAAAGCCCTTTAAAAATAAGTGATGATGTGGTGAATCCTAATGTAACTTAAGTGATAGAGAAATATGAAGAACATGATCTAAACTGCCATCCAAATGAAGCAGTCTAATTATGAAAAGGAAAATATGTGGTTGCTTTAAGAATAAGGAAGCGATAAATCACGTATTTAAGTTATGTTGAGGTAATTTGCCTTTTTTGTCAAAGTAAAGTAGAAACAGTAAATCATGTATTCTTCTTTTATCAAAACCCTGGGTATATGTGAATCAAAACCATGGGTGAGATACAGAATTGATAGTATATGTTCTTGACTTCGCTTACTTGCTCTTGATAGCGTTGCTGAAGGGGTAGTAAGTATAACTTGTGGCTATATGTGGATTAATTCTATCTTAGAACCTAGAAAGTATAGTTCTATTTTGTCAAGAACCTTTAGAAATTGAGATCTTATTTTATGCTTATTAGTTGTGGTATTAGAATGTATTTAGTTATGGGTAAAAATGAGGATCTTGTTCTATGCTCTTGAGACATGGTAGTTGTGGTGTTGGAATGTACATGGTTATATATGTTTTTTTTTAAGTACATAGTTATATATGGTTGATCTTTTGTATAAGGTGTTTATTTAACCATTGATTTATAAATTTTATAGTTCAATGTGTGAAAACAGAGTCGAATTTTTTTGTTTGAAAGCAAACACAACGTACTAAAAGATGGAAGAGTCTTAAAGTGATGGAACTTTGTAAAATTTGTTCATGAATCAATTTATATGAAGTTGATGTTTATCAATTTGATGAATATCAAATGGAAGACTCGTAAAGCATTATGGCATGGTGATTTATATACCACTTGTATGATAAAATTTCTAGTCAAGGAATAATGTTACATTTTGGTCAACTTAAAAGATGATATAAGTTTTGGCATATAAAAGCTTCATTTTGGTTAAATCATATGATTACTAAACATACAACTTGATAAGTGTAGAAAAAACAAGTTAATAAGATATGATTTGGATAAATAAGCTAGTTAAGTTATAATTTTTTATTTGATTAAAATTGGATGAGTTAGCTTAGTTTAAATTTTTGATTTGGTCAAAAAACAAATTATTAACTAATTATGTATTAAAAATAAGTTGTAGATGATGATAAAATTAAATTGATATTTATCAACTTGATAAAGTTATACAAAATGATAAGTTAATAAGATTAAATTCATATTATCAACTTGATAAAGATTGAATAAGTAGTAATTTATTTATTTCTCGTATTACTACTTTGAACAAACTATATATAGGTGGTTAATATAATTTATTAATACATGTCAATTTTTAGATAGAATTAACGAGTGAAAATAATATGAGCGAAAATTAGTAAAATTTTTTATATATCTAATTCTGTTACATAAATTTCTATAATATGTAATAAAATATTATAGATTGTTTTATGTCTTTTTAGACATTCTAATTTTACAACTTAATCATATTATTTCTATTATTATTGCATAAACTATTTAGTTCAATTTTATTTATTTTTATCTGTAAATTATAATTGTGTTATTTTGTCTCATTAATTCTCATAACCTAACACAATGTAATTTGTAAGAATTCCCTTAATAATATTTTATATTTTATAACGAAAAAACAAATAATTAATTCTTTTGTCCCGATTAATAATGAAAAATAGAATTCTAACTAATTGGAATTAAAAAAAAAAAAAACAGAAGTAGAAAATTCTAACTTCTAACTTTAACTAACGTGCTTCAAACATTATGCTGCGAGCCTGCGACCACTGAAATGTCCCCCCTCAATCCATTGTTTGTTTCTTTGTATCATATGGATTATGGAAAATGGAAAATAATAAATATACATTTTGTTTTTGTTTTCTGATAACATATTAATATATATATAGAAAAATAAAAAATAATAAACCTCTTTCTCTCTCTTTCTGCCATCATTGTTTCTTGGCTGTCGAAAGCGCAGAGCCACCACTTCCAACTCCTCCCCCGTGCATGAGCTTCCGCCACCGACCTCCGCCACAGCTTCCATGCCAACTGCATCCGCTTCCTCGTCCGATCACATTCTAGACCGCCTGGCCTCCTCCGATGGAGAGGTGAAGCTTAAGGCCGTCAGAGAGGTGAAGAACCAGATCATCGGAAACCGCACCAAGAAGCTCTCGTACATCAAGCTCGGTGCAGTCCCCGCCGTCACCGCTGCCATCGCCGACGCCGACTCCGATGACAGCCTTATCGTCCAGTCCGCCGCAGCGCTTGGCAGCTTCGCCTGCGGCGTCGACGCCGGCGTCCGCGCTGTCCTCGACGCCGGAGCTTTTCCTCATTTGATCAGGCTCCTCTCCGCTTCGGATGTGAAGGTCAATTCCGATGATCGGAACGGTTATTTTTTCAATTTTATTTTTATTTTTATTTTTATTCATGAATTGGATTGTTTCATCCGCAATTTGTTCGATCACTATATTTCGTTTCATTCCAATTTTTCAGTCATTTAAGCTCTCTGCCAGAATTACTTATTTAAATTGCAATTTCCTTTTCTGGAGTCAATTATGATTTTGGGAATGTAATTAATGCTTCCTAATTCTTCTTGAGTGGTAGAATATATTTTTGGAATTATTTCTCTATTGTGACTGTTTTTCTCTTCCTAATTGTGTGGAGTTGGGCTTTAAAAGCTTGTTATTTGTCACTATCATTTTGTTAGTATATTCTCGGATCAATTAAATGCTTGTTAGTGTTGCCACAGTGAAAATTTGTCTTTCTTGGTTAGGGGATGGTAGTTTAGAGTGACAACGGAAAGGGAGTGAAAATGGAAGGCAATTAAGTGATTCCAGTGCTTTGGGTTGAAAGATAAAAACAGGAAATGCTTGTGGCTTATTGATTGTTGATTTTCTCTTAATAGCCTTTTCCCTCCTGTTTCAGGTTGTAGATGCTGCTGCCAGATCTTTACGAATGATTTATCAATCAAAACTAGCTCCGAAGTATGAATTTTTTAAAGAGGAGAACATTGACTTTCTTCGTTCACTGTTGAAGAGTGAGAATGAAAATCTTACCGTACTTGGTGCAGGCATTGTTATTCATTCTTGTGAGACAAATGATGAACAAAATAAATTATGTTGTGCTGGCATTTTGGAGAAGCTTATTAGCCTTCTTGATGGCTCTCTGAGTCAACGAGACGCTAGTTTAGAGTCCTTAGCTGCAATCATTAAAAACGACCCAGAAGTTATCTCAAAGTTTGTTGACCTTCATAGTGGAAGAGCATTAAGTTCTGTAATTGAATTAACTAAGGACAGATTTCCTCGGACAAGGTTATTAGCTTGCTTGTGTTTGATTTGTGTAAAGAATTCTTCTTCCTGCTATCTCCAAGACATAGGAACCAAAACCAAATTAGTGTACATTTTGCTCGAGCTCCTTGATGACTCTGGTCAAGTAGGAGATGAAGCTTCTTTTGCTTTCTCAAGTTTGATTGCAGATAAAGAAGATATGCATAAGTTAGCATTTGAGGCAAATGCTATTGATAAGTTCTGCAGTACCTTGCAAAAGCATCCTTTACCTCCAAAGCGCCTTGAAGGTGTATTTCTGGCCTTGGGTAATCTTTGCTCAAAATTAGAGTGTTGCAGGTCAAGTTTTATTTCATTGCAGGTAAGTTGTTTCATTGACACTATTAAGAAAATCTCTTATATTCATTGCTAGTCCCCATTTCCTTTTCTTGCAATTTTTTGTTATCTGCACACATGCATAAATGCCTTTGCTGCTGCAAAAGCAAAACTTTAGTTACAATGCTTCTGCTAGCAGTTTCCATAGGAACTTGTTTGTCATGTTACTGGTTTGTTCAGAATAATGGGGTCAGAAGCAAATTATTTTTCCAGAAAATGATGTTATTTTTCCTTTATGCACTCCTTTTCCCATGGCATCATTTCATCTTGGAATATGTCACTGTGATATCTATATTTTGTATGTAAGGTGATTAAGATATCTCTATCTTTTTCATTTTTGGTGCCATGCATTTTCATCCATGTATATATTTTTTATTTGGGTGACTTTTCATCCATGTATATGTGTACTGCATTTTTTTTCCCAGAACTATTTTTGTACAATGGAAATCATTTTTAAATTTAATTAGCTCATATTATTTTCGTTTTAGCAATAATTGCTTAGGTTATGTATATTAGAGTTTAGATATAAAGTGGTAGTAGTTGTTGTTGTTTTTAGTTTCTATGTTTTTTACTTCTTTTTTTAAATTTTTGTTTAAAAAATATTTCTGGCATTGTTGCTGCCTTGCTGGTAAAGACTAGAGAAACTTTTACCCCATTGAGTTAACTACCTTGCAACCATTTTTGGCAAAATACAGTGAAGTCTAACATAAAGATTGGATCTTTTGCATCTTTTAGACAAACTGATGAATTTAATTATTTAGAAGTGATAGTGAGTCTGTATACTTATACTGTTGACGTAATATTTTATACCATCCCAAGCTCCCATCTATTTTCTACTAGAACCAATTTTGACGTTTCTTCTCAGGCCATAATAGATGAAGTTATAATGCAGCTTTCACTAGTTAACTGTTTATTCATATATTAAGTACACATTTTTAATCATCTTTTTCTTTCTTTTTCATTTTTATTTTTTTAAAACAAATCTGAATATAGGTATTGGATCTAGTAGTCGATGCCTTAACCCATGATGACACCATTGTACGTGCTGCAGCTTGTGTTTGCTTAAGAAGTGTCTCTCGTTCAATCAAGGTCTGTAAATGAGATAACATTTGGTACTTGAAGTCTTTTATGCTATGTAAAGCTCAAGTCTCATAAAATTTTATTCAGACTCTGAGTGCAGGTCATTTTTTGACTGAAAAGGCTGCCATTTCTCTATTTCAGCTTCTCTCTGATCATTCTACTAATGTCCAGGTATCCTGTTGTATCTATAATGTTTGTTTTTGTATCTAGGTTAAACTGAATGTTCATCTATTGCTCATTAATCAATATGTGACAGTGTATGCTGTTCTGATGATAATTCAGGTGTTATTTTATTTTGGTTTTAAGTATGTCAAATACACATTGTATATGTTATCCTGTGACAGTATGACCTATTATTAACCATAAATAGGCGTTTGCCTTTAATTAGACTCAAGGTGTCATGTTCTTTTTCACAATCCCTGTTCTTTGAAGAGAAAAATTGTTCTCATTTCCCATAACAAAACACATATAGCCTCATTAATGTTGTTTAAGCCCATCAAGGTGGAACATTTCCTTTCTTATCTCCAGGTTGCAGCCCTTGGTGTCATCAGTAACATAGCGATTGGCTTTTCATTGCATAAGTCAGTATTCATGCAATATGGAGGCATTAAAGAGCTTGTGCAATTGACAAAGTCTATGGATTCATCTCTAAGGCTAAATGCTATATGGGCCTTGAGGAACATGGTATTCCACGCAGATAAAATATGCAAGGAAGTAATTTTTGTGGAATTGACAGCATCAGCAATCGCTAGCCTTATCTGTGGTATTGACACTCAAGGTCTTCTTTTTCTGATTAATTCATATCGACCGAGTAAGTTGTCCTTGATTATGTGTATTCTGCAGATCCTGAGCCTTCTGTTCAAGAACAAACTATGGGCCTTGTCCGCAATTTTGTTCACGGATGTATATACTCTGTTGAATATGCTTTTGCTGAAGATGGTATCATACTAGATGCTATTTTAAGGCAATTACAAAAATCTTCAAAAGTTGAAATTGGTATACAGGTTGGAGTATCTTTTGTACCTAATTATTTTTGTATAGAGTAGAAGATGTAAATTTCCAGATTCTCTTAATATCACTGTGTAGCAATCCACTTAATGGGATAAGGCTGTTTTTGTTATACTGATATCATTATACTGTAATATTTCAAATATTTTATATCTATACCTTAAGGATTGGGGTTGTGGTCAATTTAGTTACTAGCTTGTTATCTGTAATTTGTCATTCTTTCCTAAATGGCATTGTCATTTAATGTCAATACTGTTACAGAATAACACATCAATATGATAACTAAGCACAACAAAGAATTTCTATTTATTAAAATAACAGGTATGGACTAATTTTATTGAATGGTTCTTCTCCTTTAAGCTGATTATTATGTCTTGGTTCTTTTTCCTTGTAGGGGATGTATGTATTCGTCAATATTGCTAGCGGAAATGAGTTTCATAAGGAATCTGTAATGCAGCTACTTTTTCCTCAAGCAGAGAATGAGTCTCACTCTTTTTTCAACCAGTTTCTGCAGAGCAATAACTGGCATTTACGCTCAGCTTCTATTTGGGTTATAGTTAATCTCACTCTTCCTGAAAGTCCCAATGCATTTGGTCGAATTATGATTTTGCGTAGGCTTGGCATAGTTTCTCAAATACAGAGGATGGTCAATGATTTTCACATGGATGTGAAGGTTCTTTTATTCTTCATCCCAAACTAAATTCGTTTTACACTTTTGTTAAGTATTATGTTAATTTTCTTCTATTGCTGCAGCTTCGTGCGAGACATGCACTTGGGCAGATTATTACTTTTGGTGATAGCTAAATCTAATCAAATCCTTGGATACAATCCCTTTGGCACAGGCAAAGATGGGAGATTTCAGTAGAAATTGTTTTCTTTTGTATTCACATCTTATGTATGTTGCATCCTGCATTCAAAATCAGCTTTCAATATGGTATGCTAATTTTTTTCAGCAGATGATGTTTAATAGGGCACTCTGTTTACTGATTATGGGTGTCCTGAGAAGTTTCCTTAGAAGATACTAGTTTTCTATTATGTCATATATCTGATTGCTTCTTTAATGTTTCCCTTTCCAGGTGTATCAAGTTGCATTAGTTTTTCTTTTTTAACCAGTCAGAGCAGTGTGAAAGCTTTCTGATTCCATAAGCACTCCTGATCAGGTTACTTTCAGAATCTCATTTTCTTAACTGCACACAATATTATGTGCTACTTTTTGTAAATCAGAGGATCAATGTAGATTTACAGGCTTAGTGTTGTAAGATATGAGTAGTAAATGTATAGTTTAGAACTCAGCTTCAACTTCATTCTGGTTTAGGCATACTGACAATTAAGGGAATACTGTATATGTAAGCACCATATAAAGGGTAGGGGTTGGGATATTTCTGGCAGTGATGGATGCCTTGTAAACTTCTGTCTTTCTGATTCTTAAATTATTTGAGCTCTGATCCAAAAGCTGGAAAAGCCCTGAGCCCACTTGGTTTCAACAATGCTTCTTAGTTGTTTCTCATGAATGCTATATTCCAAATAATTTGTTAGGCAATGTTTTGAGAAAGGAAGCATAGTCTTTTTTTATGTTTTATTTTTTTTATCAAAATTCTTGGTCAATTTAAATAGAAACGGTTATAAACATATTTGGGAGGACGATCATGACTGATACTGGTGGTGATTGTGGTGAAGAGCCTACTGAAGGGATAAATACATGTAGGGTAAGTATTTTAGTTATTGTGCTATGTTATTCTTCTAAGCTATTCTTGATAATTAGGACATATTGCTCATATTCTCTTATAAACTATAAGACTTTTCATGTCTTTCTGTAAATAAATTTCCACTATTTCTATGTTATACATATCTTGATCAACTGCAATCACGTACATAAAAATTATTGATTAGAAAACCGTTCATTCAGTTTCTGTCTTGCTTTGCATTGATCTTGTACACTTTACACCAATTAGAACAGAGACTTAATTTAGTTTCTGTCTCCCAGTTTGAATCTCTCAGTCTCATTCTCTCTTCTAAACGTAGCCATAAATACTTAAATCTAGCTTCCTGAGGTTGAAAAGAAAATTTATGTGACGTTTAGGTAAAAATGGAATTGTATAAGGTGTACGTTTCTTATTAATATTCAATCCATAGACCGGGCTCAATGTGGAAAGCTTCCATATTGATAATGGATTATTTTACATGAAAATTTGTTTCAACAATTTCATGTGAAGAGAAGTTCAGAAGAATAAATAAAGTTGAAATTAATTTAGATATTTTGGCACATATATAATATTTTAGTTCCTTATTGTGAAGAGTGTTAGGCAAGCCCAGAGATTTTTCTGAGATTTTGGCACATACAATTTGCTTTATATGAGAGATTTTTTTCACTTTGTATTTTTAATTTTAGTTAATGGCATGCTGAAATGACATGGTTGTTTAATTATCAGCATCTGTGGTAGAAGCACATCACATTAGATTGTTCAGTTTGATTCTATTTTTTTTATCTCTACATTGGTTTTAGTTTTATAATTATGTCATTCCTAGTGTAAAAAATATTAGAATTAACTGAAGATTTTTTTACAAATTGAAAATATTCATAATTAAAAATCTAATTAGATGTTTGACCGCATGTATTTTGAGAGAAATATTCTGTTAATTTTTATTTTTTGATATAAAAATAATTTAATTATAAAATTAAAAAAGTGTAAAAATTCAATTGAAAAAAAAATATAAGAATTTAATTGAAAATTTGGTAAAACTATAAGGACCGACCGAATAATTAAACCTAAAATAATCTAACATAATCGGATGCTGAAAGTGGCGTATGATCCGGAAATGGCTGCAATGTTTTGATTTTTTTTTGTTTGATGAATCATTTGCAAACACTCTTCACAAAATGCATATATTTTTAAGCCATTCGTAAATCCTCCTCAAAGTGTCTAAGTAATGGTTTGCATATTAAAATGCATATATATTTATATATACACAATTTACAGAACGTATAACTCCAATAATCCTATTCTGCGAAAATAATGTAACGGTCACATTTGGTATTAAAACAATAGTTATACCTAGGCTAATAAAGAAGCTTAAAAGTTAAAACAGAAATGAAAACTGAAGACTGAGATAATAAAAAAAGGTTATCAGCCAATCTTTTCTGTGTTTGAGTCATCTGAGGGCCATATTACTGTCTCCATGAGCCGTTCCCTCATCAACTCTAGATTTTCATCAGAGATTTCTTGATATATCTCGGCATGATTACATTTCTGCATATACCATCAAGGTAGATAAATTTCATAAATATAATTTCATCAATCCATATTCCATAACTTAAAGATTGCCAAAAGAAACTCTCAATCTCATCCCTGACAAAAAAGTTGGAGGATAAAGTTGCTGTCGCTAAGATTTTAAAATGAAAACTTGTTCCTCCCCATTTGAAAAAGATTACTTTATTGTTTTTGTGCCAAGGATGAAATTGATATTTTACTCCATTTTTAATATGTTTATGAATGTTTGGGAGTATTTTTTTATTCCATTACCTTGACCCATTTACCATAGAGGTGAAGCCTAGTAACCATCACTCTTTCAGCAAGATCTTGTTGCTCCTATCAATTGTGACAAAACGATATAAGGCATCATTTACAATTTATTGTAACGTGAAATATTTCATGCAAATCATATGTAGACATGGTGGTAGGAATCAACGAAGTTGTAGAGAGTCAGATCCTTGAGTATGAAATACATGATATAATTGCTAAAGAAATTATTAGCTCATTTTTATTGTCAATGTTTTCGGTATCAAGAGAAGAGCATATAATGTTTTAATCATGTTATACGTATATAAAAAATTAATTATTAAATCAGTTTTTATATAAAATATGTATTAAAATATATATTAGAAGTATATAAAATAATATATGTATTATATACAAATACATGAAACTATTTTGGTAATTGATTTTTACATGGCCTTTTTAATAACTTTTAGAAGAATATTTTGAGCAAAAGAAGATTAAAAAATCTTTTATATAATACATGGTACATTTTCATTTTTAATATACTTGGAATCTAAACACAAAAGCCACTAATCAATCACATAAATTTTTATTAATTCTCTACGAATGAAATGCTATGGATGCTGAAAAGTACCTTTCCGAGGATTCGAATAAAACGTTTTCCATCTCCCGGTTTGTTCGATGCAACAAAACTGCCAATATAGAAATTTTCAGTTAGCATGGCGATTAGTGTATGACTTTATAAATCAATTAAACGTTGTATGTATTATCTTCTCATAACTTCAATAGAGTATGTAATTTTGTCCACTTTGCTCTTGCTATACCAATCAACTTGTAACTACACATCCACAACCACCTTTTACAATTTCTATAACATTCATTTCATCATTCTAAAGTTGGCCAATTATATGCTTCTATCACTTTAATATCAAATTTTTGTGAACTTATCTTTTATAGCAAATAAAATTTATATTTAAAAATATTTATTCTTTTAAATTAAATATTAATTATTTACTTATTTTTGGTGATTAGACACTAAACTTTTAGGTACCATAATAAATACCTCTAAAGTTTTATTAGATTTATGATTTATTGAGTGAAAAATACCTTTTATAAAAAAATAAAATATTTTTATTAAATTTTAAATATGTTTAGATATATTTTTAAAAAAAAATACTTTTATTAAAAAAATAAATTATTTATCTTTTATAAAAGCCAACAATACCTCGTTTAAAAAAAAAACATAGAAGCAAACACTACAATATTTTGAGTATATAGTTACGGTTTTTTTTTTTTGTCACGATTTTCACAAAAGGATGACCGTAGACTAAATTATTATCACGATTTTAAAGTAGGGTGACTATAGATATTTATGGTCACGTAAAACCGTGACTATAGATTAGGCTATGGTCACGGTATAAAATAAGGGTGATCATAGAATAAGCTATAGTCACAATTTTACAAAAGAGTAGTTATGGTTACGTTAAAACCGTGACCATACCGTGATCATAGATTAGGCTATGGTCACAGTTTTAATAAAGGAGTGACTATAGAGTAACCTATGATCACAATAAAAGAACCTGGCCTAAAGTGCCAGAATCTGATCACTGCAACCGTGACCATAAGTCTATAACCACGACAGAATAGGCCACGGTGAAAATATTGTGACAATAGACTTATAATCACCCTTTTCACTAATTATGGTCACGATTTTTTACCATGACCATAGACCTTTTTAAAAAGTCAATACAAATATAAAATAGTTTTTATCTATTAAAAAATCTTAAAAAAATAAAACTACTTAATTAGATGTGACATTGACACTACTGAATTATATTTTGTAAATTATAAAACTCATCTCTTTTACTCCTAGTAAGGCTAGTATAAACATGATAAATCAAACTATCAAATAGATATCATGTAACTTGAGGTTGAGGGAATATCAGTCTAATTTACCATTATTTAAATTGACACAAAAGACAGGTGCAATGAAATTTTAGCTGACTTGAACTATATTTAGCAGTGTAATGGATCTAATTATGAGATAGTTTTTATTGAGTTAGCAGGTTCAAGTTCAATAATCATACCGAACACTGATTAATTGATCAGGTCACCTACTAGCGGTACAAAATTAATCATTGCTAACAATTTGTATACATAATAGATTAGTATGTATGATAAATTTTCTATTAAGGGTATCATCAATAATAACTAGGAGGCATCGAAGTTTTGGTTGAAATAATCGATCGACTAAACCCTAAACCCTTCAAATTTGCGGATTTTCATTATTTTAGTTTTTTAAATCCAAAATTTATTGTATTGGTCCTCAAGATTCAGTTTTAAATATCATATTAGTTTTTAAACTTTTTTTAGCATTGAGTTAGCAAACGAAGTGCTGAACTTATTCTAATTTACCATCTTAAATATAGTACTAAACGGTATTGTCTCATTTTAATGTTTAAACAAGACAAAACAAAAATACGTACAAAAAAGAGTTTATATATGTGCAAACTATTTTATCTTTTTTTATTTTTCAAAATAATCTCATTTATGTCTTATTTAAACGTCAAAACGAACAAACATTATTTATTCTTGTATCTATTGTGATAAAGCAAGTTTGGCATTCCGTTATTTAGACTCAGAGTATTAGAAAAGGTCCCAAGACTAATATAGTATCTAGAACTGAATCTCGAGATCAGTAAATTTTAAATTTAAAAAATTAAAATAATAAAAAACGTGAATCTCACAGACCAGGCCACTACAGGATTAGTCTGAAATAATCTATGTATGAACAATAAAAATTGAACTTACTTGTAGAACCAGGTATATTGAGGGGGGTTCATCTCATACAACTGCTGAAGAACTGTTCTCACAGCCTTATACGTGAAATAGTTGAGCATTTGCTGTGTCCAAAAAAATGTAACTATCAATTAGATCACAAACAACATTTCGTTTATTTAATTCAACTTTTTGAGTTGTTTAATTTTAATTTCTGTGCTACCATTAAGTCATTAACTACTCATTTGGTGTCAACATGCTCTGCCTACTCACTACAAAATCATTCATGTATGCTTCTCTCTATCGCTTAATGTTTCAAAATTTAATTTTTATGTACTATTAATATAAAAGTTTTACTTTGAAAATTAGTTGTTTATTTTCATGAGTAAAAATAATTAATTTTCAAAGACATTAATTAAAATATCATCAGAGCACATGAAAAATTTAATTTGATCATCGTGTTACACTATAATTACATCAAAATTAGGGTAATATTGTTTACCCTTTAAATTTATGCAACTGCATTATTTTAAATATGAAGACACAAATACATTATTTTATATATCTATAGAAACCGCTATAGCCAACTGCGAATTACATGTAAATGAAAAAACACAGAAACCGTTAGAGACTGTCGTAGTTTCTATTTATTGATGCTTGGCCAGCAATAACTGTTTATGTGTGTGGGGAAGTGCGCATAAACCGTTGGAAGTAGTAACAGATTATGTGTTTTCGTAAACCACTACTGTAATTGCGTAAATTTAAAGGACAAACAATTTATTTATGTAAATTACCCTCAAAATTAAATTTAACTTTTTAACCCAAAAAAATTTTAACAAATAAAACTAAGAAAAAACAGTAAATTATATTACAATATTAAATAAATTTCTACTTGAATAAAGTGAGTTTTCAAAAAAGTATCAAAATAGTATTTAAAAAATAAAATACTAATTTGATTATCAGATGGAACAACAACAATAATGTAAGTAAATAAATAAAATTTAAACTCTTAATTAATTTAAACACAAAATAAATAATTTGTATATGTTAATTACCGTTTTAACATCATCAAAAGTTTCCTCATATTGACCACCAAGTTCGTTGAGAATGTTGAATCTCCTATAATGGTTTCGCTGCTGCTTCTTGCAACTTCTTCTACTAAGACATAGCCTCCATTCTCTCATTGGATCAATGAAGGAGCTTCTCAACTCCATAACATTATTATTGCTTCCACCACCATTCTTTAGACTCACACTTGTTGCATGTGCATGATGATCCACACACAAACACGGACCTGTGTGTGATTCCATCACTGACGAACCCACCACAGATAAAGCACCCATCATCTTAATTAATAACACTACTTTTGCCAAATCAAAGATATTGATATTATTATTAATGTAGAGTTTCAAAGAGAATTGGAGATATGTAATAAGTATAGCAAGGAAAATAAAGAACACAAATTGAAGGGTAATATAATAGTTGGGTGTTCCAAGGAACTTGGGAAAATTTAGGGAAGTTGTATAGTCAAAGACGCATGTAGTTGTTGAATGAAGGTTGAAGAGGAAAAAGAGAGAAAGAAAGAAAGAAAGGAATTGGCTTTTGGGTGCAAGATAGGAAGGTGGGTGGATTTTTTGAAGGGTGTGTGTGAACCTTAACCAGACAACACTTTGAGGTCCTAAATTGTCCAACAAATATATAAAACATTGGAATACCGAAGGGAATTTTTTTAATAAATAATTTAATAATTTTAATTACCGAAATATGTAATTTGTAGTGTATTTATCAATTTATATCGTGTTGATTTATCTCATTTACACTGTAAACGATATAATTATGAATGTGTAAACGAAATATATAAAATTTAAAAATTACACTGTAAAGTATTTGTAAATATAAAAATATAATTTTTAAAAATAATAAAAAATATTAATAATTTAAATTGGACCAACCTCTAATATATTTATGTTAATTTTTTTGTGAAAAATTCTCTTATATTTGTATAAAAAAATTATTTTTTATCTCATTTTTATTAATTACTTTTATTACAAAAATAAAAATATAAAAAATACAAAAATATAAATGCCTGGAAATATAAATATTATTTTTCTTTTATAATATAAATTATGAACATACAATACTTCAGATTTAATTTTAATATGCTATTCTTTTTTAGCAAAGCTAGTAGGAAATTAGGAATGTAGGATGAGAGTTGATAACCAGATTTTAGACCTAAAGTGGAAATACAACAAATAACTATATTTTAAAATATTCAAGGTTTAAACTCATCATCAGTCCTCATATTTTGTATAAAATAATAGTATAATATATTAATTCTTAACAAGTCCAAATTGATCTAACAAACCTAAACCTGACATAAAACGAAATAATTTAAACTAATAAATAAAGAGTTTGAACTAGATTAAAACTCTGAAAAGTCAGGTCTCGATCTCCTAATTCCTAAGAAAGAAAAAAGAACAAGGTATTATATACGTGGTCTGTGGCCGCCTAATAATATAGGAAAAATAATTTTTAGAAAAATAATTATATATATATATATATATTTGTTTATCAGTTAATTTTTTAATAAGTAATTTTATAGTATAATATTAGAATTTTTTTAAGTTTAAATTATGAATTTAAGGTTTAGAGATGAATCTGTGGCCACGTGGGTGTGAATCTTTGTCATGTTACACAAGAACATGAAGGGACATACCCTACGAGAAACGTGTATAAAGTTTCGTGTGTAATCATGTATGTGTATTAATGAATGAATGTGTGAGATGTATTTGGCAAAGAATTCATGAGAGATTAGAGGGGTCCCCTCAAAATTAAAAACATTTCACATTTGAAGACATCGATCTTCACACGTGTTTTGTTCTTTTCTCGCTCGGGTCTCCTTTACCTAACATAGATTGCGTCAACTAACCTTGTTGGGTTATATTCACTCACGTTCTTTATTATTTGTTCTTATTATGTACGTTAATTAATAAGTTTAAGCAGTATTTACTAATAATAACTCTGTAAAATTATTTTTTCTTATTATGTACATTAATTCTTTACAAGGCATGCATTAATCGTCAAGACAAGATCATTTTGTTTTTGTTTTGGACTCAGATTTTAGCCCAATGTTAGATATAGAAGATTGATATAACAAGAAAAAAAAATAATTATTCTGATAATCTCTATAATTTTACTAAATTTGTAATTAGAGTTAATTAAATATTTTTTTGCAAATCGAAGATATTCATAAATAAAAATTTAATTAATTAAAATTTTGACCGCATGTATTTTAAGAGAAATATTCTGTTAATTTTAATATTTTTGATATAAAAATGATCTAATTACAAAATTAAAAACAGTATAACGATCCAATTAAAAAAAATAGAAATTTAATTAAAAATTTGGCGAAATTATAAAGACTTGAGTAATTAAACAAAAAAAATACAAAATTTTTCATACAACCACTATCTATATGATAAACAAAATAAAATTGAAAAAAAAAAGGGCAACTGAATAAGGAAGAATGCATTAACAAAATTCCAAGGAGAGTTATTTAGAATATGAACGAAAAACTATCGAAAAGCATTTCAAATGAGGAAGTAAAGAAGGTTGTGTTTAGTAGGGAAAGTTTTCAAGTGTCGATGATAGATGGATCACTGAATGGATTATTCTGCCGAAAAAAGGAGCTTTCCACCAAAGATTAATGAGTGAAGATCAAGTAGTGCTCACTCCCAAAATCAAACAATCAGAATCATTTGAGTGAAGGTCGCAAATACTTGGTACGAGAAGGGGCCTTGACTCATACAAGGCAAATTCATTTTGAAGTGAGAAAACTTTGGATGCTTATCAAGTTATTATATGATAGATTATGAGATCCTCGAAGAACTTCAAATTCAGTCAATGAAGAGTTTGAGGTATTAGCATATCGAGACTAAACATAACTGTACAATTCTTAACTAAAATAATGTAAAGCATAAAATAGGCGTTAGAAGTTCAAAAGAAATACACAAATAAAGTTGTATATTCGTTCAGCTAAAATGTTTATATTAGTCTTTAAGAATACTTTAGAATTTCACTTTATTTGTATTAAATCTTTTTAAGCTACTACTTTAACTCATGTTATGGTGAATCACAATCTAAGAATTTTAGATATTATTTCTTTAAGTTTTTATAGGATTATGATAAAGTAACTTGATTCGATACGATACCAACCAAGAATAATTTTATATATTTCACTAACTTTCTCAAAAAAAGATTTAGATTGGATACTCCACGCTAACTTAAAATTAAAACATTAGATCTTATTGCCTCAAATTTTCTTAGGATAAGATGTGATTTAATTAGATATTTCACCAATCAAGAATTTTAGATATTCTCTTAACTTTTTTCAGACAAAATTTAAATTGTATATCCACCAATTTAAGAATATTAGATATTATTGTCTCAAGCATTTTTAGACTAAGAAATGACTTAATTGGATACCCCACCGCCAACTAAAACTCTTATATATTCTCCTGACATTCTTAAAAAAAACTCAAATCAAACTGCAGCTTAACCTAAGAATCTTAGATATTTTTTTTAAAGTAAAAGATGTAGCAAAAAATTATGATAGCATTATTTCATAGCACGCTAGTAACTGAGATGAAACAAACCAAGAATAACAAGGAATTAGAGAGAATTTTTTGACAAAGAAAAAATTGAGAGTAGAAATAGAGGACAATGAAAATATTTCTTATTTGTTTTACCATCGAATGAGATACACGCATCCCATATATATACATACTAACTCTACAACAAAAATGTTGACTAACTAAACTATGTTAGTTCCAAAGTTTTTTCCTTGACTCCAACTCACTCTTATCCCTTATACCCCTCCCCCTCAAACTAAGGTATGGACATGAGAATAGCTTTAGTTTGCGCTTGAATCTATTAAATAAGTGCTGGAATAGAGGCTTAGTTAGACAATTAGCAACTTGATCAGGGAATGGAATATGTGTCACAAAAAAAGATTTTTTATTGATTAGATCTCTGATAAAATGAAGATCCAACTCTAGGTGCTTGCATCTATTGTGCAGTATGAGATTAGTAGCTAGAAGACAAACACTCTAATTATCACAGTATATGGTAGGTGGTGTAGGCTGTGGTATATGTAATTCACTCAAGAGTTGCTGGACTGAGATGATTTCAGTTTGTGCTGCACACATAGCTCGGTATTTGGCCTCTATACCACTTTTACTGACTTTTGTATGCTTGCTACTCTTCCATGATATCAGGTTATTGCCCAGGAAAATACAAAACCCAGTAATGGAGTTTCGATCCTCTAAATTGTCTCCCTTGAAATCAGTGAATTCGGTAAACACAATTTTATGTTCTACTGTACTTTACACATAACGAAGTATTCTCTTCACACTTTTCTAATGTTTAAGGGTTGGATTATGAACAAACTGAGACTCCCGGTTCACTGCAAAAGTAATATCTGGTTTGGTCATTGTTAAATACTATAAGGCTCCAACTATAGATCTGTTCTTTGTTGAATTTTTGAATGGTTCTGAATCAGAGGAGTAGAGCTTCGAATCTGTCAACATTGGCGTTAGCAAAGACTTTGAATTATTCATTCCAGCTTTGAGTAACAGTTCCTTAGCATACTTTATTTGAGATTTCAAAAGATCTCCATGAGAAAGATAAGTAGTTTCAAGACCTAAAATATAGTTAAATCTGTCAAGATCTTTTAAATTTTTTTATGTAATTGAGATATTAAAGTTTTAATTTCCTGTGAATTGTTCCCTATGACTATAATGTCATCTACATACACTAACAAATAAGTCACATTAGAAGAATTATGTCTAACAAATAATGACATCCGATTTAGTACTCTTAAAACTAAATTTATAGAGAGTATCTGCCAATGTCTTGAACCAAGTTCTAGGTGCTTGCTTCAAGCCATATATAACTTTATTTAGCTTGCAAACTAACGAATTGTTATGATGAAGATACCCTTAAGGCTGAACCATGTAGACATTCTCTTCGAGTGTACCATTTAAGAAGGTATTGTCAAAGTCAAATTGTCTTAATAACCACCCAAAAAAAATGCAATGGTTAACATAACTCTTACTGTGGTTGGTCGAATTACTGGTAAGTAGATCTATTCATAGTCTACACATTCCTTTTGATGAAAACCCTTACCAATCAGCCTAGCTTTAAACTTAAGAATACCTCTATTTTGATTTTTCTTAATTGCAAAAGCCCATTTGCTTCCTATTACTGTTGCATTAGCTGGTGGCTCTGTAAGGATCCAGGTATTACACTCTCTAGAGCCTGAATTTCTGTGTCCATTGCTTTCTTCCAATGAGAGTAATTAAGAGCCTACTTGACTGTAGTTGAGATATTGTAAATAAGACCAATCATTTGTGTATTAAAGGCGTTTGGCTTGTGTATTCCAGATTTGGCCCATGTCATCATGGAATAGGTGTTTGTAGGTGTAATGGAGGGTAAATCTCTTTCTAAGCCGCTAACAGGGATAGGTGAATGAGGTTGAAGAAAAGGTGGGGGATCTGATGTTTGTGAAATTGAAGGTCTAATGTAAATAGGAAAATTATTAGAGGTGGTGTCTGTAGAGGTGTGTGGTGGTTCTGACAGTACAGAAAATGCTGGGAGAGGAAGATTTTTTGTAAAAGAGGGTGAGGATAAGGGCATTTGTATCTTAAACTTGGTGGATTCAAGAATATGATCTTGTGTATCTACGGTAGACTTGATTGCAGAATTAGAAAACATAGAATGATAGAAAAATAGAGTTTCAATAAAGTTAACATGCCTTGCAAGGTAAATCTTACCATTCTTTGTCATGCACTTATAACCTTTATGATCAGGTTCATAGCCAAAGAAAAGACAAATCTCATATTTATAGTCAAATTTAACATTTTTATATGGTCTTAAGAAAGGAAAGCATGCATATCCAATACTTTAAAGAAAGTGAAATCTGGTGTATCATAAAATAGTTTCATAAAGATTTTTATTTTGCAACACACTAGTGGGTAATTTATTAATGATGTAAACAGATATAACAAACGCATCTTCCCAAAATTTCATAGGAAGCGATGCTGTAGCTAATAGGAAAAGTCTCATTTCTATAATATGCCTATACTTATTTTCAACACTACCTTGTTGGTGATGTGTGTAAGGATATGACATTCTATGTTGGGTACCCTTAGTAGCAAAAAAGCTAGCAAAATGTTTAGAAAGAAACTCACTTTCCTTATCTATTTGTAGAGATTTAATGTTGTGACCAGTTTATTTTTTCATCAGTTTCTTATAATTTTGAAAGGCTAATAAGTTTGAGATTTATTCTGTAAAAGAAAAATAATAGTGAATTTTGAAAAGTCATCAACAAAATAGGCATAATATTTATAACCATTTCAAGAAGCCACATGGGATGGTCCTCAGAGATCAGCAAAAACACACTGCAATGGTGTACTATACACAGTTTCAGTTTGGTCAAAGTGCAATCTATGCATCTTTACCAGAGAACAAATTTCACACTTATATGGTAAAGAAGATGCAGAATTTGTAATACAAATAGAGCATGTATTTATGATGGTAAGCACAGTTTTCATGAGACAATGGTCAAGTTTTTTGTGCTGTAGAACAGTATTACTATTCTCGTTACATTGAGTATTGAAAGCAATAAAATCAGTATCGTTGGTGACAATAAAATTACAAAGAACTGAATTGAAATTGTCTAAATCAGGAACAATACCATGATAAAAATTAGAATTACAGTCTAAAGCAGTGTCCTGAGTACTAGGCTTAGAAACTTTGAGAGTGTCAAAGGAGTAAACTCCATTTCTAGCTACGCCATATAGGAGAGAGTCCCTAATAGCCTGATAACGTATAATACAAAAATCAGGCCAAAATTCAAAGAAAACTCCATTTTCAACTGTAAATCTGGATACACCTAGTAAATTCTAGGTAATTTGAGAGACATGAAGCAAATTTTTTAGACAGAAAAAGATATTAGCATATTTATCATAAAAAATAGACGAGCTAGAATTTTTTATTGCAATACCTATATCATTATCTACAAAGACTTGATTTGCGTCTGTGTTGCTTGTAAAAGAAGAAAAAAGATTTGAAGGGTCTGGTGTGAGATGGTGGCTGGCATTAGAATTTGTAAGCCAGGATGCATCACTCGATGATGAGGATGGAACAGTAAGAAAGGTGAGGGTTCTATCATGTTGGCACCAATTCTTGAACTCTCTTTAAATTTGGTGACTGTTTTCTTGGTGGCATCTGATGTGAATTGTTCTGGAACTTTTAATAGATTAAGGTGAGTTTCGAGTCCCAAACTTTTAATGGTAAGAATTGCAAAATACCTCCAAACTGAGTATTTGTCTTCATTGAGTTTTTCAGTAATAGGTGAAAAGGTCTTCTTTATTGAATCTGATAGTATAATTTTCATTGTGGATCTAATGATGAAATGGTGACTTTGATACTATAAAAAATGCAGCAAAAACTATGATAGCATTATTTGATAACACGCTAGTAATTGAGATGAAACAAACCAAGAATAACAAGGAGTCAAAGAGAATTTTTTTGACAGAAAAAAAGTTGAGAGTAGTAATAGAAAACAATGAAAATATTTTCTATTTTTTCACCATTAAATGAGATACACGCATTCTATATATATACATACTAACTCAACAATAAAAATACTAACTAACTAAACTATGTTAACTTTTGAGTTTTTTTCCTGACTCCAACTAACTTTTATCCTTTATACAAAAATAATGCAAATTAATAGAAAGACATTCTCAATTTTTACAACTTAATTAGTTGGTGAATTTTTATTAGATTTTTTTGAGACATTTCTAAAATTTTATATAAGAGAGATCAACATATCTCTCGGGAGTACTCACATACTAATGAGTAATGATACTAGTGGTATTTCATGACTATTATGAAAAATTTTTGCACGAGTCCTATTCTATTATGAGGAGTAGCCTAGCCAATTTTCTTTATCCAATAAGGTTTTCTCATTTCTACATACATGTAATCTATATTAGATAAAGAGTGATAACCAAAAAATAATTACAATATAAGAATATTATATAAAAATTTCTATTTTTTTGATAAGCAAGTAACATATAATTTCTTATCACTTATCTTTTTATCACCTACTATTTTGCTGTATGCACTACAAGAAAAACACCCATTCAGGTACACTTGAAAAGTGTAGCCAAAAGTGAAAAAAATGATGCCTTAGGCTACGGCTACGCTTTTTGGGCTACGGCTACGCTTTTTGGGGTGATTCCTATTCAGCCGTTGCCTATTCTCAAAGGCTACGCTTTTCTGCACCAAGGGCTACGCTTTTGGCGTTTGGGAATAGGCTACGCTTTTCAAGTGATGCTGTCCAGGACCAAAGGCTACGCTTTTCAGCACTAATAATTACCAGAATTCAAAAGAATAGGCTACACTTTTCAAGACTACTGCATCACTTTATAAACGTAACAAATAGTATACTTATAGCTACTCTATATAAGTGTTGCCTTAGGTCCCTCATTATTTTTTTTTTAATTTTTGATATATATATATATATATATATATATTCCAATAATCTTTTGTACAATATAATACTTAATAATATAATTACATATATAATTTTGTATTTTTAGTTAAATGAATTAAATAAAATAAAATAAAAATAAATATAAAATTATACTAAATTTATTTAAATAATAAAAATTATCTGTAAACAAAATATATTTATAAAGAACCAAAAATATTAAAATGAAATTAATTTTGAATATTCATACATCTCACACCAAATTAAGCATAGTCATATCAAAATAAGCAAGAGACCACTTAGAATTTACTACTAATACTCTACAAAAAACTAAAATATTATATCTTACATAAGTATTTTCTAATAACTAAACCATATTCCACAATCCATGAATCTCTTCCTCTTGTTGCTACTGTTTGGCCTTCATGTCTCCAAGTTCATCTTTTAAAGTTGTCGCTTTTTCTTTGAGCTGTTGCTTTAAAATGTGGTGACCACAGAAAATAACTCAAATCTGCAATCAATTCCAGCAACCAAGTGAATCCTTTTTTAACTTATAAAGTCTAAAGGCAGCAACTTTGACAGGCAACAACAAAAGAATCACCCCATCAATAAAAGAATAACCTATAACTCATCAAATCCCAAATGCCAATATCTCTTACAAGCATTGTTTATAGCATTCATAGCCATCCTAAAAGGCATAAAGATATAGCAGTGAAAGCTTACCAAACCTACTACTCTTTTTATTAACCTCCTAATATGTACGCTCAACTTCACATTAATATATATACACACATATATATCCATTGGAATTTAGTTAAATTTAGTTAAATTCATACATTTATTGTCAATTGTGCCAACAAGTGTTGTTTTAGACAAAAAAAATTCATAAGACAAAAATATATAAGTGGAAAATTAAAAGATAACAGTCAAATAGCAATCACAAAGAGCAGAACCATTTGTCCTAATTGGCTTTTGAAACTAACAGTTTAAAACTACATTATGCACATAACTCTGACTAAGCCAATTAGATTCCAGCCACAATACAATTCTACAAAATTTAATCAGAATGTAGCACATAACATTAACATACCTTAACTGCAAGTTCTCCAATAGCCCAGCATGCATTATTTGCTATTGAAATAGCCTGATAAACCAGGCTGCAAAACAAGGAAAGAAGCAGTTCATATGGAAATTCATTAGACACAAAAGAGCACAATCGGTTTTATCATTCTACCTGCCCCAGTTTCGGACATCTGTCCCTCCTCCGAGTCCAAGTCCTTCCCATACTAACTACAACAACACAAGCACCATCATGTCAGTAAACAAAATAACTATATATTCTTAATCAACTGAGGAATTTTGTAGAAGAAAAATTCTACAGATCGATGCAAAGTGAAGAAAACACAAGTCCTCAACCTGAGCCATTACTTGAGCAGCATCCTATCTTTTCCAATAGTCTTCGGTACTACCTATACCACAAAAGAAAACCAGTTTATATTAAGCTATTCAACAACAAAGTGTTTTCATAAGTCATAACCAAATCAAATAACTCCTAAGCGATTTCGTAAATTTTGTATTAGGTCTTCTCTCTTTAAAGCCAAGATAAATCCAAGATAAATCCTAAAAAGTTAAAACCCCAACACCAACAAGCATGGTTAATGAAATTGCATAATAAAATCATACATCTGAAGAGCTAACATGGCGAGGGGTGATGGAGCCTCCAATCTGCACCAGTCCATCAGCGGTGAACAATGTAATTCTATCCTCATGAACCCATTGAATTTCTGAGAAATCATTGAAACAAATTAGCAATATAGTACTTAGCAAAAAAATTACACCTGTAACAATCCAAATGAATACCATCTATCGTACATTCTTATTCATTTCTTAGCTTGTTTAGCCTAATACCCTTTTGGCGACCGGTTTTCTATCTAACGATTAATATCACAAACGAACTCGGACTCACACAAATTTCATGTCCACATGTTCGTATTAAACTCAAGTTTCTAAAGGTCTAGAAATCATATTTTTCTGGGCAGTCTATCTCCAGCTATTGAGGAAAAACCGAGACTGTTATTCTAGGTTTGTAGGAACAGCACCTTGCTGTCTTGTTATGTGGTTTTTATGTTGTGAAAGCCTACGCACGGACTATCTCTCTTATCAAAGTAACTCTAGAGATCCTAACCTTTACTTTGAATTATATTTTACTACATTTGGACCAGAATTGAATTTTATACAAGGTTTTAAAATTCTGCTACTGCACTTGTAAAGATTCAGAAAAACAGCAAGCAGCAGCGTTTTTATAAAATCCATAATAATTTCAATTCTAATCCGCTGCTTCTAAATTTTGGGTAGATTACACTCAACTTTCCTAAGTTTCAAAACAAACAAGTTTTAAGTTCATATCACTTCATTTGATTAATTAATTCTCCATTGGAAGTAATGCCCTGTTTTCATAAATCAGTTTAGAATTTCCAGCAAGCAACCCAGCTTCCAAGTGACTTAATTAAGTCTACAAAATAGATATGAACATGAAATTTGTACTCAATTAAAGTGAAGATGCAGATCTTCAAAACCCCTTTGGTGGCAACTTAAAATGTTACGTAAAACAAAAGTTCCAGTGGTTTGAAATCAATGTTGCAGAACCAGAAAACCAGAAAAATTCTGCAGCAGCTACTGTTTTCAAAAATTCATATCTTTTAAACCACTTGGCCAAATCCCTTGAAATTTTTATGGCACATTCAAGACACACCTGAGTTTTACAGAAAAATAATTTTATCCAAAAAGGTGGTCTGGACTATTACCAGAATTTATTTTAAGTCACTGCCAAATATGCAGAAATTCTGCATCAAGTAATTCCAACAACCTCACATACCAAATCTTATATTTAAGCCAAAAACTCCCCTAAAACCATAATTCCAACTTTCTTGTGACTAACCAAAGTTGCTAGAGTGATTAGCGCAGTCCCAAAAATCCAGAGTCAATATTTTCCAAGTTTTCAAGTGCTTATACACAAGTGAACATTCATTTTTCTGCATCATGTTAAAAACAGAATTTTCACATGTACTTTCTATCATTCATTCACATAATAAATCATCATTCATCATCATCCAACTGGGTTTAGTTATAACAGAACCCATCTCAAGCACAACAACTTATACTACCAACTAATTCAATCATAAAACATGGCCTTTAGCCTTCAAGTAAATTCTGCACATAGCAACTTAAAACCCCAAATAACATTATCAAACCTACAATTCACCAACAGCACCATCAATCAGTCACAAACATATCCTTCTAAACACTCAAACCCTTACCTCTTTTGAAGTTCAAAATTCTGTTTGTGCTTCTTCCTTGAATTAAAAATCCTAGCCACACAAAATTGAAGTTTCGGTCACTCCTCCCTTCTCCCTCAACTCCGTTTCATTCTTTTCTTTCTTCTATTTGTGTGTGTCTGTGATGACCCAGATGAAGCAAGCACTCATATAAGTAGAAGAAGAAGTGGAGGAACTTGTCCTGTCTCTCCTTCTTTCCGTCTTGGTTCTGCTCTCTTTCTCCCTCTCTTTGCTGCCTTCTGTTTCTTACTCTGATGAAGGCAATCTCAGTTATCGATCAATTAAAACTTAAAAAGTACCAAATGCCATGAATCCAAAAAGCACTGCACCCTTCAATAACCTAAAAATCCTCTGAAAGTTTATAAATTATACTTGAAGAATACCTAACTCAACTAAAGCAGCAAAATCACTAGGCCTTGAAGAAACAAAATAACCATAACTTAGAGCACATAAACATCGAAAAGAAGAAGCAAAAGCTCCACCATTTCATTTCAACAAAAACTAATTTTAATTTTCAATATTTCAGCTCAAATATTCTAAAAAAGCACACACATTTGAATATTATATATACAAAAATATGTTTCACAACTTGCACAATCACAACTAGCGCTGCAGAATCAAATTCCGCAATTGAAATGAACTTCAATTACAACAATTAGTGAAAGAAAAATCCAGCTACTTGAATGAAATTTCAGGAAAAAGAAGGAAAGATTACCAGAGTCGGATTGGAACCACGGGAAAGATCGAAAAGGATCATCACCGGATAGGTTGGAAGAGTCATCGGTGGCTTTGACCACGATATGATGGCGAGAAGAACGAGATGATGAGAAATTTAATGAGGATCTGAAAAGCGGGGAGAGAGGAGATGATAGCGTGGAACGAGAAATTGATGCAAGAGAAGAAGGGAATCTGAATCTTGAGGAGATGATAGCGATGGAAGAAGCCCTAGCAATGGCGGTGGAGTTTCAGCGGCGACTAAGCACCCCTTTCTTCTCTCCTCCATCGCGTTTTCTCTCTCCCTCGAGCTCTCTTTCACTGGCGCTCGACAGCGGTGGAGCCATATGCGGCGTCGTCGTTTCTTTCCTTCCTTCCCCTCTCCTCTCTTCTTCTCTTCTTCTTCCTGTGCTCCCCTTTTCTGATTTCTTCTCTTTCGTGTGTGTGAGTTGAGGGAGGATGAGAGTGCGTGAGTGAGGCTGAATGGATACGAAAAGGGGGGGAAATTTTACCTAATGTGAGAGCGCAGCGAACAGAAGCGACGATGAAGACTAGTGATGGCGTGGTGAGTGGTGAGTGACGAATATGAGTGACTGGTGGAAATGGTGAGTGGTGAGTGGTGAGTGTTGAGTAGTGATGGCGATCCCTTTCTCTGATTTGGGGGTGATGAGTGGCGCGAAGAATTGAAAAGCTAAGGGTAGTAATGATCGAGTGTTATGTTTTCAGTGGCTAAGGGTTATGTTTTCTGATTTGGCTAAGTGTTTGTACGCATGTATCATTTGGGGAAAATTCAAAAAATTTTCTAAGTGTTATTGGACATTTCACTTAGATATATTAGGCAATACTTTTAAGGGAGCTACTCAAATGAAGATGCAAAAAACATCTTTTTATGAAGATGCTTTGTATAAAAGTGTGATTTATTGATTTGGCCACACTTCAAATAAAAACAACACTTTTATAACATATCAAAATCTAACCCTACACTCCATCATCTAAGGGTCAAAAAGAAAAATCATCACATGAAGACAATTATAATATCTTCATGGGAGTACCCACCTACTTTTAAAGTGCACCTAAAACTTAATAAATAGGCTACTCTTAAAAAGCGCTCTTTTTGATATAAAAGTGTACCCATAGATATTAACATACGGCTACGCTTTATAAGTGATTTCTATAATATCTAAGGCTACACTTTTTAAATGATGCCAGAATTGTGTTTCCTTTTCTCTAAAAAACAGGCAACACTGAGAAAAGCGTAGCCTATTCTATGAATAGGCTACGCTTTTCAAATGTAGCTTAAAAAAAGTGTGGCTGAATGGGTATTTTTCTTGTAGTGATGTTTGGAGTCATTAATATTCTTTCCAAAATTAATTTCAGTTTCTTCCAAATTAAATTTCTAACATCTCTCAATCACATTATTAACCATTAAAATGCAATAATTCTCTGCAAAAAATATGGAAATTAAATTAAAAAGTTTTAACAACTTCTACTATATAACTTATATTTTACTTATAGACTATTAAAAAATAAAATATAAAATATAAAATATAAAATAGAAACAAAAATTAAAAAATAATTTTTTAAAAATAATTATTAACTTGTCATATTAAAATCAATAAATAAACATACATATGAATATTAAATAAAAATATTAAAATAATTAAAATTATGGTCTATTAGTGCACATATAAGATAATTTAAAAAATATAATAAGACATATAGTTTAAAATTTGATAATATTAATTATAAACATTATAGGTATGAAATTATAAATATTATGAATACAAATTATGGATGTTATTAACATGAAATTATGGATGTT
Organism: Arachis hypogaea; assembly: GCF_003086295.3. Classification (NCBI taxonomy): domain Eukaryota; kingdom Viridiplantae; phylum Streptophyta; class Magnoliopsida; order Fabales; family Fabaceae; genus Arachis; species Arachis hypogaea. Next base: position 5,041,592 of record NC_092036.1, on the reverse strand, counting down.
ATGTGTATGAATTTATAGATGTTATTTGTAAATTTATCAATTGAATAAATTAATTTAAGAATTTGATATTTTTTTAAATTCAATTATGATAAAATTTAAAAAATATCTGTGTTAACTTTATATTTAAGTATGCAACAACTAAAAAATGATGTGTATGGATGTAATATCTAATAAACATGAATTTAATTTTTAGATGTTAGTTGTATGTAATTATGGATGTTATGTATATATACGTATAAATGTTATATGTATGAACTTAGTTAGTATACAATATAATTATAAATGCACATAAAAGCACAAAAAAAAATTAAATCAGTTTATTACCATACCTCATCAAAACTAGTGTGGCTTTTCATATTCTCGAGAATTGGTTGACTGACAACAATCTCGTCGGGTGAGTCCGTCTATTGTTCAAATTCTTCATCAGCACCTTCTACCATAAGTACGGTATTAAGGTCGAATTCAAATGTCATACTATTTGCAACGATAAACGCGACTTCTTGTAAAATTTCTTGACTTGTACACTATTCTGCTTACAATGATATTATAGTCATGATTTTTAAATGATCATAATTAAATTAGTGAAAAGTATATATTACAAAGAATCAAGTGCAACTAAATGTCTTAACGGAAACAAAGAATTAATGATTTTTTCGTATTTCTATTGATTGATATTAAATGCCTTAAAGGAAACAAAGAATCAAATGTAATTAACTCAATTAATGTATATTATCATTATCGTCCATTCTTATTATTATTATTATTATTATTATTAATATTTAATGTATTCTTAAATATAAAAATTAAATTATAAAAGGAATATTAAGTATTGATTACAAGAATACCTACTAGCAAGGAATATGATATTATAATTATCATTAATAAGTAGAATTGATAAGAATATGATAAGTGAAATGATAAGAGAGTGAGATAAAAAATAAAATTGTTATTAAGTGATATAAATGAAGTAAATTATAGAAACTTTTAGTTAATTATGGCTGAAAATTTTTTGTTACCAAACTTTTTTCTAGATAAACTATATAAAATCTAGATTTCGAATGTGTTTTTTAATCCTTCATAAGTTTAAAATTTATGACGTGAAGATGAGATGTTGCTCTAAAAATATATTTTTCAATATATAATTTTCTTAAAAATTTTTATTGTCATATAGAGGCCAATTCCAAATCTCTATTGATATACTCTTGAAGTGAAAAGATTATAAATATAGATTTAAAATTAATGACAATCAATCTAAAAAAGTCAACTACTAAAGTATATATTATTTATACAACGCATTAATTTTAATTTAACAAATTAGTATATATGTATTCGCATTCTCTATGAGATAATATATAAAAATATATAATATATTTTTTATTTTTTAAATGAAAATACGCATATTTATTTTTGTTATAAAAATTTTATAAAATTAATTAATTTTAAATTTAAATTATTTTTAATATTAAAAAATAAAAATAATGAGAAATAATTTTACTTGTTTTTAAAGGATAACAATTATTAATTAATAGTATTATATAGTTTGTGATTAAGAACTTATTTATATGAGTTTTTATGAAAACATTTTTTTAATGATTTTGTTTTTAAAGATTTTTAAAGATATTTTGTTTAACAATTATGTTGGGTATAACAATATAAAAGTATTATTTATTTATTTATTATATTAAAAATATATTTTTTAAATAAATTTTTTTAAAAAAATATGTAAATTTTAGTTTTTAAAAAGATTATTTTTTTCTCGTGCTTTTATTTTTAGTACTAAAATTTTGCTAAATACACTAAAAGATAATAAAAATATTTTTATATTAAAAAAATATTTTTTTAATAATTTAATGTATCCAAACAAGCACTAAATTAAAATATCTATATTAGAATTATATCTTTTCAAAGATTTCTCTTTAAATAATATTAGTAGTTGAATTTGTAGATATTTTTTAAAAATTTATGAGTAAAATTTTTAAACCTTTTTACTCTTATGTTAAACCAATTTGAGCAAGTACAATCTAACATTAGATAAATTAAATTCAATTTGTCCTTGAATTACCTTCTTTACTACCATAGTTAAAAAAAAAAAACTATTATAGAGAACTATTTTTGTTAAAAAATATTTAGAATTGTTTTATATTCTAGTATCATATTCATTCTTAGAATCAAAGTAATATGACTTATTAAAACTTACCAACATATTTCTGTCTATTCTTGAGTTGAATTAGTTGTATTTGTACTTAAAAATAATTTCATATTATTTTTGTTAGTTTAAACATCTACTAAAAATACTAAAAATAAGATGAATACACAATTAAATGCACAATATCTTGTCTTAACTCTTGTGAAATGATAAAAGAGAAAGAGTACAATAATTAACAATATTTTATAATTTATAAAAAAAATCAAAGAGTAACAATAATGTATTATAAGAGAAAAAAAATTACTGATAGAAGAACAATTGATAAAAAAAAATAAAATTCTCTTTTAACATATATGAATTTTTTATAGTGAATAAGTTATAAAATACAAAAATAGGTCAAATAAAAAAAATTGTATTTTTTAATAAATTAAAAAATATTAATTCACGACCATATAATTAATAGTGTACATAAAACTATTAGACAATAAATAGCAAAAAAAATAATAAAAATATTTGATTTGATATTAAAATATAAAAAGAAATATTAATAACAAATAAAAATCTAAAAAAAATTAAAATAAAATTATTTAAGACAAAAAAAAATAAAAAAAATTGGTAAACAATGACCCAAATATTAACGTGACAATAAATTAAGTCAAATAATATATATGTATTAATTAAATTAAATAATTGATATAATAAATTAATTATAATTATTTGGCTCAATAAAATAAGTTAAAAATAAAAAATATATTATAAATATGTCATGTAAAAATTATAATACTTTTAAAATTATTAATCAAAATACAGGAGATAAAAAAATTAATACAAATTAAAACAGAATCAATTCATTTATTTTAATCAAATCAAATAATTAATATAATTAATTAATTATAGATAATGTAGTCAAATAAATTATTGAATAATTTAATATTTATTTCAATCAAATTAAATAAATAATTAATTAACGCATTTAGATGAATCAAATAAAATAAAATAAATTAAAAAAATCTTAAAAACATGTCCCGTTAGCTATGATATTAATTAAAAAATTTTATTTGATAATAAATAATAGTTAATAGATTAAAATTTGCAAATTCCAATTTGATTACTTTCTTAACAAATGTTTTTCCAAAATTAATAATCTATGATAATCTATGATTTTTATTATTGTATTTCAACCATGTTATATATATAAAAAAAATCAACTATCATATCTACTATGTATATAATTGTCATGAATTATTTTTTTTTAAAAAGTTTAAGTTGATAGGAGGAGACAATATGAATGATTATATATCTAATACATCTTTTTAAATAAGAGCGTCTTTGGGTTTGATTAATTTTTGTATATACATTCTTTTTTTTATTTTATTTGTTTTATACTATTTTTTTCTTTTCGAGATCACTAAAGATCGAATTTTAAATCTTTTAAACATAGAATTTTAATACTATACTATAAAATCACTTCTTCCAAAATCTTAGTCTGACAAAAAAAAGACTATATATCTAATAATAATAATAACATATATTAAAATATAAAATATATATTAAAAATTAACTAAATCATATATATTTATATATAAATATATGGTAACTGAATTATTAATTTAATTTATTTTAAATATGTATATACTACATAATATTTTTGTTGATATTTTATATTGTGATTAATTTCTTATATCCTATATATTACAATCTAAGATTAGAGTTGATAATGAGTAAAATAAAATAAAATTTAGACCCAATCTTAACTCTATTTCTGGGTTATATTATTTTACTAAAATTCAATCATATCTTATTCGCAAGTTTATAACATAATAATTTTAACCTTATTTGTTTTTACAGTGGATTTTTAATCCTATCGATAAATCATAAAAAAAATACAATATTCAATAATCTGATAAAATCTTGAGGTTGTAATTTAGTATTTATATACCACTAAATAAATTTATCTTTTATATAAACCAAATAAATGATAAAATTTTAATTGAAGATTTTTTTTAAATAGTTAAAGATTTTTTTACATATAAATGAAAGAATTTTCCTTCTAGAGTCGCTCTTAATATATTTTTAATGGATCCTGCTAGGAAGACAATGGACTATTTGTACAATATGTACAATGGACTATTGAGTTACAAAATGAACATCCTTCATACTATCTAGAATAACCATTCGAGTACCAGGGATAATAAACATCTTTCCAAAAACTTAAACTGGTTTTGGGGTTCACCAAGGATCAAACTCTTGACCTTTTGGATCTAGCGCTCTAATATCATGTCATGATACCACTCATCCCAAAAGGTTCAACTGATGGGAAAAGATAACACTAATAGTTATATCTCTAATATTCTATAAACCTCTATTATACACATTGTACAAATATTCCATTGGCTTCTCATACTTTCCCATTTTGAATATAATATAGGGTAGTGCTAGGGAGCCAATGGCCTAAGCGTACAATGTGTACAATGAGCTAAATCTTTGGTTCATAAATAAAATGAACATCACCCATACTATCCAGAATAACCATCCGGATACCAAGGATAATAAACATCTTATGTCATAAAGACACTTATACCAAAAATTTAAACTAATTTTGAAATTCACGATGGATCGAACTCTTGACCTTTCGGACTTAGAACTCTAATACCATATCTGAAACCACTCATCCCAAAAACGTAACCTGACAGGACAATGTAACACTAATGGTCATATCTCTAATACTTCCTAAATCTCTATTATACACATTATACGCTTAGGCCATTGGCTCCTTATACTTTCTCTATAATATAACATATATACATAGGGTGCGGATTCCTATCTATCAAAGATAATTAAGACAATGAAATTCTTGCTGTGTAATGTCCAAGCCAACATAAAATACGCGTTTATGACACACATTAAAAATCCCTTTAATTTGTCTCCATAAATACACTCATCATTTCAAGTAGCACTACCAAACACACATAAATACCAATATAACATAAACCAAGAAGATGAGAGAATCGAATATGGTTGGTTCTGATGAATCCAAATCCAAATATTCCATAGTTTGTTGGTTGATCTTGATGGGAATGGTTATTGCAACAACATTTACAGCAGCAGAGGATTGTGAAACCGATCTTCGTGGGCTTGAAATAGAGTGCTTGTATTACATGCATAAAGGAGAGCCTTCAACACTTATGAACCCTAATAAACGCTGCTGTGACGTCATTCAACAAGCCAACCTTCCATGCTGCTGCGCTAATCTCAATCGCAAATTATGTCTGTAACCATTCTCTTCTTTTTAGTTTACTTTCTTTAATTACTCATCTTTTCTTCTCTTTCTTCTTTTTATTGAATTTAACCAACTTCAAATGAAAAAATTTAAAAATTTTTATAGACTTTTAAAGGTGGTTAATTCAATATTAAATTTTAAATTTTTTTATGAGGTTGTAAAAGTGGTTGATTCAATACTTTTATTTCTTCATTTGATTGCATATCTCTTAGTTTTTGTGGTGTGCCATTGCAATTTAGTTGTGGCATCTTTTTCATTAGATTATATAAGCTCTTCATCCACATTGAAAAAAAAAAAAAAGAATCATTTATATATATAGGGTTTCACTATATATGGAGATGATCATCTAGTAAAATATTTGTTCTTATTATATATATAGCTTTTAAAATAGTAAATAATTAAGTCGACTAATTTAATTTTGTTGATTTGAAAATATATGAGTGACTTACTGACTTTTGTTTTGGTCCGGGAGATAATTTTTTATGTAGAAAAAGGAGCTAATTTAATAGCAACTCCTCGTTTGTAACAAGATATATATGTAGATGAAAGCAGGCAAGTTGGTTCATGGTAATTAAATTAAAGGAGCACATAATTATCTGTTTTAATTTCTTTGCTTTCTGAGTGTTGATAACCCGCTAACAAAAATTGTCTTTCACCTAACTGACAATAACTTATCTCTAATCTCAAAAACACAAGTGAAAATGTATATAATGATGACTCTGTGATTTTTTCACAAAAAAAAAAAAAGAAAATTGTGATTAAAATAAATTACTCATCAAATTTAACTAATTAATAAGTTACTTTTTTGAATATTTTATACGGAAAGGGTCAAGTTTTTATTGTTGCAAAATCAACCGTTGATGATAGCTTACTAATTCCAAAGGTTTTTTTTTTTTTACATAATAATTGATATTTTTTGGTAAATAATTAATAGATAAAAATTCACGTACAGTTGTATTTATGTGAAGTTGATTGCTGATAACTGTTAGATAATAATTTAGTCAAATATATCAAATTATTTATCGATTCTCAACTATTAATTTCACTTGACGACACCTGCATATGAGTCTTCATCTAATTAATAATTGATAATTATTCTGTGTGTGTGGAGATGCTTTAATATGTTTATTTTTTGTATATATATATATATATATAGCTTACCCGCCTGGGTTTACAATTGAAGATTTGCTTGATTGGGGGAAAGTGTTGCACACCTTGAACTTTTGTGGCAAACCTCTTGCTGTTGGTACCAAGTGTGGAAGTGAGTTACTCATAATTTTTTATATAAAATATATTATATTTATATATATATACTAAAAATTAATTATTGAATTAGTCATTATGTATATATTAAAAATAATATAAATTTATATATATTGATCACAAACTTTTTTAATTAAATAATCATTTATCAGAATGATCAAACTTTTTAAAATAGTATAATAATTTTTTATGAGATGTTAATATGTATTTTTATATGTGGTGATTAATTAATGATTGATTTTAGTATATACATAATATAATTATTTTATATATAATAATTAATAACTCAACCTTATATTATTTTCATTTTATATATTAAGTGATTTCTAAAATATTAGAACTTTTTTCCTGGTTTCAGTGTTCCACCAGGTCCACCACCATAAAAGTAATGGTAGATGGCGTGGCTAGCTATAAAGTGTATGTTCCTTCATTCTAGGAAGAGATACATAAAGAGTTTCAAGGTTATGAATTGTGTTTGATAATAATAAAGTGTTTATTAGTTCTGGAATATATTCCGTTATTTGAAGATTTAGAAATAAAAAAAGCAATGCTACAAGTGAGTATAACTTTTTGTTTTTTTATTAATAGTTAACTAACAATATTTGAAAGTGTTAGTTAAAAGTTTAATGTTAGATTGTTAAACTAAAAGTATTGGATTGTTAGCCAAAAATACTGTCCAATATAAATTAATTAAAATTTTTATTAACTAAAAAATTAGTAAAAAATAGTCTTAATTTATCTTATTTAATATTTATTAATTATTATATCAATTAAATATGAATGCTCATCTTCAAAGTTTTCTTAATAAAAAATACTAATAATGAATTTCATCACAGTTAAAGTCAAGTTAATTTGTCATAACAGTAATGACATATGTACATCATCAATCCCAACATTTGCAAGCTTGAAGGCAGCATTCTACTGTATTTGTTGAATATAATAATTTGTAAAGAATATATATATATATATATATATATATATATATATATATATATATATATATATATATATATGAACCTTTTTATAGTGCAGAATGTCTAAAATTTTAGCAGCTGCTGAAATGAATTGTCATGATAGAAAGAAGAATGTCTGTGGTGTTAGGTGCAACACACACAGACAGGAACTGATTCCTGTGTAGAATTGACAGGATGTTGCTTAAATTAAATGAATGATTGTGTTAACTATAAACTATGATTAATGATAATTACTGATAGACTTCGGGTTCATTGTAAAGAAAAAAAAAATAAAACAACTTTTAAAGGAGGTTGGACTGTAATGTTTAGTCATTGTAATGGGTTAAACCAAAAAGATAAAACAACATGCTTTTGAATGATATTTCATCAATATTAATTCAAATAATAATGCAATAGCATGAATCTCGAAAAAAAATAAAAATACATAAACATTAAGAGTAATAATATCATGGACCCAAACAGTATTTTCTATAGTAATATATTATTTTTGATAATATTAAATAATAATAAATCTAATATAATACAACTGAAATAAATTCTTTATAATTATCTAACAATTAAGACAGTCAAAACGATACTAACCTAAAAAATATAATAATACAAATATGTCATTTTATTTGTTATTTGGGTTTCATTATAGTAGTTTTATTATTATTTATTACCAACATAAAGTACTATAATATTAAATATAAAAAATTAAATATTTTATTTACTATTAGTACAGTAGCATAATAGATTCTTTATTATTTATTATTAAGATAAAAAAAACATATCATATATTATTTATCTTTTGTATAGTGTCACATTAGTTTTATTATTTATTGTTAACAAAAAATATCTAATATTAATAAAATATTTTTTATAATATTATTGACATGTACATTGTATTACAGTAGATTTATTATTATTTAATATTATAAAAAACAATATACTACTACAGAGAATATCGTTTGGTTCTATGATATTATTACTCTTAATGTTTATGCATTTTCATTTTCTTTCAAGACCCATACTATTGCATTATTATTTGAACTAGCAGGATACTCGCGCGATGCGCGGGCGACACATATATGCAGATTAAAATAATGTAAATGTAAAGAATTGTTAGTTATTTTATTTGATATTAGAAAAAAAACTATGATCTTTATAATTGTAAAAGTATTTGTAAAATGTAAAATAAATTGTAAGCATTTTAATAAAGAAAAAAGAATACATGAAAAAGATTAGACTATTTTCGTGTTGTATGTAGATGCATTATTATTTGAATTTGAATTAATGTTGATGTTGATGAAATATCATTCAAAAGCATGTTATTCTATCTTTTCGGTCTAATTCATTACAATAACTAAATATTACGGCCCAACTTCTTCCAAAAGTTCTTCTTTTTTGTTTCATTTACAATGAACCCGAAGTCCATTAGTAACCCCACAAACGGCTATATTCACAAAAAAGTCCAGTCCAAACATCTAATCATCATTAACCATAGCTTATAGTTAACACAATCATCCATCTAATTTCAGTAGCATCCTGTCACTCTTGCACAGGAATCAGATCTTGTCTGTGCGTGTTACACCCAACACTACACGCGTCCTTCTCTCCATCATGACAACTCATTTCAGCAGCTGCTGAAATTTTAGGCATTCAGCACCATAGAAACGTCCTATATATATACATTCTTAAAGAGCCCGATGACATAGATGTGCTCTATGGAGCAGATTGTATGGATGCATTCGGACTTAATTATTTTTCTAATTAAAGAAATAAAGTGTAATTTTTTAATTTTTTATTATTTTTTTATTTCACTTATAAAATTAATAATAAAAAAGGATCTCGCTAGGGAGATAATAGACTATTTGTATAATGTGTATACTGGGTTATTGAGTTACAAAATGAACATCTCCCATACTATCTAGAATAACTATCTGAGTACTAGGGATAATAAAGATGATTTTGGGATTCACCAAGAATCAAACTCTTGACTTTTTGTATCTAGCACTCTAATACCATGTCATGATACCACTCATCCCAAAAGCTTCAACCGATAGAAAAAGGTAACACTAATAGTTATATCTCTAATACACCATAAACCTCTATTGTACACATTGTACAAATATTCTATTAGTTCCTCATATTTTCTCAATAAAAAATTATATTTTATCTTTTCAAATAAAAAAAAATTAAAAAAATCTAATCCTTCGTCATTTTCAATATTACAAAAAAGGAAGCTTGATTATCTTATTCTTAAATGGGACTTTATACATAAGATTCAACAGACTATAAATTACAATTAGAAGATTAGTATTATCTTGATTCAAAGAACAACTAAGTATATAGCTAATTATACATATGGTTAGAAGTAGGAGGAGCTTAGTTGAGACAATAGGGTTATGACTTCTTTTAAATTTTTATAAAAAGATTAGTAGTATTTTTTTAAAAAATAAAAAATAATTCAGTTAGTTTAAATACTTTACTATGACTTAAAGTACCTAAGTTCAATTTTCATCTCTTTGCTAGCAGTTTTTCTATTCGCATTTCGAAGCTTTCTATTCAACAATCAACACTTCCTTTACCTTTGAATTCAAATATAAAAAGTTGGGTATTTTTTTATTTATTTTAAGATTATTTTATATTTTACTGTTTATTTAATTTAATTTTTTATATAATAAAAAATATTAGAATATTCAATAAGTATTGATATTATTGTATTTATATAAATTAATAAAAAATTCAATAAATATTATAAATTATTGAAAAATTTAGTTCTAATTCAATTATTAAAAATTTCAAGTCACTAAAAATTTAAAAAATATCATTGTAAACTATTTTATATTTTTTATTCATAGAATTATTTATTTATTATTTTATTAGTAATAAATTTAAAAATAATTATATTTATAAATTTTATTTTAATATAAATACTATTATTAAATTTTTATGTTAAAATCCCCCGCATCCAAAATTTTGTTTCAAATTTTGTCACGGACTAATTGATTTTTGGTTTTGTCTGTTTTTTTCTCTTTCAATTCTAGTTAAAAAAAAAAAAAAAAACCTTAAATAGCCTGAAAATAATATAATATAATAGAAACAAACTCAGCCTCAATGTAGATACCTTAATTCCTCAATTGTAGCACACTTAATTAAGCAACAAGCTGGTGTAAATGTAATAAGCATTAAATAGGTTTATTGTTAAACAAGTGTAAACAATCCAAATATTTTTTATGTTAACAATTTTTTTATAAGTGTTCATTTGTCAATATTATTATTAACTTATATTTTTAGACAAAAATAATAAGATATATATAGGCTAACGCCCAAGAAAAGAAACCTAATTTGGTGGATATTTTCCCGGAAATTAGGAATAACCAAAATAAAGTTAATAGTTGATAAAAAAGTTTAATTATTCTGCACGTTTCTATAGTTTCATCGAATTTTTAATTAGGTTTTTATACTTTTTTTTTTAATTGGGTCCTTATAAGTTAATATTTTTTTTTTCAATTAAGTCCCTGTGAATAACATTAAAGATAACAGAATATTCTCGATAAAAAACGAATATTCTGATGATTTAATTGTAATAGCTAGTTGAACAAACATGTATTTTTTTAAAATACCAAAAGAGCTCTTGCATCTTATCCCAATGAAAAAAAAATCTAGCTAGCCCTCAGTTGCTCTGTGGAGATCGCGTTCACTGTCATCTCCTGCGTCGGTCCGTCGTCTTCATCCTTCTGTGGCGTCGTCTGCAGCGGACGCCTGGTGGTCGGCCATCCGTCGCCTCCTTCTCTCTGCGTTGGTCGGTTCTGTGTTATTCTGTTCGAAGGTCTTCTGCGCTATTTTTCCATCCAAGCCGTCGCCGTCCCTCGGGGTGCTTCGCCTCGTCTGACGTCGCTGCGCTGCACCGCACCGCGCCGAGCCTCGCTGCACCTGACCTCCCGTCTGGCCTCTCGTCCCCGCGCTGCTCCTCTCCTCGATCTCCCTGTACTCGATCTGTCACAAAACAGGTAACATATAACATTTGATTTTTTTTTTCATTTTTTAAAACTTGATGTAACATGTTTATGCTAATTTTAATTTTCAAAAAATATGACATTGGTTGAGTACTTATTTTTTGAATTGATTTCTGGATTGTTTTGATATAGTAATTTAGGATTTACAATATGAATATTTATGTACATAAATTTTGTTAATTGGTGAATTGACATATAAATTAATTTTTTGCTGATGATGAATTTTATTTATTGTTGATTGTTGATTGTTGTTGCTGTGATAATGCTGCTTTATTAGGATTCTGTTTCTTTTTTTTTTTAATGTAGTGATGGGGGATTCAGATTTTATCATCATGGTGGCAGATTCCAGATATTTCTACTGAATTTGGGTTTGGTTGGTGATGCGAAAACTGTTGTGAATACTCTAAATAAGGAGATTAAGGATGATCCTTTTTATTTGGCCAAAAACCACCTTGGGTGGAAGCTTATGAAAGAAGTCTAAAGATAATGTGGCAAAGATGGAGGCTCAGATTGCTAAGGATGTTGTGCCATTCAATTTTTTGACACCAATGAGGATCATAAGAGATGCAATTTTTGGAGTCGGAAGTCCCGCTCCGATAATGGTGTCCGAGGATGCAAACACCATGGATGTAAGTAGCGCTATGTTATTCACCCAGGACTAGGTTGGATCGATGCAGGGACTTAGGGAACCATAGGGGTTGGTCTCCATGCTTATATTATCTATTTAGTTGCTCTTCCATTGTGTTATGTGGATTGATGCCCTTATCTTTTAGTTATATTTTCATCATCATATAATGGAATGGTTTTTGTTTTTAGTATATACATTATTATTAAGTAACAACTAGAATTAAGATCTTATATGAGTGTCTTACCATGCTGGAGTGTTCTTTCACTATGAGTGTCTTGCCAGAATCTATCCAAAAGAGGTGAAACTTGTGGATTTGATACACAGACAGAGTTTCATGTGCCTTTGTAAGAATGAAAATTCCACTACTCATTGCAAAGGTATCTTACAACTTCAATAATATAATTCTGCTCTTTTAGTAAAGTAATGATCATGAATTAGATTTTGTATGTTATTTTGCAGATTATAATGTTGCACAGCACAATACGAGGGCACATGTAATTGCAAGTTGTTACTGCTAATTATGTATTATTCATTAAATGCTAATTGTATTATAATTCTAATAAATATATTTTTTAAAATAAATTTAGAAGATAAAATAGTGCTTTTATTTTGAAAAGAAGATAAATTCATGAAGAATTGATACCTTACTTTCATTAGTTGGTAGGAGAAAATTCAATTTTAGTATATTAAGTAGATTATTTTATATAATTATAATAAAGATATTTTCCTAAATTAGTATAATTATGCATTATTCATTAAATGTTAATTATAATATAATTATAATAAAGATATTTTTCTAAAAATAATTTTAGAAGAGAGAATAATACTTTCTAAAAATAAAGATATTTTTCTAAATTAGTATAATCATGCATTATTCATTAAATGCTAATTATAATATAATTATAATAAAGATATTTCTCTAAAAATAATTTTAAAAGAGAAAATAGTACTTTTATTACATGAGAATAGTACTTTCTAAAAATAAAGATATTTTTCTAAATTAGTATAATTATGCATTATTATTTAAATGCTAATTATAGTATAATTATAATAAAGATATTTTTATAAAATAAATCTAGTTAGAAGAGAAAATAGTGCGTTTATTTTGGCAGAAAAATAGATTTATGAGGAATCGACACCTCACTTTTATTAGTTAGGAGAAAATCGATTTTAGTATATTATTAAGTAGATAGATAGATAAGTAGATTAAAACAATGAAATTCTTGCTGAGTAATGTTCAAGCCAACATAAAATACGCGTTTATGACACACATTAAAAATCCCTTTTTCTCCATAAATACACTCATCATTTCAAGTATCACTACCAAACACACATAAATACCAATATAACATAAACAAGAAGATGAGAGAATCGAATATGGTTGGTTCTGATGAATCCAAATCCAAATATTCCATAGTTTGTTGGTTGATCTTGATGGGAATGGTTATTGCAACAACATTTACAGCAGCAGAGGATTGTGAAATCGATCTTCGTGGGCTTCAAATAGAGTGCTTGATTTACATGCATATAGGAGAGCCTTCAACAATTATCAACCCTAATAAACGCTGCTGTGACGTCATTCAACAAGCCAACTTACCATGCTGCTGCGCTAATCTCAATCGTAAAATATGTCTGTAATCATTCTCTTCTTTTTAGTTTACTTTCTTTAATTACTCATCTTTTCTTCTCTTTTTTCTTTTTATTGAATTAACCAACTTCAGAAGTCCATAAAAAAATTTAAAATTTTTTATAGACTTTTAAAGGTGGTTAATTCAATATTAAATTTTAGAGAAAAAGATAAATAGGTCCTTAATCTTTTGATTCGCAGACATTTAAGTCTTCCAAGATTTAAAAATACATTTAAGTCCTTGACTTTTTCAAAACCTGGACATATTGATCCCTCATGTTCACTTGGGTCTATCGGATTTATCGAAAAAATCAAACGTGACTCCTGTTGTACTGACCTGGTTGATACGGATACATACGTGAGAGAAATTTTAAAATTGGACAAATTAGACTCAGGGATCGATATGTCCAGATTTTGAAGAGGTCAAGGACTTAAATGTATTTTTAAATCTTCAGAAACTTAAATGTCTGCAGATAAAAAAGTTAGAGATTGATTCGTCCTTTTCTCATTTTAGATTTAAATTTTTTTATGAGGTTATAAAAGTGGTTGTTTCAATACTTTTAATTTTTTATTTAATTGCATATTTCTTCTTAGTTTTTGTGGTGTGCCACTGCAATTTAGTTGTGGCATCTTTTTCGTTAGATTATATAAGCTCTTCATCCACATTGAAAAAAAAAAAAAAGAATCATTTATATATATAGGGTTTCACTATATATAGAGATAATCATCTAGTAAAATATTTGTGCTTATTATATATATAGCTTTTAAGATAGTAAATAATTAAGTCGACTAATTTAATTTTGTTGATTTGAAAATATGAGTGACTTACTGACTTTTGTTCATGGTAATTAAATTAAAGGAGCACATAATTATCTGTTTTAATTTCTTTGCTTTCTGAGTGTTGATAACCCGCTAACAAAAATTGTCTTTCACCTAACTGACAATAACTTATCTCTTAAAAAGAAATCTCAAAAACACAAGTGAAAATGTATATAATGATGACACTGATTTTTTCACAAAAAAAAAGAAAAGAAAATTGTGATTAAAATAAATTACTCATCAAATTTAACTAATTAATAAGTTACTTTTTTGAATATTTTATACGGAAAGGGTCAAGATTATTATTGTTGCAAAATCAACGGTTGATGATAGCTTACTAATTCCAAAGGTTTTTCTTTACATAATAATTGATATTATTTCGTAAATAATTAATAGATAAAAACTCACGTGTAGTTATATTTATGTGAAGTTGATTGCTGACAACTGTTAAATAGTAATTTAATCAAACATATCAAATTATTTATCGATTCTCAACTATTAATTTCACGTGACGACACTTGAATATGAGTCTTCATCTAATTAATAATTGATAATTATTCTGTGTGTGTGGAGATGCTTTAATATGTTTATTTTCTGTGTATTAAAAGAATCACATTATTTTCGTTATAGTTTTAATTTGTTAGCATTATATATATATATATATACAGCTTACCCGCCTGGGTCTACAATAGAAGATTTGCTTGATTGGAGGAAAGTGTTGCACGTCTTGAACTTTTGTGGCAAACCTCTTGCTGTTGGTACCAAGTGTGGAAGTGAGTTAACGTTACTCATAATTTTTTAATAAAATTTATTTTATATATATACTAAAAATTAATTATTAAATTAGTCATTATGTATATATTAAAAATAATATATATTTATACATATTGATCACAAATTCTTTTAACTACTAAATAATCAATCATCAAAAAATCTTTTATGAGATGTTAATATGTATTTTTATATGTGGTGATTAATTAACAATTGATTTTAGTATATACATAATATAATTATTTTATATATAATAATTAATAACTCAACCTTATATTATTTTCATTTTATATATTAAGTGATTTCTAAAATATTACAACTTTTTTCCAGGTTTCACTGTTCCACCAGGTCCACCACCAAAAAGGTAATGGTTGAAGATGGCGTGGCTAGCTATAAAGTGTATGTTCCTTCATTCTAGGAAGAGATACATAAAGAGTTTCAAGGGTATGTATTGTGTTTGATAATAATAAAGTGTTTATTAGTTCTGAAATATATTCCGTTATTTGAAGATTTAGAAATTAAAAAAAAAAAAGCAATGCTACAAGTGAGTATAATTTATTGTTTTTTATTAATAGTTAACCAATAATATTTAAAAGTGTTAGTTAAAAATATAAGATTGAATTGTTAAACTAAAAGTATTGGATTGTTAGCCAAAAATATTGTCCAATATAAATTAATTAAAATATTTAGTAATTAAAAAAAATTAATCAAAAATACTCTTATTTAATATTCATTAATTGTTATAACAATTAAATATGAATGCTCAGTCTTCAAAGTTTTCTTAATAAAAAATACTAATAATGAATTTCAACAGAGTTAAGTCAAGTTAATTTGTCTTAACAGTAATGGCATATGCACATCATCAATCCCAACATTTGCAAGCTTGAAGGCAGCATTCTACTGTATTTGTTGAATGTAATAATTTGTAAAGAATGTAAAGTTAATTAATAGATATATATATATATTATCGATAGAAAAAGTATATAGTATCAACATATTATCAGTCAACTTATTACCAATAATAATTAATTATTATATTTTAAATATATATATAAAGAGACACATCTAAAAAATATATCTATAAAGATATTTTTATTAAATACAGTTATAAAAAATATATTTTTATTAGACACATCTACGAAAACATTTTTATTAAATACAATTACAAATAAGAATTGGCAGAAATTGACAGAAATACTGTTAGTAACATAACAAGACCATTATCGATATTGTAATTGGGGATTAGCTTGGATAGAGACACCTCAATCTTGAAGAGCCTGATGACATAGATGTGCTCTGTGGAGCAGATTGTATGGATGCATGCATTCGGAAATAAATTCTCTTAATTATTTTTTTAATTAAAAAATAAAGTGTAATTTTTAATTTTTTTTAATATTTTTTATTTTTTATCTCTTTTATAAAATTAATTATAAAAAATTATATTTTATCTTCTCAAATAAAAAAATTAAAAAAATCCAATCCTTCTTCATTTTCAATATTACAAAAAAAGGAAGCTTGATTATCTTATTCTTAAACGGGACTTGATATATAAGATTCAACAGACTATAAATTACAATTAGAAGATTAGTATTAACTTGATTCAAAGAACAACTAAGTATGTAGCTAATCATGCATATGGCTAGAACGGCAAATTCTTACATGACCCAAGCCAATTAATTTGGCTTTATCTTTTTTTTTTCTTTCAATTCTAGTAATAAAAAAAATAAAAAAAAAACCTTAAATAGCCTGAAAATAATATAATATATAATAGAAACAAACTCAGCCTGAATGAAGTAGATATAATTCCTCAATTGTAGCACACTTAATTAATAAGCAACAAGCTGGTGTAAATGTAATAAGCATTAAATAGGTTTATTGTTAAACAAGTGTAAACAATCCAAATATTTTTTATGTTAACAATTTTTTTTACAAGTGTTCATTTGTCAATATTATTATTAATGATAAAATTGTGAAAGAATAAAAAAAGAAGAGATAAAGAATATTATACTTTGTATTTCTTAATTGATTGAATTGAATTGAATTGAAGTGTAAACTATGAAGGTAAAACTAAGTATATATAGAGTATTGGCCTATGAAAGATAAAAGTAAATAAAGATAAGATAAAGACTAAAATTGTAATTAAATTTATGTATTCTTTTGGGCTGAATTTGTGGGTCACGAAACTTCTTTATTGTTGTCATGGGCTAAGGTGGAAGAGTAGTTTAATACGCATCTGGATGGAAGATGTCAATAATCCACAGCTTGTATAAGTTCCGATGAAATTGTTGAGCGTCTGACGTGGTGACGCGGAAGAAGATGCGTGCGGCGGAGCTTGAGCTGCCGACGGCAAAAATATAAAAGGAGATACTGTGTTTGAGCAGTGATCTTCAAAAAATTGTGTGCGGCGGAGCTTGAGCTGCCGGCGACAAAAATATAAAAGGAGATGTCGTACTTGAGCATCGATCTTCAAAAAAAAAAGAAAAAATAAGCGTGTAGAGCGCAATAAGATTGATATTTAAAGGGTGCATATGGCGCAATAAGAGTGGTCTTCAGAGAGCGCATAGAGCGCAATAAAAGAGGGCGCGTAGAGCGCGATAAAAGTGCAGATGGAACTGCTAAAATAGAGTGCAGATTGAACTGTTGAAATAGAATGCAGACATGACTGCTGAAACAGAATGCAAACGGAACTGTCGGAAGAAGGCGCAGATGGAACTGTTGGAAGAAGGCGCAGACAGGCCATAGTGACTGATTGTTGTTTCTTGTTATAATAGGGTAACCAAGATTAATGTTGAATTTTTACTTTGATGGATGTAATAGAGATTGGTTGGATTATGAGATAAATTGGAAGATTGATTATTGTAGGAGAAGGTTGAAAAAGAAGTAGGGTGATTTTTTACCGAAAAGATGATAGCTTATGTATTCTCTTCAAGGAGGATACCAAAACTCTGATATCATGATAATAAATTAAATAAAAATAAAAGTGGTTTTTTAAAAATAAAAAACATGATTAATTAAAAATTAAAATAATAAAATATTAGATTTAAAGATTGAATGAAGGACAATATTTAAAGGATGGGTAGCATTTTTCTTGAGGGTGGTATCGAGGGTGGTGAGATAACACTCGCAGGTGGAATCCCAACTATTTCCACAGTTGTAACAGAACAAATGTCCGCACCTGCAACAGATTTTATCACACGTGAAACGTTTTTTTCTCAACAAAGAACCTGCAGTTTGGGCACCTCATCCACTAGTTCTTGGTCGCTACCTCCATCACTACTCTATATTTATTATCTGTCCTCCCAAATTCCTCGCACGTGCTCCCATGATGCCAAACTGTCTCGCACGAGACGCAGATCTGCCTATTACAGCTAGGGCATTCTGATTCCGTCGGTGAATCATCGTCGACGATCATAAGGGCAGAGCAGTCCTTGAAGGGACAATATATGAATCTCTCGCTCTCGTTCTCAACAACAGCAGCTTCACACAATAACTTATCCCATCGATCGAAAATCATCTTTGGCAGAACCTCGCGGCAACCGTCAAGTTCCAAGAAACCACCACAGCGGCGTACCGGACACTGGATATTAATCATGTTGTCGTCAAGCTTAGAACCAACGTAATTCACCACGCAATCCGTACAATATGAGTGGCTGCAACCGGTTATAGAGAAATTTTCCGCTTCGATTTTAGTGTCAATGCAGATTTCGCACATGAACGAGGAAATTGAGGGTGATTCGCCTCTCCCCTCCTCTTTGTTGATCTTCCTTTGTTCTATGGCGACGTCGCTGTTCTCGTGATTCTCTACGTTGTTAGAATTCATGTGTGACGGTGGTGATAGTGATGGTGACAGCCAAAGAGAGTAGTAGTGTCTCAAGAAAATCTCTTTGATCGTCCTCATGTTTTGCAAAAATTTCTAGGGTTTGAAGACGAGGGAGAAGGAGAACATGATTCTGATACCATGATAAAATTGTGAAAGAATAAAAAAATAAAAGAATGCGAATTTTTATTGATTGTTGATTGATTGTTTATGTATCCTTTTTAAGGAGGATACCAAGACTCTGATACCATGATAAAATTGTAAAAGAATAAGAAAAGAAGAGATGAAGAATATTATACTTTGTATTTTTTGATTCATTGAATTGAATTGAATTAAAGTGTAAACTATGAAGGTAAAACTAAGTATATATAGAGTATTGACCTATGAAAGATAAAAGCAAATAAAGATAAGATAAGATAAAGACTAAAATTGTAATTGAATTTATGTATTCTGTTGGGCTAAATTTGTGGATCATGAGACTTCTTTATTGTTATCATGAATTAAGGTGGAAGAATAATTTAATAATTAACTTATATTTTTAGACAAAAATAGTCAGATATATATATAGAATCGGGGCTAACGCCCAAGAAAAAAAACCTAATTTGGTAGACATTTTCCCGGAAATTAGGAATAACCAAAATAAAGTTAGTAGTTGATAAAATTTCAAGTGGGCTAGTTTTTCTGTTTTTGGTCTCGTCTAAGTGGGCTGGCTAAACCACCACTAATTTTTAAAGCCCACTTAAAGCCAACCAAAATTAATAGAAAAAAAATACCAAAACCAGAAAGCTAGCAAATAATAGTAGAGGCCACATACCCAAAAAAATAAAAAATAAATATAATAGATCAGTGACCAAAAACTATCATTAGATTAGATCATTGGTTCTGCAGTTAAATCGGTGGGTTATTAGTAGAATGGTTTAAATTAAATTAATGGATTAAATTTATAAAAAATCTAAATTTAACTTATTTTATGTAATATATTTATTAAAAGATACTACATAAAATAAAGTACAAGCTAGTTTAGGATGCGTTTAAAAGTGAGACTAAAACTGAGAGATAGATATTAGGAGATAGAGATTGATAGATAAAGACTAAATTAAGTTTTTATATTATATTTGGTGTAAAATGTGAATTGAGTTATGTCTCAATATCATATTTATTAGTTTAAAATAAATATCGAGATTAAAAGATGTACGATAAGTCGGGTACCGGACGGTTTAGGTTGATACTTCGGTTGATGAGAGGGGGAATCGCCTGGTTCCGGGTTGCTAGGTTGGAGGAGGTGTAGCCGACGTCTCGAGCTCTTCATGTGGAGAGGGAGGGTGTCACCTGTAAAGACACTCCGACGCTCTAGTCAGTCAAGTGTGCAGGCGAAAAGTGAGAGAATGGTATGTGACGTACCTTGGGGGAGGGGTAGGACTCTCCCCATATATACCGTGTCAAAAGTGGGTCCCGCAAGGACAGACCCACCTTCCTCAAAACTTCCTCATACAGCTGTAGTGGAGAACTGTCAAGGACGCGTGTCCGAGTCGGTGGTTGAGCTGCTCGCACCCGACCACTCGGGTCGGGTGGTCTATGGGTCGGGTCGGCCCGCAGACTGTTTGGGCCAGGGCGTAACAAAAGATAAATTTAAAATTTAAAAAATTAAAAATAATATTTAAAAAAAATATTATTAAAATTTTAATTTTATTTATAAAAATTTTAGTCCCTTGTATTTTCATTTTTTAAATTTTTCTTGTATTTTATTTTCACTTTTTAAAAGTATTAAAATAACTAAAAATTTATATTCTAAAACTAAAATTTTGATCTTTGATACTCAATCTCTCATCTCAGTCTAAATCCTAAAAAACAAGGGCAGCCTTAATAATTGCTAGCTAACCAAGGTTTTCTAGCTTAGTGAGATAACTAGCAATCAATCATTAGGTTAGTTTGCAACCTATCCAGTAAGTACATTTTATTAAATATATTACATAAGATAGGATAAATTAAATTATAATTTTATACAGAACTTTTTTTAAATATGTATTATATAAATAAAATTAAATTATATTTTTATATATTTAAATAACATGCATCAATTCTTCATGCACTCTAAATTGTAATTATGCTTTTTTATAATTTTATATATTTATTCAATTTCACCAAGTCAACTAATTGAGTGACTCGATATTTTAATCACATCAATTACTAGTTGATTCTAATAACTATGGCGGTCGAGAATGTAGCTTAGTTATTTATCACTTGGTTCTTTAACTAGGACTAGGAAATCGATAGTTTGAATTTTAATTTGGACATAAAACATATCTCGTGGCCAAAATATTTTGATATTTTGTGAATATTCTTAGAATATATACTAATTTTTTTATAATTTTTTTGTTGGTTGTAAACATACTTATTAGTTGGTTACTTTTCTTAAATTGACTATATTTATATGTTGATTACGTACAAAATTGTTATGAATTTCGCTAGGGAGTCAATAGAGTATTTATACAATAGAGCAATGTTAGGGGGCCAGTAACTTTTGTGATTGATAGTCATCAAATAGCCATCAATGATGATTTAATGGTATGAGATTGGTGTGAGATTTCATATAATGACTCACCTTTCTCTGCTGGTTACATGCTGGCCAAAATTTAATAAAATTGCTGGCCCCTAGACTTTTCATATATGATGTGTACAATGAGCTATTTATTTGGTCTAATATGAGTTAAAAAATGAATATTTAGAGTAAAATACTACTAATTTCTCAAACACAATACACTCATACTATCCAGAATAACCATTCGAGTATCAGGGATAATAAACATCTGATATCATACGAAATCGAACATCCCTATACTTCCATTATACACATTGTATAGATACTTCATTGACTCCCTATACTTTCTCAATTGTTATAGATAAATTTGGACCAAATACTTGGTACAAAATTATACGTTCAATTATTAACTTTCTTATTTTCCTTTTCCTCTTTTCTGAAAGAGGAATTGCTTCAACCTTCTCCAAACTTTTAAAAGTATTAATTTGTCTATGCCAATGTATAATGATCTTTTTCATCAGTTTTTTGGCCTCTTATTAGTTATTTCCCCTTCAATAAGACCCTATAGTGTATCCTCTACTCAAACAATAGATTCAAACCAAAACCAATTATAATCATGACAAAGTGTAATATAAGGAATTAAGGAAACAGGACAAATTTAAAAAAAAATCATTAATTTACAATTAGCTAGAAAAGTTCATGCACCTTAATCGGATATATATGAAATTTTTATTTAAATCTTATTAGCTTAATTATTATGGTAATGACCTAGCTGCTAGTGTGGGAATCTTGATGGAGTAGGTGAGTATATATATATATATATATGATGTGTCTAAAACCTAAAGTATATACTCCACTAAAGCATTCTTTTTTCTAAATAAGTAGGGAATGGGGAATCTACTGAGTACTACTATGTATGACCAACTTGCTTTGCTTTAGAAATACATATAACACACCTTGTTTAATATTGAAAGCGGCTATACTATGGTCTATGGCACTTATTTCTACAAAATTTGATATCTTTAATTTTTCATTCTTCATATGAGTTCGTGCATTATATGCTCTTTTACTCAATCATAAAAGCACAAAAGATCATAATTATGGATGGTATATCTACATATATATATATGATGCGTCTTAAGGACTAAGGTGATTGGATTTGTTTCTTAATAAATAAATAAATCACCTTGTTCTTTTATTTTATTGTTTTAGAATCGACTTGGATTGATCGAATATATAGTTCACTTATTTATTTAAATAAGTGTTAGAGTTTTGATATTGGCTAACCAGTGACAGATTTTTAAATAAAATTTATATTTGCAACGAATTAATTTTTCATCTGTCAAATTAAAAAATATCGTAGACAATCCAAAAAAAAATTACTAGATCATTAGGTAATATAATTACTTACTACTGAATAGTGACTACTATATATAGTTTATATCAAAAAATTAAGACAGACTTAATTGTTAATCTTCATAAATCAATTTTTGATATTTTCAAGCTAAAAATTTGATATTTTTTTTAATGTTTCTGTAAAAAAAAATGAAAAGCAAATTAAAGTCGATTTTGGTCCCAAAAGTTTAAAAATCTCTGGTTTTATTAATTTACCTCTATTATTATATTATATGCAATTTCTTGCCATCATGTTAACATTTAACAAAGACAAATTATTTATTCCAAGAATCAAAACTAAAGATTTAAAAATTTGACAAAAATAATCTGTAGGAAATAAAATGAAAAATCACAAAATTTTACAGAGGAAAAAAAAAACTTATTTAACCCTAAAACATGTACTAAGTTAGTATAGATTATTAAAATTTAATGTTATGGGCGTGGTTTTATTCAAGCAATAATTTTGTGAGATTCTTCTATGATTTGAGGGTAGAAGAGTAGCAGTTAATAATAAAGTTAAGCTCTAAATTTAATGCTACTTCAGTCTAAAGTTCTTATGCATGTAAACTACTTTGCTTTTGTAAAAACATTTGTATCTGAAGAAAAAGGTTTCTATAAAAGTTGGCACAATCTTTTGAGTGATTCTTTAGCCTAGCTAGGTCTAAAATAAAATGATACATATACACCCCATGGATTCTTCATGTCTTCTTCTTTTACTTTTTGTTTATTATCTTTTCCTTTAAATGCAAATTAAAAGTATATATAGATCCTATCTTTAGTGGTAATCTCGTATGAGGTGAATGAATAACCCTAAGAATATACATGCAAATTCCTAATCTCCATCCACGTGCACACATGATTTGGTATCATAACATTCGTTATTACATGGATCTTTTGATATGCTTACTACAATTCATTTCATGAATTTAGAGAATATAAAATAAGAAGACACCGCATCCAACTCAAAAATCTTAAAATAATAAATTAATGGGTTTCTTATTTTATAAACTCCTCACTCTTTCTTATTTTCTTTGACGTGGGACTAACTTTATATACTCATTATACTTACAATATTAACAAAAATTTATTGACAACTAAATCATCAGTAAACGTCGATAATATCTGACACTAAAATCTTTACGGCCACGACAACAATGACTCAAAATTAAAAGGTGGAAACTCAGGTGCAGTTCACTTCACGTGAAGTTGATATCTGAGTGCTGATAGATAATTTGACTCATTTGACTAAATTTTTATCTAACTACTCTTAGATATCAACTTCAAGTAAAATCGACTTCACCTGAGTTTTCACCAAATTAAAAATTAGTACGCAATTAAAAATCTACGTAAAATAAATAGTTTGAAACAACGAGATTCTTTCCAAAGTAATCAAACATTTGCAACAGATATAATCAAATGTTTTAATGTATTCAAACTCATACAAAATAATATATCATAACAAGACACAAAAAATCTCCAACATATTCAATTTTCTTATAATTAAGTAAATAAAAATCGATCATCATATGAATTGTGAAGAAAAAGAAATAACAGTTCCCATCCTCTAAATACTAAATTTTAAATTATGAACTCTAAATTGTTGGTATTATAGCCGGTATCACCTCTCTCTTTGAGAATCAACAATTATTAGATGCATAAGTAAAAAGATCAATTTTCTTGGACATATAAATTAATTAAAAATTAATTCACATTCGACATCCTGAAATCTTTGATCGATCTAGTTATAATATTTTGATCTTAATCTCTGATTAAGTCTTTAAAGAAATGAAAAGAACTTTATCGATCTGGTGAACAAACTAATACTTTAATTTCTGCTACAATAAGTTGAATACTATACTTTAATTAGTAGAAAACTTTCTACTACTATGTATATATATGTATCTTTTGGCTAACATCAAATTGATTGTCCCAAAGACTGCAAAATGAAAATGTAATACTTGAAGTGTTGAATTGAACCATATATGCAAAAAGGGTGTATCTATATGTGTACTTTGCCAAGCCACTTCAGTACACTGTCCTGTTTCTCACACTTTATGGATTCTGACCCTCTTTGCTCTCAAAGTCTGTGACTAACTAAACATATGCATTGAGGCTATTTTTTGTAGTAACGAAGATTTAGTATGTGTTATGTCTAGTTATGGAGTTATGGTATATTTTTTATGGATATGAAAATATATTTTTTAATTAGAATTTGTAAATTAGAGATTCAGTTTTATTTAAGATACAAAATTTAGAGTTTAATTTGTGGCATTGTGAAGATAATGAACAAATCGAAAGTTCGGTTTTGTTTGGAATACAAAATTTAAGATTTGATTTGCACTTTTAAATTTTTTTAATGCTAAAATACAAATTTGAGAATTAGATTTGTATGTTTAAAAAAAATAAAATAAAAAAATTCAAATCTAATGTTCAAATTTGTATATTTAAAAAATTATAAATTATAAATTTGATCTTTAAATTTATGTTCTTCACATAAAAAAATATAAAGTTTTTATATTGTTTAAAAACACTTTTAAAAGCCAAACACCAAAATTAAAAAGTGATACATTGAAACTTAGATGATTATCCAAAAATTGCAATAAATAATAAAAAAAAATTATCTTGATTTTTTATTTTTTTATAATCTAATATACTTAAATATAAAGATAATAAATTCGGTCACTGTAATTAGACTTTATTATAAATTTCTTGGCATATTTTTTATACGGCTTTATTATCTCTTTTTTCTTTGAGCTTAGGTTATGCATGATGAAATCGAAAAATTTGATAAAGTAATTGTTCTGATCCAGTTTAATAAGGTCCGGAGATTTATTTTGCAAACTGCCAATCCAACGGGACCATGCGAGTCAAAAATGATTCATGTCTCACACTACTTTCTGAAAATGATCTGAACAGTTAGCGAAAGTTTCCAGGCAAATGAGTCTAAATAAAAAGACTCATTCAAGTATAAGGTATAAAAAAGGAGAGATTTATCCCTCTTTAAAGTATGTCATTTTTTATCCTAATTAACTGCTTGGTAGTATACACACTTATTTTAACATTAGAGTGTCTTTACATGTTGTCCCACCTATCGATCCACCGCTGCTTGTAGTAGCACTCTTCCTCGCAAAGCTCGCGTCCAACTCCAAATACCTCAACTCCCAAGTTGCTCACGACAAACCGCCCAACCGACCTCAAATCCGATAAACAACCGAACAATAATAATATAAAAAATAAATCACTTTTAAATTAAAATAGTAAAACATATCTTTTATAAAAATTATAAAATCAATAATAATTTTCTCGTCTTCATTTTATTATTTTATCAATTTTCTTACTTTAAAATATCTAAATTTATTACGAAATAGTTCATCATATCTATATAGATCTATTATGCATCTTTAAATCTAGCATCGGATGGAATTAACGTTTTAAGTAGCAAGTTTAAGTTATAACAATAAATTTTGCAAGGAACCTTTCTAGGAAAAAGGATGTTAATAAATATGACGAGGAAATTGAGTTAATTTGATACATGGTTATATAGATTATTTAATTAACATAATGTATATAATTAGCAACAAAGATCAATTAAAATTTAAAAGTTGATTTGGTAAATCTTTCAGTTTTTAGACTTTTGAAATATAAGTTTTTAAAAGATATACCACATATTTAGTAAATCAAACAAGAAATATTTTTAATGAATCCAAATAATAATAATTGTATTTGGTATGTAAGACAACTTTTAAAATTTAAAATGGCTATAGACTATGTTTGTTTATAAATACAAGATACTAAGACATTTACGTAAAAATATAAAATTGTGTTTGTTAAATGAGATATAGACAGAAATATTTTTGAGACATTGAATCAGTGTATTTTATATTTTTTTGTTAAAAAAGACACAAAAACACCGAACAGAGACACAATTTATTTATTGTCACTATCAATTATTCATAATTATAATTTTTTTACCATTTTATTATTTTAAAATTTTATGTGAAAAAAATAAATTAAAATTTTAATTATTTATTATATTTTATATTCAGTTTATCACTAAATAAAAAATATAATTTTTGTATTTTTATTTTTTATCTATCCTGTCCTTAAATCCAAACACAATCATATATACATAAATATAAAAAAAATTAAATATTTATTATATCAGATTATGTTAGACTTTTAATTTTGATAAATATAAATAAATTTTATGCTTTCAAAATCATTCTCTAATTTAGCTTTTAAAAAATACATACATAATTACATGATTTTTTTATTTAAAGCCTAATTTTAATAGGTTCAACAAGCGTTACACTTTAGGAAGATAACAAGGGTCTGAATCTCACAGAACTTGGACAATTATACCTTATTATTGGATTAACATAAAATAGATTTTAATCTTTAATTTTTAGATATAAATTAATTTTAAAAAAAATATATTATGAAATTGGTTTGATGTTTGTTTTGGAGTTATCCGAAATTGAGTTGTTTTTGGACTCAAAAATAAGATCTAGACACCTTTTGGTTGTGTTGAAATTGAAGTGCTGCCGTCCGAGTTCTTTATGAGGAGGTGGAGGATGGTACCTGCAAGAGATTTCGATACTTAACAATAAAATTAATAATTTCGCCAAGTAAACAATTAGATATTTAAATAGAACTCTCCGTGTATGAAAAGCACATAATTTTCTTTTAAAAATGTGGGTGTCATCAGCATTATTGTTAATTATGATTTGTGACTTATCATTAACTGTTGCAAAAGAAATGACTAAAATTACCAAACCCTTCTTAATTAGTACCTTTGAAAAAAAAAAAAAAAGACTAGTGGAAGATAAGGAAGCAATGGAGGAAAATAAATAAATAAATAAAGCATAGAGTCAATAAGTCAGCATATATAGTGATACCTATATATTCTGGATTTAATGGGATTTGACTCCTGTAATTTCAACATACATTAGAAAAACCTTTTCACAAACCCTTTAATTTGTTTATAAGTGTGCAAAAGAAAAGGATTAACAAAATGCTAATAACAATCACTGATATATTATTATTATTATTATTAATAATAAGTATGCATCGTTAGAATATAATATGGCGCATAGGATTCTACTTTTATTCGATTCCGTCTTCTATGCCGTCAACAGCTCAATCTGCATAAAAATCAATTTTACTTTGCTTTTTTCTTTTTTTAATTCAAATATATATGAATTTTTGTAATCAGCTTTGTATTTGATTTTCTTTTGTTAGCGAGTGACTTGCATGAGCAGCTGATGAGTTTTTTTTTTTTTTTCATTACTCATAGGATTCTCTAATTTAGTTCATTATTCGGGGTGAGTTGGAACGGGAATACAGATTATTGAGTAAATATTTTTTTTTCTCTGTGCAAATGACAAAGTATTTTTTTATATAATTTAAAAATTTTTAATTGATTTATAGTCATCTAAGTAGTTAGTCCTAAATAATTTTTAACGCATCATTAGGTCACTATTATTTATAGAAGCCACTTAATTAAATCAATTATTTAGATGGTTAAAAAGTAATTAAAAATGTTCAAAAAGGACATTTACTCAAAATTATTTAAGAAAAAAATTTATTATTAGACAATTTTGATGTAAACTCCCTAGAATTATAGATAGTTTTTTCAGTTTTTCAAAATATTATTTTTAAATTTATATTTTAATTTTCATATAATCCAAAAATTGTAAATATAATTTTTGAAATAATAATCCAATTTAATTAATAAAATTTAAAGCAATTGTTTAAATTTAGGTTTAATTACTCCGTTGGTCCCTATAGTTTTGCGAAATTTTCAATTAGGTCTCTATACTTGTTTTCCTTTAATTGGGTCCCTGCACTAATTTTTTTTTCAATTAGATCCTCTTAGCAGTAATCAGCTTAATTTTATAGGGGCCAAATTAAAAAAAAAATAGTACAGGGACCCAAATAAAAAAAAATATAAGGATCCAATTAAAAAAAATTTGGTGCAAGAACTCAATTAAAAAGAAAAAAAGTATAAGGACCTAATTGAAAATTTTGTGAAACTATAGAGACCAATAGAGTAATTAAATCTTAAATTTATTATAAAATGTGATTATTGACATTTTAATTTCTTATCACAAAGTAGAAGAGGAAGTGGGATGATATTGGACAAAAAACACAAGAGGACGAAAGCATGACTTGAGCAGCCGATTGAAAACAAATTAAAAGATTTATATATAATATTCCAAGAGTCCAAAACACATGTGCTCAACTGCTCATAACTTCTTGATACAAATTGAATGAATAATTATTCGGTTCCGCTACGTTACTAACAACATATCTGCCAACTTCTACCAACTCTTATTTATAATTGTGTTTTATAAGAGTGTGTTTGTGGATGTGTCTAATAAAAATGTCTTTTTTATAACTGTGTTTAATAGAAGTGTCTTTATAGATATATTTTATGGATGTGTCTCTTTATATATGTATTTAAAATATATTAATTATTAGACACATCTACGAATACACTTCCATAAAACACAAATATAAATAAGAGTTGGCAGAAATTGACAGATAATATATTGGTACCCTATATTTTTCCATAATTATTTGAGTGTGGTCAAAGTCTTTTTGATTAATACGAATCTATCTATTCAAGAGAAAATTTTTGTACAATGATAAAAATAACAAAAAAAGATATTAAAACATCTAAAAAATATTAAAATCAGCCACTCGTAAAAAAATGCATATCGACCAAAAAAAAAAAAAGTCAAAGTGATACAAATGAAAAAACTAGCACATGTCAAAAAGAATTAGAGATCAATACCAATATCCTCTTAAAGACCAAGATTGAGGTACAATGCTATGAGATCGATCAGTAGAAGAAGATAAGAGATAAAAACTGTGCTAACTAAAATGAGCTTCCACACAAAGCAAAGAGAGTAGTGGGCAAATATTTAAGGGACGTTACAAGCAATAGGTGCTTGGAAAACATGGATGGATCATTTGTATTCAAAAACTTACCGGTTTCATTAGGGAATTAATTAAAAAGTATAATCGATTAGAGCCAACTAGTTGAAGAACATGCTTGTTATTACTTAAAAAAATAATACTGAATACCGTTAGATTTAGCATCATAGAATAGTGGCAAATTTATCGACAATAACAGCGTCGAATTCATAAGGTTAAGTAATTACTGTCGATTTTGATTTCCGACGATAAATTCGCTGGTAATATTTGGAGAGAAACAAAAATAAATTGGCGCATTTTTAGGGTCGGATTTACCGTTAGAAAAATTCGACAGTAAACCCACTTAATAAAACGTTATGTTTTGGTGACTTGCAATGGTTTACTATCAGATTTTTTCGATAATAAATCCAACCCTAAAAGGCCGTAAAAATTCAAAACGCGAACCTTCTTTCCCTTCATTCGGATTTCACTCTCTCTCTTACTCATTCGTTTCCACCCCCAACACCACCATCTGTCGCCGCCGAAATCACCACCAACACAGATCCCTCTCCGTCACCGTCAACCCACCACTGAGACTCTTCCTTTTTTCTTCGTCTCCTTTTTCTCTCGTTGCCATTTCAGCGTTAATCTTCTCTTTTCTCGGATCCATTGCGCTGCACCACAGAGCCACCATTGGCAAGCCATCAAGCCACCATTATCCCTACCATCATCGTGCAACCGCTACCCATCTTTGCCATGACTCCATCCTTCAGCACAGCAGAACAGGGAATCCCTTGTCCCAGTCTCCCAATGAGTTCCCTAGCCTTCGGCGATCGACGTCCGTGGTTTTTCGCTTCGGTAATAACATAGTGCAGTTGCAACCCCTCTTTTCCTTCTCCTCTATTTCATCTGTTGTCCTGCATCACTGGTCGTAATCATAGTCGTGATCATGGTAGAGGGAGGGTTTCTTCTGATGATCCTGAGAAATCTGGATCCTCTCCCTCTATTCTGACTACCCCGATGATGTCACAGGTTGTGGTTTTATCGGACCCACTATTCATCATGGTCCCTAACCCCAATTACATTCATCTGTCTACGGTGATGACGCCACTTCCATCCACTTAGCAGCCCAATGCCACGCTGATGTCGCCTCCAGCGACGGATACTGCATTCCCGGAATTCTCTCACGAAAATGAGCCAGTTAATGCGCCTCAACCACCTCCCATCATACGATTGACGATTTGGCCTGATGGCAAAACGAGGTAAGTATCACTTTAAATCTTCTATATGCTGAAAGTGTCTGCTATTGATTCTAGTTTAGTGGATTTAAGATTGTAGGTTTGAACTGATGAAAGTTATTGATATATCGTGATTATTGATTCTTGATAGTTGAATCTAGTTTTAGTGGATTTAGGATTGTATGTTTGAATTGCTGAAAGTGTTTTATATTTTCTTATTATTAAATTGTTGAAAGTGTCTGACTACTGATTCTAGTTTAGTGGATTTATGGATGTTGATTCTTGATTATTGCCTGTTGTTCATTTATGTTGACATTCGGTGTTATTTAAGTTAATTGTTGACATTCATCCAAGTATACCAGATTACCAGCAGCTCAGCAATCTTCATGAAGACTAAGGTCAGGCTAGTATGTAGTTTCTTTAATGTTGTTATTAACTCAATTATATTCTTTTACATATATATCATTGCTGGTTATCCTAATCATATTATTTCAATGCAACATGTGTAGCTGAAGTCGTTGGATCGCAATGCAACATTGACGGAGACATTCAAGTACACCCACACTTTGAAGGAGAACAAAAAGAGATTTGTTGATCAGCGGCCTCAGGATCATTATGTGAGTAAACATCTAATCTTGTGATATAAATTAGAGATTAACTGTATAGCTGTCGTAGTAATCATTATAACATGTGTTACACAAGAGTCCTACATGTAGAGACTAGAGGCCGCGACTCAGCAATATCAGCAAAGTAGGAAGGACACTGATGACTCTGCTACTTCAGTCATCGATCCCGATGCGATTTGGCGCGAGACCGTCTCAGTGTCGTACATAAATTGCGTATACGGGTTAGGGTCATTTTTTGCCAGCAGTCTCCGCACTTCCACAATGAGACCATCGTCCGTCTCTGCAACCAGTCAAGCCGTTGACCCCGAGGAAGGCATTGATTTGAGGCCGCATGTACAGGAGCTTACCCACGACCTTCACCAGCAGATTCAGAAGCTGACCGGTTATCAGGAGAGGTATCAGAAAATCCTCGCACGCGTGATGGATCCAGATGATCTCAGGCTAGGGTGGAGGGAGCAACTGGAGCAGTTTCAACAGATTGAGGCTCAGATGGATGTGTACCAGACTCAGACGTGCGCCACTGGCATCATCCCTGCTAGTGGCACACAAATACCACCGCCTTCTGCGCCGCCATAGCAGGACACGGGAACGACGACGATGACTACCTGGATCTTTAGTGATTAGGGCTTCATTTTATTGTTTCCTTGTATTTATTTGATATATTAGACTTTTAATTTATTTGAACATTTGATATTTAATATTACATAATTGGTTTCTATTATTTATAAATTGACTATTAATTATGCGAAAAATACATTTAAATAAAAAAATTAAAATTAAAAAAAATTGTGCCACAATTTAAAAAAAAATTGACATTACCGTCAGATTTATCGAGAGAATAATTCGACGGTAATAGTGCGGAAAACAACATATTGTGGCACCAACATTATCGTCGAAAAAATCTATCAATAACCAAATGATTTTTCGGATAGGTAATCTGTCGCAGAATCCAACAGTAATTACCGTAGGACGAAAAATATCCGACAATAATCCTTTACTAGCGAGATTAATACCATCTGATTTTTTTCGATGATAATTTAATTACCGTTGGATTTTATTCGTCTTTTCGATAGTAAATTCGATAGTACTCAACATTTTTCTTTTAGTGTATAGAAAAAAAACCTTCTACTACTCTAATTTTTTGAACTTTAAAACTAAAAATAAAAAGAGTTAACTTGAGTTGGCTTATGTTATAGTTGGCTCCCTAAATTTTTTTAAAATCTAATTATAAATAGAAAACAAATAAATACTACAAAACATGTTAATTTCTTATTTTTTTTAAAAAATCCCCTTTGTGATCAGATATTTATAGAATCTATTGTGATGATGAATCATTTTTTTTTCATCATATAATCTCTTATATTTAGAATAAATTCTCGTGTAAGAATTTCGTGTAATTTGTATTGTGTGTACACCTTTATCATTAATTGGATGTTTTTGTGGGTCTCATCATATATATATATATATATATATATATATATATATATATATATATATATATATATATATATATATATATATATATATATATATATATATATATAATGATAAAAATGATTATCATGATAAAAAATTTACATGAAAATTAAGATCCATTCCTCTCCTAAATGTAAGGGGGGAAGTAGCATTAAGTAGCAAACAATATAATGATGAGAGTTGAAAAGAAAATATTATTTGCCCTTGATTGGTGACATGCAAAATATAATCCAATCCAAAGCGCGTTTGTCCATTAATTACTATCATGAGGGATGCCTTGAATTGAAGTCCTTCAAATTAAACACTATCTTATTAAATGTATATGGGGACATGTCTCAAATAAGGTGTATCATAATAGTTGACAAGACAAAGCAAGCAAGTTATTATGATTGCTATGTAAATGAAGCATAAAGTTAAATTATGACTATTAGGGTAATTATATTAAGTTCGTTGCTGTTAAATACAAAAAGTTGATATAAACATGCAAGTCTAATAAGCTTTAATTTCTACTTTATGTGTGAAGGATTCTGTTCATGACCAACCTAGGATTCTATGAAAAGGTTTGGCATTTAATCAAATATAATAAGTATAACGTCGTGTCTCATCTATACATAATATAAGTGAATTTAGATCCTCTAATAAATAAAAAAAATTTAATAAAATGATAGAGTGATCAAATATTTAATTGTTATTGAGTTTATATATTCTATAAAATATGTGTCTTATTATTTTAATTTAAAAATAATTAATTTTTATATTTTATTATTTTATTAATTTTTTTACTTTAAAAGATTTAATTCAATATAAGTAGATCATGGAATTGGAACATCCTTACCTCTCTCCACCTTTTAAAGAAAAATTGTGCATACCAAAATTATTAATTAAAAAGACTTTTAATTAATTTGAGTTGATCTATGATTAATTTATTAATTTATTTAATAAATAAATATAAAAAATTTGAATATTATTTTATATGTGTAATAATTTATTAACTAATAATAAATTTTTAAATAAAATTTTAATTTATAATGATTTAATTCTTAATAGACTGAAGTTAAAAAATACCGAAAGAAATAAAAAATTAAAAAGACCTTGGGTTTTGTCTTCCCTCATTCCAACGTGTCTAATTTTGTTTTTGTCTTTCCATGTATATCTGTTTTGTCAGTTTCGACCACCTCTTTTATAAGTATTCTTTTCTTTAGATTTTTTTTAAGCACTGAATTCATTTTTCTTTTAGAATACAAGTTTTTTGAAGGAATAATAAAATACAAATTGATCTAACAATACAAGAATCTTGGCAGATTGCAACAGTTTTTGAATCAGATAACGGTGGTTTTCAAATTGTTTTATTGCTAAATTTTTTGCGGTGATTTTTCTAAAAACTATATATTAGAATAACCACTACAAATTTATTTTTACTGCCAATTTTTTTTGCGACAGTTATATCTGTTGCTATATTCGAAAAATGTCAACAGGCTTAAAAATTTATTGTTTATTTTGCGAAGAATTAGTAACCGTCGCAAACTTTTGTGTGTATATTTAACTAGATTTTTATTGTATGCCTTAATTAATATTTTTGTTTCTTTTACTTTGTGTCATTTTTTTATAGTGCAAGAACATTCAATCTCATTACGTCTACAGTTTTTTATTATAGATATTATTTTAATATTAATATTTTTTCAATAATTAACATCCATTTTTAGTAGAAATTTTTAAAAAAAAAGAAAAATAAATGTACAGTTTCTGTTTTCTTGCTAACACTGCACATGTTGCAGTTAAATACTCAAATGCAAATTAAATGATTGTTGATGTAGTAAAATCTTAAAATATAACTTGCAAAAAAAATGCATGTTTAATTAAAAGGCTACTCTATTAATTTTAGTTATTATAATAAGTTAATAACAAACATGATTTGCTAATTAAGACATTACATCATAGAAGAGTTGGTCTTGGCTACATATGAGTTTCTTTTAATAAGTGTTTTGTGATTAAGCAACATTATATACATCATCTAGGTTCAATATAGATTGATTTTTAATTTGCAGCCTTATTGAGAAATAAGAAATTCAGAATTGGGTTTGTAACACCCAAGTCCATTCACTTGTAAAAATTATTTATTTTGAGGTCTCAAGATTTTGTTTTTGATGAAGGAAATTGTTTCGAGGATTACTTAAAATGATGATTTGGACTTGGACGTGAGCTCTAAACCTCTTCTGAGATAACGTCAAACTTGTTCTATTGTCAAGGTGTCGTCATCCGAATTCTTCATGAGGAGATGGGGGTAATACTTATAAGAAACTCTGATATTTAAGTTAGTAAGGATTTTTAGTAGATTTTTAGTATATTAGATCATGAATATACCTGAATGTGTCAGTGTATTTATAATAAAGAGATAACCACTTTTTTAAAGTAGTTTCATCTTTGCGAGTGGATAATCGTTCCCTTGATCTTAGGAGTTTGTTGAGATCTCCCTTCTAAATAAAGTAGAAATAGTATAAGATATTTTAAAAAGTAATTACTTATTCAGATAAGTAGAGTTGAACCATCCTTATCGTACAGTAAATGAGGCCATCTTTTTTGGGTAGACTTTTATCCATATTGGACTTGACTATATATTTTTGAGTCAGAGTACAAACAAAAATGATGATAAAAAATTTTATGTTTACACATCAAAATGTATATACTAAACGAAACTTTTACATTTTCAAAAAAAATATTTCATTCCTCTCTGTAATCGATATGAACTTTAATACCATATATAACAATTTAGTTCACTCATTTATAGATATTTTATCCTCAAAATTTTATTCTTAATAATAGAAATGATGATAAATCTTCTTACACTCACCCAAAATGCGTTCAAAAAGAAGAGATAAGTCTCTATATTTTTATGACATTTTACTCATTTTTTCAATCGATTTGAACTCTAATACTATTTATAATAGTTCAGTCCACCCAGTTATAGATATTATCTATTTTGATATACTAGTTTCACAATTTTATTCTTTATAGTAAAAGTGATGACAAATTTTTTTAGAGAAAGTTTAGGGCCAATACTTTTATTAAAATTTGGTTAGCACTTAACCAGCAAAAGAAAAGTGAATAATTTCACACTATTGAATAAAATCTCACACCATTAAAAATACAAATAATAACTAATTAATAACTACAAATCACAAAATTTATTGATCCCTTGCACTCTTCATTTTTTTTTTATATTCACCCATCAAAATACATCTATAATAAAAAAAATCCACATTTTTATAAATCATGTTTTGTTCGACTACTCTTCAATCGCTATGAGACTTAAAATATATGAAAGGTAATAAGATGAGATAAGTGTAGGATGATGATGAAGATTAGTGAA
The DNA here is from genome assembly GCF_003086295.3 of Arachis hypogaea. NCBI lineage: Eukaryota > Viridiplantae > Streptophyta > Magnoliopsida > Fabales > Fabaceae > Arachis > Arachis hypogaea. The sequence continues at coordinate 5,004,704 of NC_092036.1, read as the reverse complement.
CAAATAAGGGACCACAAAGCCGTGTGGAAGAAAAGGAAAGTAAAGAAAGGTTGGCGAGAAAGAAAAGGGAAGCATGACATACAACATATCAAAGGAGGGCTTCTAATAAATAATAATGATGAGTGCAAAATGTCCTTCTTCACTCTCTTCAATTATATATGTATATTCCAAAATGTGCAAAAGATATTGTAACACTCAAAGGTATATGCTTTAACCAAAGATTTATCATTATCCTTTATGCCATCGTCCTCTCATCATCATTTCAATCAGTTTTATCATATCTCACCAATATTCACTACTCTCATCTATGGCAAAATAAATGACAAAGTGGTCTTCATATTATAATAATCCTGAGTGATTTTAATGAATGTGTTCACTTTACCTTTTCATTAAAAAAAAAAAGAACTAAAAATCTATCTAAGATTTATTTGATATACATGTCTTTTATTTTTTTTTTTTTTGGTGTCAAATTGTATATATATTAATAAAAAGGTGAATTCTACCCAACTCCCTCTAAAACAACATGTAAGTTACCCTTCATGATGTGTTACACTCTAATTGATCAGTATCTTAACCATAGTTAGATTATTTTGTAATTTATGGTTTGAGATGAGTAATGATATAATTTCTTAAAATATTAAAACTTCACTCCCATTAATTGAAGCATATCTTCACTCCTCCATTCTTCTTTCATCATGTAACTTCGGTCCTTCCAAGCATCGTCCTCCTGCGGTGGTGACAAGAAGCAACGCCGACGTCGTTGCGATCTACTGCCTTCTCACGCAATCCCTTTCTTCAATGGATCATTCCTTGACGACGTTGTTGAATTTCCATTGCCTGTTTTTTCCCGTCATCGCTATCTCCAGTCGTCTTCACTCTATCCTTCTTTCTGCCATGGATCACTTCTTACCAACATAATTAATGGTTAGTTTAGTTATTAAATTTTTTCATTAAAAAATATATTTTTATTTAATTACATGATGAAATATATATTGATAGGTAAAATATAATATAATAAAATAAATCTATTTAGAATACTTAAAAGTATAATTAAAATCGTGAACATATAAATATAATAATAAATTTGGATTCTAAACAAGTGAACATATTTGTTTATCATACATAAATTATTTAAAAATTAATATATTATTAAAATTAATAATACAAATTTAAAATCATAAAATCCAATTTTTTACCGTATTCTTTTTATAGTATTTTTATTCTTTTAATTTTTAATTTATTAGTATTTTATTATTTAATTAATAATTAAAAAAATATATTTTTATGAGAAATTATTTTTTATATTATCTTAAAGAAGAGACCAATACAACCGTTTAAAAAAACCTAAAAATGATATTTTAAATAAAAAGTATTTAATATTAAAATTTTTAAATACAAAAATAAATTATATAAATATTTAAGAGATAGAGAAAAAATACATATCTAAAATAAATAAAACAGATAAAATGGGAGTACTCATGAGAAATAATGAATTATTTTTGTCTGTTTTATTTATTTTAGACATACTCACGAGAAATAAAGAATTATTTTTATTTATTTTATTTATTTTAGACATGTATTTCATATTTATATCTTAAATATCTATACAATTTACTTTTATATTTAAAATTTTTAATATTGACTATTTTTTATTTAAAATGTCATTTTACATTATTTTTTAAACTGTTATATTGATCTTTTCTTTAAGATAATACAAAAAATGATTTCTCATGAAAATAATTTGTTTAATTATTAATTAAATAATAAAGTACTAATAAATTAAAAATTAAAAGAATAAAATACTATAAAAAAATATTTGTGAGAAAGTCAAATTTTATCATTTTAAACTTGTGTTATTAATTTTAACAATTTATTTATTTTTTTTAAATAATTCATGTATGATAAAAAAAATGTTTACTTGTTTAGAGTACAAATTTTATTATTATATTTGTATATTACTGATTTTAATTATATTTTTAAATACTCTAAATAGATTTATTTTATTATATTATATTATATTTTATATATGAATATATGTTCCATCATGTAATTAAATAAAGATATATTTTTTAATGACAAAATTTAATAACCAAACTAATCATTCTACGACAAAAAGAGGGATTGAGTGAGAGGACCAGCAGATGACGTTCGCGCTAGCCATGTTGGGAAGGACGGCAAAGTTACGGAAGAAGGAAATTCAACGACGTCGTTAAGGATGATGCACGGAAGAAAGAGAAGAAATTGCGTAATAGAGCACTGAAGAAAGAGAAGAAATTGCGTAATAGAGCAGTAGATGACGATTGTCGCTTCTTGTCACAAACGTCGACGACATACTTGGAAGGATTTGAAGCTAAGTGATGAAAAAAGAATGGAGGAGTTGGAAGGGTACTTCAACGGGAATGGAGTTTTTGATAATTATACCATTACCCGTCTCAAATAGTAATTATAAAATAATCTAACCATGGTTAAGATAATGACCAATTAGAGTATAACACATCATGAAGGATAACTTACATGTGATTTTAGAGAGGATTGAGTAGAATTCACCTAATAAAAATATTATTCTAAACACATTAAGATACACTCAAATATTTTCCCATACTAATGTATCGAACTTTATTTTTAATTTATATTTTTAAAATAAATGAGTTTATTATATATATTATTATTATTATTATATATTTATTAATATTTTTGAATGATTTATATAATTAAAAAAGTAAACTATTTTAAAAATTAGTTTATATTTTAATATTAATAAAATCTGAAATAGTATTACGATTTATTTAAAAAATATTTTATATTTTAATAATTGTTGTGTTTGCATATTTTGTCCTGTATCCATATTGGTATTTGTTATTCATAGTATTTATTTTATCTTTACTTAGTGGGCTATCAGACACTTTTCCCACCTGTGAATTGAAGCCGCTTTTTTGTTTTTTTTTTTGTTTTTTTTTTAAACTATGTTTATATGATTAATTGTATTAATAATATGTTGAATCATGATTATTTGTGTTGATAATATATTATATAAAGTCATATATAAATAAAATTTTACGTTTTAGTAAGCATTAAACCATACCATTAAGACTAACAACAAGGATACAAATGAAATCACGTATAGAATATACAATTTTAACTTTATGACTTTCAAGTTTTAAATTACATTTTTCATCACCTTTTATTTTGAATAATTCAGGAGGAATAAGGAATATAAGTTGAACCTTAGCAACCAAATATTTTGTTAGTATGGAAAAAGAAACAAAGAAGTGCAGAGAGCAAAGTAGTTCAAGTGAATCATGGAGACAAGAATAATTGAAAGAGCTTCAAACTTTGTTTTTATCTAATTTAGAAACTTTAAAAGAATGAAAAATGAAATATTCGAAACTTTTAAGTAACAGGTTATTCTCTTCGATAACTTTTTCATTTTATACCTTTTCCCATAAACAAATTTTAAGAAATTTCAAAATGGAACATTCAATTTTGAAGCTGTCTTATGATCCGAAGACAAGATATATATATATATTTAAGTATGATTTTTATTGCTCAAGCATGGTTAGAAAGAGAATAAGAACTACATTAGCTTGGTGAAGTGGTTTATTAATTAGATTTTCAGTATAAAAATAATCCAATTTTCTTGGAATTAAATCAAATCAAGAGATCCTACTTTTGATGCCAATAATAAAACCTCTATCCCAAATTCATTGGCCGTAGTTCAGATTTCATAACACCTAAAACAGGGTCAGAATTATTATCTTTTTAACTAATCTCACTCATTATGTCCCTTTTCACCCATTTTTGGATGAAGAGAAAATGTGAAATGTAAAAAATAAGCTATTAACTTTCAAAATAGCTGAATACAAAAAAAATATAAAAAGCTTTCAAAATAGCTTAGTTTCCAAGTTGGAGACCATAAACCTATAAAGAAGTTGTGAAATGTTAAAAAGAATTATTTAGTAATAAAAAAATTAGCTAAAACAGTCCGAATTTATTTTATTTAATATTTATTAAATAAGATAAATTTTAATATTTTTTAGCATTATTGATAGGAGTGTTAAATAAGTCAAATTTCGCCAGGACAGTTTATGTAACTCGCAAAAAAAAAATCCAACTAAAAATTTAAACTTGCATAACCCATACTGCATGCCTAATCGATGGATTTTTGCGGGTTTCAGCAGGGTGGAACGAACTTATCCCGCAAATTTTTAGCTTTATAATTGAATTTGGAACGTTGTTTTTGTGCTTATATTTAAAATGTTTGTTCGTTTTACTTTAAACTATAATTTAGACTATATTTGACTAATTAAAAATTTATTTTAGACAATAGTTGTTTTAGTTTGGACAATGTTTATTTCATTATTTTGTTTCAAAAGACTTAATTGATGATGATCTTTATTAAATATTTAGAATTATAAAAATTTTAGTGTTTATCAATTTAAAAATTATAATTTTTTTATATTTTTTAAAATTATAAATTTATTGAGATGTTTATGAAATTATATATTTTTTAATATTTAATAATTTAATAATTTTTAAAAAAATTGACGGATTTAATCTACCAATTTATTATTAGACAAAACAGAATAAAAATTTAGAATCACTTCGATAAACATAATAGACGAAACGGACTAGTCCACTTACCACTCTTAAATTATTGATGTAAAAAATGTGCTATTAAGTATTAACCTTCAAAATAGCTTATTCTCCAAGTTGGAGACCATAAGCCTATATAAAAGACTTCTTCCGACCCTCATCTCTCAATGCGAAACTATTTTTCAGATTTCGGTTCCATATTTTTTTTCTCTATTATTCTTTGCTTTGCAATTAGAACATTGTAACTAGTCTACAAGCTAAGTATTCGGTGTGATGAACATCTCACAACAACACCTCCTCTTTAGTCATTCTATCTTATATTAAGAGGAGTAAAATGTTCAAAATTCACGTCGTGTATTATTTATTTTTTTTAAAATTCAAATTGCATCAAAAATATTTTTGAAATTGGCCAACATAATTTATATTAATCCTTAATTCGTTTTTCATTAATAGTATGCAGAGGTGCTAGCTTGATGACATGGATCAATAATAATATATGTCACATCATAATTTAGTTACGTATAATAATATGGAAAACATTTCAAGTGCACCGTACCAGTTATTTTAGCCATTGATTTCAATTAATATATATTATATATATTTTTTATAATTCAGACCAACGGTTAAAATAACTTATGTACTGGTATTTCCGATACACTTGAAATGTTTCTAATAATATAATAATGCATTAAACAGTAATGACACGTGACTTGTTTATGTATATAGTTGTATCACGTGTTACAACATTATTTGTGATGATGTGGACTTATAATAATATACTAATATATGTTATATTATAGTTTAGTCACGTATAATGATATAATAATGCGTTCATATAGTGATACGTGATATATTTGCGTAGACACAGTTGTATCACATATTGCAACGTTATTAATCCACGTATTATTCGTCGTGTTATTATTGAAGTTGCATCAAAGTAGTCTCTATTTTTATATTAAGTGATTCATTTTAGTCTTTAAAATTGAATATCTTAAACTAAATTAATTTATGCAATTGTTTTATTTTTTTCTTATAAATTTAAAATTCTTTACATTTTAAAATTTACTCATTTTTTGTATTTTTTTACATGTTTAAATACAAATATTTTTAATTTTAATTTTAATCATACATTTTTTTACAATAATTTAATACTAATAAATTTTGAAATATATAGATATGTTATTTTAATGTCATTTTAATATATAAAAAAATATATGATCGATTAAAATTCATTTTTTATTTTTGTCCAAAACCACGCATAAATTTCATAAAAAAAATTTCAGAATCAAAATACACAATTTTTTTCAGTTACTCATGAAATACATATTTTTGGACTAAAATAAAAAAAAATTAGTGAGGTAATTTTAAAATAATTTGTGTTACTAAATCGTGCTAGTGTGGGTTTTATGAACAAATCTAACGCTCACTTACCTACTAAAATTTAATATATATATATATATATATATATATATATATATATATATTATCAAGTTATTTACAGATTAAAAATTAATTATTAAATTAATTATTTATATAAAATATATATCAAAAATAAATTAAATAATATATTTATATATAAATATATAATAATTATTTTAGTGATGATTTTTTGTAAGCATATAATATTTTTAATATATATGTATATAATATAAAAATTTGATTTAGAGTAATTTGGCATTTATCTTATGTGTAAATTTTGTGAATAAAAGCTGAATTAATAGGATGAGTGAGCAGTGAGCAGTGAATAATGATGAAGGAGAAAAAGTATATGAAAAACATGATGAGAAAATTTCTTGAGATTCTGTAATGTGAAAGTGACAGAGCCGCACGAGAGTGGCTTCATTGGATTCTCTCTCAGTCACAGATGCCGCCCTCTGCCCAGACACTCCCACATTTCTGACAACTTATTATTTTCCATCCATCACTCCTTAACCTTAACCTTATTAATAAGACTTGCATTGCAAATAAGAATCTATCCTAAAAATATTACTTAACAAAATTAAAAAATGTTTCCGAGTAAATTAAATATATGAAAGGTTTAAAAAGTTTTAGGATTTTATTTTTAAATTTAATTTTGATGCGTTGTAGTTTTATACGTGTATCTAATTACGCAATGTCATATTAGTAAAAATAATTACACGTTTTATATTGATCGCGTGAATGATAATCCAAAAGAACGAATGTAATTGCACAACAGTGTAAAATGTTTTATCAGTATATCAAAATTAGTTTTGTTATTTTTTATTAAAGTTTTTTATTTATTTATTGAATTTAATTTTAATATATTAATTAATAATATAAAATTATTACACAATCATATAATTATATTTATTTTTTAAATAATAATTAATGTGATAAATATAAAATATAATTATTTCAACTGATATAATATTACGTAATTAAATAAATATATAAAAAAAATTTTAGCAGTACATTAAAATTAAATTTTTATTTGTTAGTAAGATCCTATAAATAATGATGTTGAGAAGAAAAAACCAAATATACCCATGATCTCTTGTGTTCCCACTTGGACAGAAAAGGCCAAAATTGTCCTAACAACCCTGTCTTTAATTTGCTACTTCCACTTGAGAATTTTCTTCAGGGCTTCTTCCAATATTTGCAACCACTATCTCCCAAATTTCATAAATCTAGATGTCCGAAGATTAAAATAGTACAATGTATTTAGTTTTCGAAAAAAAAAAACATATTTTTGTGAAACTAAAAAAATAGTTTGCATGATAAAATTTTCTAAACTTATCTAAGTACTACATTAGCAAAATTAAGATTTTGATTATGTTTAGTGAAACTTTTTTATTTTTTGAGTGTGTCACGTGATTGCTTAGTTGATTTTAAAGATTAAATTGTCAATATTTCAATTTTTGAAAACTTTATATGTAATTTTTTTTATCTGATATTTAGTATTCTCTTTTCAATTAATGATAAAAAGATAACATATGGCAAAAAATATTGATATGAATATAATTTACATAAAAAAAAGAAAAAGATTCATAGCCATATATATATAATATCCTATATCTCTCTAATATAGAATTTATACAACCTCATTGAATCCAAATAAGGGTAATAGCTAGCAAAAGTTAGAAAGCCGCCTTCTATGAAAATGTAAGTGTGTTTTTTTTTATATTATATTCTCCCTTAATTATTCTGATGTTATTATACATAATTTTTTAAAAATATTATTCATACATTAAAATCAGCTACTAATATATCGATATAATAATTTAATTTATTTTTAATATATATTTATATTTTAATATATATTAATATATGGCTGACTATGATGAGTAATTTTAATGTATACGTAATATATAATGAATCTTTTTATCTGATATTTGGTATTCTCTTTCCAATTAATGATAAAAATAACATGTAGCAACAATATTAATATGAATATAATTTACATAAAAAAAAAGAAAGATTCATTCCCATATATAATATCCTATCTGTAATGTAGAATTTATACATCCTCTTTGGATCAAAATAAGGGCAATAGCTAGAAAAACTAGAAAGCCTTCTATGAAAATGTAAGTGTTTATATATATATATATTCCCCCTTAATTATTTTTGTTAAGAAAAATTTATGAGAAGTGACCTTATTATAGCAGGGGTATAAGGGAGACGGTGGACCCTAAGTTTGACTATAATATACAGTTATACACTAGCTTGGTTCATTTAATTAATGTTGTAGACCAAACATAGTGCCACAGTGTTATGATTAGTGGGGTTTAGGCCTACCAACAACTACTACTAAATACTAATTGCTCAATTAAAATCAAACTCTTAATCAATTCCCCGTTTAATAATGTCAACTTAAATAAAAGATGCTACTACTATGCGTTTTGCATTTATTATACCATACATGCTTGTATGCATGGAAAGTGCGGTGCATGTAAAAAAAAAGTATATATTGAATTAACAATTAATAAATATTAAATAGAGTTTAATTAGCTAATATGTGTTTTTAGCGTACATAATAAATTTATTATTAATAAAAGATTTTAAATATTCTTACTTTATAATTTTAATGTGTATATGATAGATAATTTTTTTTTTCGGTCAAAACAAGTGGCTCTAATTTGAGGCAATCTTACTCGAATCAAATAGAACTATTTGGAGGACAAAGTTCTTTATTAGTGTTAACGCAACTTATTATTTATATGACTTGAACCCACCTTAATTAAGAAATCTAAGGATTCATTGATTAACACCACCTTTAACTTTAATACATACATGCAATTTTTAACACATTCCCAAACTAATTAAATCATATAATTCTTACGCTAATGTTAGAACAAAAAAAAAGTTTAAATTTAATTTGTCTTATTTAACACTTATTAATTACAAGTATTATTAATACAAATTTTATTAGTTGTTTTGACTAATTTTTTTTAGTCTCCAAACATTATTGTAATCCTTATATTATTATGTAGTGGGGGCATTAAGAGAGATAGTAGTAGGAAAGAAATTAAAATAAATAGAGAAGAGAGAAGAACAAAGATGACTTTACTTTCTCTCTGAAATTAAAGTTTGACTAATAATTAAGAATTAACAAATAACAAGTGAAAGCTTCTGTAGAGAGTTAATTGCAAGCTTGAACACTCACAAACACCCTCAAAACCAAACCCATTACATTTGCACTCATCACACTTTAAACTTACACCAAAAAAGTCAGAACATATATATATCTCCTAATTAAAATTAGTGGAAATAAAAAGAAAGGAAAGCAATAATAATAACTACCTATTCTCCTAAGATCAACCACACCAAAAATCTAAATTTCTCAAATCATATATATATGTAGCTCAAATTTTGCTATATATGAAGAGAGAAAAAAAAACAAAAAATATAGAATATAAAAAAGCACTCCAAAAGTAGTGGATCCTCTAAAGTAGTGTGATATATATGATCTTATTATATTATTAATAATATATAATATATGGTATCTATGAACACACATAAAAAGAAAAAGAAAAAGAAAATCAAACAGAGACATCTGTTCTGGAAAGAGCGATGAAGAAGAAGAGGTCCAAATCAGGGGGAGAAAAGAATGAGAGTGGTGACCTACGCAAAGAGCAATTTGAAGATGACGAAATTACCCTTTGCTTCTTTGGTGCTGGAGGACACGTTGAAATCTCTGGTATTCTAAATTTCTCTCCTTTTGGTGTTGAACAACAACCACCGCTTACGTCATCAATGACCTCATCATCATCAACTTCTTTCCTTTTCTTGTTCTCTCTTTTTTGTTGCTTCTTCAAGTTTCTTCTTTTCTTTGTCTTTGGTTTTGTTGGTTCTGATGTTGTTATTGTCCTTGCAGAAGGTGCCATGAGAGAGAAGCAAGGTTTGGTATGAAGAAGGAGGTTGTTGAAATTGAAAGGGTTATAGAGAGAAGAAGAGAGATTTTGAGATGACACAACACAACACACAAAGCCTTATCCTATTGGACTTTGAAATGCTCAAAAGAAACTCTTGTAATAATAATGCTTTGCTTCCACACTAAAATACCAAAACTCTTTTGAGTGCAAATAACAATCTCTATCACAAGGTTACTAAATAGGTTTCCTAATTTTTTCAACTAATAATAATTTAATTTAATTTTAGTACACTGTCAATATAAAATACAATTTATATATGTATTTAATTATATAACGTTACATTAGTAAAAAGAATTATATTTTAATGTTCATCTAAAAAAATAAATATAATTAAATAACCGTATAAAATGATTTATATTATAAGTGACTAAGTGCATCAAAATAATAATAATAGATAATTAATTTTTTTCAATTAACATCAATCAATTTTTTTAAATTTTTTTATTTATATTAAATTTTAAATTTTTAATCATAAATATTTAATCTTAAATTTTATAAATAATTAATATTAACAAACTAAAAATTAATTTTTTATACTTTTTCTTGTAATAATAAAAAATAATAAACACCAATTTGATTCGAGAGATAACCCCAATTAAACCCTAGATAGTGAGAGAGGAGAAATTAAAGAGGGAATGAAATTTGGGAAGGTAAGAGATTTTATTGATGACACTCGTGTGCAAAAATTCTTAGGGCAATCTATATTGGAAGCTAGATAAATATTACGGGCAGCGGGCAGGGCTGCCCCAATAGCTACCAGTCAAAGGGAGGGAGAGAGTGGCTCATTCAAATATTTGGGACCCAGAAGTTATTAAAGCTTTATTCATGGATCATGACTTCAATTTTTGGGATTTCATCAATTGCCAAAAGCATATAAAGGAGACCTACTACTAGTTAATTAAAATCATACAGAATCTTCTTTTGTTTCAAGTTTTAATCACCCACATAATATTTAATGTCTTAGTTATATAATGTGTTACCTTATTGTTACAAGCCTTCTAATGTTCAAATTTTCGGTTCACCAAATAAAATTCAAATAAGTAGGGACATGTATGTATGGATAATTTTATTGATGAACTTTTATTATCGTTACCACTAAACAAAGAAATTTTTAAATAAGTTATTTATGTAAATTAAAGAGTATGAAACTCCATAAAATCAACCTTTATAACCACTATATATGCCACTACATATATGAAAATATCGAATGACTCCACAACATCACAAAAAAAGTTACGATCGATCACTTTTTTGCAATTCAAAAATCCTACTTGTTCTTTAAATTTTAATTTTTAGTCAGTTTTTTAATTTAAATAATATTATCTCATTAAAATTTATTTAAAAATACATTTCTATTTTTTAAATAAATATATAATTAATTGAGATTAGTTTAAATCATACTATTCAAGATCAAGTAATTATTGTAAGTGAACATTTGAAAGTCCCAAATTTTATTTATATTTATGAATTTAGATATGTTTTTTATCTTTAAATTTATTTCTTAATAATTTAAGATAGATACCCTGATCTTAAATAATCAAACAATAATTTCTAACAAACTAATGAGTTCAATATCATATACTAAAAGAGTGATATTGTGACTCTTGAATTTGATATTGGCAGTTGCCACACCTTTTAACCGTGTGATTTTTTCAAATTATCATTTATCCCATACGTTTTTTTTCTATAGGAATTGTAATTTAAGAATAACATATAATGAGAAAATAGCATTATCAATTAAGAGGTAATTACCTCCTAATGTATACTACAATCTTCCTTTTAATTCATTTGACAAAATAAAAAACACTAAAAAAAAGGTGAATATATCGAATACATCAATAAATGTCCCATATTTAAATTAACAAAATTAAGCCTACATAAGCTGCTTTTTAATGTATATATATATATATATATATATATATATATATATATATATATATATATATATATATATATATATATTATCCTTAGTACTCTTTCGAATATCAATAAATGACCCACATTTAAGTTGATGAAGTATATAACTTAGATAAAATAAGAATAATGCTACACTTCTTAGTTAAATTTAACTAAGATAAATAATATAAGATTTAGAATAATATTAGGTATAATTGATTTTTATTATATATATTAGATCAAGTTAGTTGAACTTGATTAACAAAAAGATTTAAATGTGTAGTATTATTCATAAAATAAAAATCTAGATAGATTATTTTAAAAAATCTAAAAGTAAAATAAAAAATATGAATGATATGATCTTAAGGCTAATGCTACATCAACAATTTAATTAAACAACTATAAAAATAGGTACTATTTCATCTATTCTAATACAATCTTTTTTTCCTTTTTTTTGGTTAGTTTATTTCAAGTAGTTGTTTAATTGGGTTTATCGGTGAAGTATTATTATTGTATTCTAAAAGGTCGAGAGTTAATATAAGCTCAAGCCTATTTAATATAATTAAATTGAGTTCTGTTAACTTATGAGATATATATGAGCACAAATATACAGTTTTAATTTGTATATATTATAAATATGGAACGACGTTTTGCATAGTCATAATTTATCCATAATGCCACAATTATACATACTAATATATATACTACCAAAATTGTTTGAATGAAACCTATGTTATATATATACTTGTTAATATTTTTGTAGTACCGGTGCCCGAGGAAGAGGTAGTAATAGTTAAGATTCTCGCAATATAATCTATAAAAAGTATTATTATTTGTGCGGCCACTAATTGATGTGTTTGTTTGGTAATTAATTATTTAATTTATTATTTATTAGGGAGTTGAAAAATCGAAGGAGGGGTTCTCAATTTCTCAGAGTCTCTTGTCTTTTAATAGTCCCACTGTTTTGTCTTTTAGCCCAAAATCATAGCTTCACATGATCTTATCAGGATCAGACCCCTGATGAATGAAATTCATTTTTGTATAGTTTCCTCATAGGATCCTAGAAACTCTGTTCCCTATATATAGCTACATGATTCTCTTCTTTTATTATTTGAGGAAAAATCTGAAACGATTTCTAATAATTATTTTAAAATATAGTGTAATTTTTTATAATAAAAAGATATTTTTTTTAGTATTTATTTTTTATTTTTATTAGATTGATTAATTTTTTTATTAATATTTTTTATTAATATTAATAGAATAAGTCTATATAATATGTATAATTATTAATTTATTCATTAAAAATCAACTAAAAATAATAAATTTTTTTGTTAAGAGTCTTGTTATCTTTTAAGAATAATTATCAATATCGTATAATTTTTATTTTTTATTATTTTTTTAAATATATTAACTAAATTTATCGTATAAAACTAAAAAATATTAGTAATTTTTAAATAATTTTTACTTATAAAAATTAAATAAAAAATATATTAATAATTAACGTATCAGGTAAGTATATTTAAAAAAACATCATTAACAAAAAAATTAATTAATTTCACAAAATTAAATATAAAAAAACGAAAAGATTTTTTTTTTGTTTAAAAACCGTGTAATCCTTAAAAAAAAAGTCGAGTTGGATATTTATTTTTTATTTATTTTAATTTGCTCTGTTTTTAAGTCGGGTTATTAGATCATTATATTATTTGTTTATATTATTATTCATTCACTCGTGTAATGCAAAATGAGATAGAGTAATTTATTCATGCATGCACATTTTACCACCAAAGAATATTTTGAAGTTGGAAGCGCTAGCTAGGACTATATATATTAGGATAAACATATACAAGTCAAAAGAGTGTGATAGGTTGCTAATGACAATTATTTACGCCAAACTTTGAACCAACCGAGAAATAATTTTATATATATATATATATATATATATATATATATATATAGAATTTTTTTAGGAGAATGATAATGATGATGATGAGGAGCATAGTTAAGGTAACAATCCCCTTAATTAATTGGTTTATAGTAAAATATGTGTAGGAACGAGTAAGAACTGAAGATAGATATATGTGAGAATGTTTGAGAGCATATATAAGAAAATTATTATTATTGCAGTTGAAAAAAAATGATAACAACGATGGAGGGGTTAATGAAGAAAATGGTTCATCTCCATTTTTTAACACTTGAGAAAATAAAGTGTGATCTCTCACTTTTAATTTTATAAGTAGGACCAAAATTAAATAGAAGAAAAAAAATAATAAAAGATAAAATTTTATACTGGATACCATCTTTTTTTTTCACTGGAGAGGATCCACTCCCAGTTAATGAATACGTTGTGTCCTACATTGAGTTTAATTAATATTTGAAAAAAGAATCATAAGACTTTGGACACTAGTTTTATTTTTTTCTGTATTGAAAAAAATGTGTTAAAAGGGATCATGAATGGTTTAATTTTGATATATTAATAATATAAAATTTTTTATAGAGTTATTTAATTAAATATATGTATTTAGATCATTTTTTAAATAATAAATTTAAAAAATTAATTATTTTAATTTATGTGACAAAATTAATTATTTGTATAAAAAATTGTTACATTAACAGTGAATAAAAATGAAATTATTTTTATTATTAAAAGGTTGAAATTTCTATTCGGAAAACCACGTAACAAATTCTCATTTTAGTGACGCTAAATACTTTACAAGTTAGCCTTTATGTAATGTTCTTACCTTGTCTTTTTCAATTATGTAATTTTCTTTTACAATTTTCTTCAAACTATTTTCCTATTTATGTGTACTTTTTTGTTGTTTAAAAAAATTGCAAAATAGAAAATAAATTATCATACTTGACACATAAATATTCTTTTTCTAAATATTTTCTTTTTGTTTTATAATTTTTTGAACCAATTAATGGTTAAAAACGCCACGATTCAACGCGGTTTAACCAATTTTGATTGGTTCAACCGATGTTTTATCGAACCAAATAGTAAATTATCGGTTCCTGTTAACCCGGTTCGACTATTTAAGGTGCTCATTTAATTTTCCATGCAAATAATGTCAGGCTTGCATATGTGAGTTTCGGACTGACAAAATCTTTTGAGTTGAAAACAACGTTGATTTGTTATGGGTGGTAACCGATAACCATGCACAAGAGAGCCCTAAAACTCACGTGCCAAATTACCAGTTTCATTCAGCTGCAATAATTTGATGAAAGAAAAATTCCATGCTGCAAGGAATTCACCATTTGAAGCATAGAGAATGAGAATATAAGTTAAAACATAATATTATAATAGTACTACTTTAATTTGCATTATTAAAAAAATATACCTGGTTTGATATATTTGTGATACATACACATGTCAATATACATTTATTAAATAAAAGCATTTAATTTGGCAAAGAATTTTATTTGCAATTATTGGAGAGATTTTATGTGCAATATGTGGTACACAACAAATTTTAGTAGTTAGATGTGCTTGCTACCTGGAAATTACAGCATTTGACAATTTTAGTTTAGAGTTTATACTAAATCATGAGTTATTTCAAACTCAATTGGAAACTCAACAAGTTGAAACTCAATTTTTACTTGCTCGGTTTGAAATGAGCAAACTAAAATATAAAGGCCAGTCTATTTGACATTTGATATGACGAGTTTTGTTATTTATAGTCTCAATTTTTTTATATCGGGTTGACTTATGAAATAAGAAATATGTTCATTTCTGCACCGATCAATAATTAAGAAGAATTAGCAACTTGATGAATAAAAAAAATGTGGGCAAAATCATTTCTCTTTAAGGAAGTGATTAATTAATGTCGAACGACAAATCACTGGATCATATGATTAGATACACTAGTGATAAATTGATGTTTTGTTGTAAAGTAAACTAATTTTCATGTTGATCCACCAAACTCAAACTATAATTAACTATAATTCAACCCCATTTCCTTTGGCAATTGGCATCATTGAATAATCTTTGAAGCAGCAATAATTACAAAAAATAAGTAACAGAACATTCTACATATTAAAAATCCTCAAAAAAAAAAAGAGAAGGGGGGGGGGGGATTTTCAGCTCCAAAAACCAAAAGGAAACTAAGAATAAAAGTTCCATGGGTTATATTCGTTTATAAAATTACTCACAAATCTAATCCTTGAACAATTATCCCCTTCTTTTTGCTCCTTAATTTCCAAAGTCGGCCTTTAAAATGACTAAATTTTACCATCTACAATCCAATTTCAAAGCTTCTATGCAGACTAAACCGAACTAGTCACAAGAATCTGGTGGCAGGTGACCAGAAAAATAATCCACAAAATTCACAATCCAGGCAAATGCTCATATTTTAATCAGCATATTGAAAAGCATATCTATATATATATCCTAAAACAAATATAGTAAAGCAATGTCTATTGAAGCAAAATCTTAAATCATATAAAAGCTCAAGCTAACAGCTACAACTACAAAGGAGAAAGGGAGAGAGTCAACCAAGGGAATCACCGTCCTCTTGAAACTGCATCTTCCATCTCACCGTGTGATGAAGGAAATAACTCTATGTAGCGACTTCCGAGTGTCATCCTATCCTTTGCCATTGCCGCTTTAGAATCTTCGGCATTTGTGAATTCGACGTAAGCCTCCCCGGATGGCCTGCCTTCGGAGTTCATTACAATATGAACAGAATCTTCGGACAGCACAAAATCCTTGAAGAAGTCCATTATGTCATCCTTGCTAGCAGAAAATGGCAATCCCCTCAGCCGCAACACCCCGGTATGCTCAGCTGAGTCTTTTCCATCATCGTATGATTTAGCCCGAGGTGCACTTCGACGGGGTGAACTACCTCGAGTATCTGAAACCTCATTTGCAATTGCCTTGTAGTATTCCTGCCTCTTGCTTCTGAAAACCTCGACATATCTTCTACCTATGTTCTGCCTGTTTCTTTGAAGAGCAAAGTCGACTTGAAGAGGATAACCCAGAACGCAGAAGGCTTCACCAGTGAACTTTCCACCTTTGTGAACAAAAAGAACATCAACTATGTCAAGGCCATGGAAGAACTCGGCCACATCAGTTTCAGTGCAATCAAATGGGAGGCCACGCAATCGAACAACGGGAAAAGGTGGAGGAGGTGGTGGTTGGCTGACATATCCATATGGAGTTGGATTGTACATAAAACTGGAACCGGGGGAAGTACCATAGAATGAAGATCCCGGATCTACAGTCCGCTGACGCTTTGCAGCCATTTCACGCCCATCGCCACCATCAGCATATTTACTGCAATTTTGATCCATAACCATAACAGAAATTGAGAAGCTCGTTATTAGTTAACAAATATACACCATGATAAAATAGTGTAAACTTCAAACTAGTCCTCAAAAGATACGTGACTGTTTTAATCTTCAAACATAATCCACTCTAGTATAAACATTAGGTCTTGAATAATTATAAGGAGATATCAAAATCTTACTTCTGGTTTCTATTTTCTTTTCTAATTTCTTTTTCAATGTTTTACGTTTTTAGCATTTGTGATGGAAAAAGGGAGAACGGAAATGAAAACAGAGATCAAATTTGTTGTTTTCACCGTTTTTCACATCTTTCTTAATAAAAAAAATCTGAAGATGAATGCAGAAAATTAATACCAAAATCAAACATGCTTATTTCCAAACCAAGAAACTGCATCATGTTGTGAATGTTAATAAGTCTCATATAACTTCACTCTTGCCTTTCTATTCTATAACATTATATACCATCTTGTTCCTTCTTCAATAAGGCAATCATAATCCTCTCTCTCCCTCTGCCCCTCCCCCTCTTCATTTTTACCCTCTCTCTGCCACATTAGGCAGAAATCATTTTTGCTCTTCCTCCCAACTTTTTTGATGTTTCAAATACATGCCTCTAGACTTTTACATGGCATCAAGTAGCAACAGAAGGAAGCCATGTCAACATCAATAAATAAATAAGGCAGACAAGTCAGTCGCCTATTAAGATTTAAACCTACTGAAAATGGACGGACGAACGCCATAAATGGCTCAATCCTCAAATGAAATTATTAATGACGGATGCCTAAGTGAGATGGAATCCATCCTTGAAGTTCTTGGGATGTACTTAAATCATAAAACAAGAAATCAGAAGGCTATAGAGGAATTTTTCTATAAAGCAAGTTACTGATAAAGAAAGCAGAATAAACTTGCATAAACAAATTCC
The DNA here is from genome assembly GCF_003086295.3 of Arachis hypogaea. Classification (NCBI taxonomy): domain Eukaryota; kingdom Viridiplantae; phylum Streptophyta; class Magnoliopsida; order Fabales; family Fabaceae; genus Arachis; species Arachis hypogaea. Next base: position 4,986,623 of record NC_092036.1, on the reverse strand, counting down.
TTTTACACTGGCATGCTACTTTTTGGTGCAAAAGGGTAAAAAGAAGAATGACAACCAATAATCCTATAGAAGACATAGATTATAGATATATCATAAATAAAGGATATCATAAACCACAGTTGCCATGAACAAAAGAGCAAAAGACAGCACAAATAACACAAATTACTTCTCACGTGGTTCAACTTAGACTTTTGATAGTGTTCTTAAGTCTTAATCTAAAGTTTGGGTCTAAAATCTCATTCAAAGGGCACCTAATAAATGCTTGGTTACTACCTACTACGCTACCACTTGACACATCTAAATTAGAGGATCAGCTTAATCATGTCACTAAGCATTTTTTCATAACAAATAACAATACTGAAGCACAAACAATCTCTTAAGTTCAACACAAAAGGTGCAGAAATACCTTAAACAAAAAGCACTTGTTTTCATTATTTATTTAGTTATTAATGAAAAAAGTTCACTTATTTTCATTGAACAGGAAGCTCTGAACATGAAGCATACACAAACAAATGACTGAACACCAATGCAAGACAGCATCTTTAAACAAACTGCTCTTTGACTTAATTACTCCGATAGTGATAAGCAGATGGACTAATAGAAATGCATGATGAGCCATCAGCGACGACCACAAACAAATTGACAAATTAATCAATATTTAGTCACAAGAAGCAGTATGCCAGTTGATACTATCCCTTCAGGTTTCTTAAATGAACCTGTTATATGTGTGTGAGGGAAGAGATGGAGGATCCCAATTTTATGCATAATATCATCAAGCAAAAAAGACAAAAGACCACAGTAGTCACCATATTCTCATCTAGTACAGCCAATAATCCATAACAAACAATCAGGAAAACAATAGTCCATAAGAACTTAAGAAATGCAATAGTCCATAATCACATTGTTGTATAACTATGACAAATATTAAATATGAAGTCTGTGTATAACACCTTACATTAGGATGCGGCCAAATGTTTTAACTATTGAATCACTTGCATTCTGAATTATGTCTGTTAAGTAATTTGTGATGGTAAAGTTAAGGCATTTCAAGAAACATTTCTATTAGTTCCTCTAGTTCACAATGTTAGTCTTTTAAGGTTAGGCACTAGGATTAAGAAAATATAAGAGTGCTCTAGATCTAAATGACTAAAATACCAAGTAGAAAAGAGAAATTTACACATCATATCACTGATCAATGTCACTAAAATAAGTGGCAACGAAATGAATGTAAGGAAAGCAAAGATAATAATGGTATCAGAAATTCTATTTGTGTTGAGTAAAATGACAATCAATTAGAATATCTTGAATTCTTTAAAAATATTAATATTGCAGAAGGAACTTGGTAATAAAAAGGTGGACCTCTACTATTTCATGCATTAAAAACTAGAACTTAAGGAAGACCTAAACTTATAGAGAAACCCCATAAGCTGCAAACTATTCTGCATACACCCCTCCATGCCTTCCTAATTCATAAGAGTTATTATGACTTTGAAATTCTCCCCTTGGTTACTTATAACACATTGAATAAAATTTCATTCCAAAACAAATAATTAGTAAGAGTAAAGGGTTTGATCTTCCCAGCATTCAGTTTTATGCAGCAACAGCTTTATCATAATGCAAGGAATACATTACAGCTATAATTGCAATCATATCATTTATCTGAAAACCTATAACTCGAGCATTCCCCCTCATACGTTTTTGCATTACTTTATTGAGACAACGCTTGTAAGTAACTCATCATTCATCACTATTCAGTATTCACCTATAATTAAATATAATTTGTTCCGAATTTGAGAGCAAAAGGAAGATAGTTCAAAATTTCGTAAAAGAAATCAACCAATTACCATTACGGGTCGGTGAAAATTTGACAATTTAAAAACATTTCAACACAATCATAATAAAAAGAGGGGAAAAAAAAAGAAAAGAAAATTCAATAGAATTAAGAAATTAAGCCACGCTTTGCTTAAGATAGGAAAGGGGGAAAAATCCCCAATCCTAATTAGGTAATAATAAGAACAACGGAAAGAAAGAAAGAATTGAAATAAGAAAACAAGGAGGTAGATAAAGTGTTGTTACCCTCTGTAGAACATTGTATGGAGAATTTGAAGCAAAGGAGGTGAATTTTGTTAGTTTGGAGCTAAGTTTTGAAGATAGGGCAAAAAAAAAAAAAAACTCCTCTTCTGTTCTGTTCAGTTTTTGCGACTTGGTACTTTTTCTTTGTGCTGTTAACTTCGTTATTTCGTTTGGTTTTGCTCGAATGCTAGGGTCCCTTTTTATTGGTTAAAATCCCTAATACTATTATACTACTATTACTATACTATATAAAAAAATTTAATAAAAATATAAAAAATATTAAAATAATTCACCTTTCTATAAGAGACTGAATATTTTTTTACATAAATTAATTTTTTAAAATATCTCTAATGCTAATTTTAAATTTTATTTTATTTTAAATTTTATAAGATAATACATTAGTATTTTTGAAATTATATATCATAAATAATAATTTAAAATAAAAATATTATTTATTATTTTAATATTTAATCTCAATTCAATTAAAATTTTTAATTATTTTATTAAAATAATTTATTAATTTTCTATCAAAACGATATTTTTTTATAAAATAAAATTGATCTTATATTATTTATTAATTTCAATACAAATTTTAATTATAAATCTATTTATTTCTTAAAAATATTCTAAAAACATTCCATTAGAATTGTTTACTATTTAGAATTTTTTTTTTTGGTTTCCCACGGTATCTCCCAGCCCGGCAGGCTAAGGACTAATCCGCCGCGGTACTGAGCTCTATTTAAGGGTTTGTCGCTGGCCAATGGGTTGCTGCATGCACAAGGTGGGATTCGAACCCCCGATACTTGCTTAAGCGGACTAGTGGTCTAACCACTAGACCAACCCAACTTGGTTACTATTTAGAAATTAATTTAAGGGGGGAAAATTAATAGAATACGTTGGTCCAAAAGGTATAGCCCATGGCATATTCACAGAAACCTAAACAAAAATTCTCTTGAGCCCAACAATGGAAGGGGAAAAAACATGGAGATGCTGTGTTTGGTGTTGGGGTCTCTAGTTTCCAGAGTCCACAGAATAGCAGAAAGTTTATTCTATTTTCCTCCATTTAGGTCAGTGAAGCGCACTATCAAATCTCAAAGCCATTTCATATTCATTCAATCATTATTTAATATTTACACATCCCTTTTCTTTCTTGCCCTCTTAACTAATTCAAATTTATAAACTAATAATAATAATAATAAAGTTTGAAATTCTGTTTGTAGTTCCAATTTCTATGAAGTGCTCAAGAAACAGAAATAAACAAATCCATGATATTTGTGTTCATGATTTGATGATACTGGTAGGATTAGCGAGGCTGGAGAACTTTATTCATATGATGATGGCCCAAAGAAACTTTATTGAGTATCTTCATTGCAAACAGTGTGGTAGAAGATGCTCATGAAGTGTTTGATATAATGCCTCAATGATTTTCAAACTTATACACATGTATTGTTTCTATAAAAATGTTGCATCTGTTGTGTTGTGATTTGTGAGGTTGTGATAATCTGACCTACTAGCAGGTTTTCTAAGTAAAGTTATCTGTAAGATAGAATTTTCATGTGAAAGGAAGCACTCATGTCTTTAAACTTCTGCGCTGTTTTTTCACCTTAGCTCATATTATTCATCTGAATATTGCTATGAACCATTGAGCATATTATAGACCCGTCCTATTTAAATACTTGTGTTGCTTTGAAACGTCAACTTTAAGTTTTAGATGCTTGAGGAAATTTTACAGTGGATGATCTGTGCCTATTATCTATGTGCTAATCTAATGCAAATATGTAGAAATTAAGATTAAAATTTAAGAACCACTTGTAGCTGATAATATTACAATCAAATTTTAGTCCACATTAAATTCCTGGTATTACTAATTCTGTTCTACTTATTTGATATCTTTTCGCTTTATTTTTTGTATTGGTGTTATTCTTGCTGGATTGAATATGTGATTATCTGATATATAACATTCTGCATCTACTAACTTTCCTAGGCTTGCTATCTTTCTGGTTCAAACTTACTGATTTCTGATAAAGAGAACAATGGCTCTGTCAATGAACCTGATCGATATTGGTCTCAACTTTCGCCTGAGTACTAAACCCAAAGTTGGGGTCTCTGGAAGGTTTACGTCCAGATCTTCAGCAGGGCTTCGTGTTCGAGCCGTCCAAGATAATGGCGGATCACGGAGGCTAGTTGACATCATTCGACTCGTGCCTGAACTCTCGAGGAATTACTTCAAGAGCCCTTCTCGCAGGACTCTATTCGGTGGAATCTCCTTGCTAGGTGGATTCTATGTTGCACAGACAATCTCCCTATCATTTGGAGCTCTAGGAGTCAATGATGTCATTGCAGCAGTGCTCTGTGTTCTTCTTACAGAGTATGTGACTAAGTTCTATTACAGCAGGCCTAAAGTTACTTTTCCTATTGCTCTTCTGAACAATTTCAAAATGGGTTTCACTTATGGTCTCTTCATTGATGCCTTCAAGCTTGCCAGTTAATCTTTATTGATATCTTAGTGCAACTTCTCCTCTTCAAAATTTGTTCCATTATTTATCAAGAAAAATATAATTAAGCCCCCTAAATTACAGTCCATGTAGAATTTACACCTTAAACTTTCAAATATGTAATTTGATACCAAGTTGTAAATAATGCACAAATAGTGGATCCAATATTGCTGTCAGCATTAGAATTAGTTAGGTTATGTATTCTCATCAAACCTCTCACAAATTATGGTGAAAGAACAACAGAATGTTTTGGTTTTGTGGAAACGTTTCTTGTCCAGTTAATATCATCTTCATCAATGTTAGGTGAGGTGATGGTATTAAAACATCACTTTTAGAAGAGGAATGTTGCAATTCAAGTTCATTTGATGGGTAGAAACCCCCTATTATGCCTGAATTTATCATTTACTTGTAGTAGTTTTTTTCTATTTTTAATTGGTATTGTTTCCTGTAGTAGTTAAATGATTTAAGTTAGTAGGAATAAATTACTTTAGAAATAGTGTATTTATTCAAAAGCACTGGCCAAAATTATAGTATTTTTCTTTATTATCTTATAAAGTATCTTCGCAATATGAATGGACGTGTGAAAATAAATAAATAAATAAATAAATCAAAACATGCGTGTTTGAGTTTGACAATCTTGGTTGTTTGCATCATATAAAATGGTAGATTGTATATGCATCCATCATAATTCATACAATTGATGCATTCATTTTTTTTAATAATTCTTTCATGTTTTAACTTGTGCAGTAAAGTATAATATATTAGTGAAATCAATTAGCAATAATGTCGAGAAGATCCTCACATAACCACAAAGCACACAGTCCCAACTACGATGAATAAAATAAAAGGACTATGCTATTTTGATCCCATCTTTAGTAACACGTGGAGTTCATATCTGAATTCATGTCTTGAACTGCGATATAATATTGTAAACTATGTGCATATCATCAGGAATCAGCAATGGACAATTTTTAAAATAATCATTTGGTGAATATTTTAAAATAATTTAATCAATATCATGATTCCTTAATCAGAATTTCATTTCTGGGCTTAAAAATAAAATTAAGATGACAAATTATCCGATGAGAATCTCGAATATCTTTTTCAGCTCCAACAAAAAAAATCATGGTACCAATCACTCATGACGTGTCTAACATTATAGATCGGTACACAAATCCAAACTGGAATAAAGAAACCTCACCAGCCAGCATGTGACCCAGTGATTCTGGTTTCCTCCCACCTAAGAAGAAATTTGTCATCAAACTATTTATTCGAAACTTAAATAAATAGAGAAATACATAAGGTTGTTTTTTTTTTTGGCACTGAAAATGAGAGTGAGAGAATAAGATTGATATTGTATTTATGAAGGTGAGACTAATTCTGACGATGATGAAGAGGGATTAGAATTTATTTTGTTTTTATTTTTTAATTAAAAAGAGTATTTAAATAATTTAAATTATTTTATTTTTTATATTTATTTTAAACTAAATAAAATATTGAGATATAATTCAATAATGTACATTTTATATCAATCACAACACAAAGATTTAATTTAATTTTTATCGCTTTATTTATCTTCTCGTTTCTATCTTTTAATTTTAGTGTTTTTTCTAAACATAACCTAAATAATTATATCATATGAATCTTTTCATATAAAAATTTCTTTTTTTTAATTTATGTAAATTTATAAAACGTATATTTTTTAAATTAATCAAGATCAAATTCCAAACATTTTAATTATAGTATTATAAAAGATTGTGAGTAATTATTTACGGAAAGATGAATTTCTAAAATGATGATAGGTCGTTGGTTTTTAGCATATGAATACTCGAGAAACAACGCCTAATTACTTGGGGAAGAAATTGCACCATGGTGACTCTATTTGGATTAGATGTAAAATTAAATTTGGGGAAGCATTTTTTTTGTAACTATAGGATATGTATACTTCTAATTTAAAAATTTAGAGAATCAATAAAATTTATTATTTTTAATTAATAATTAATTATTAATGTATAAAAATATATGTTAAAAGTATATTATTAAATTATTAAAATTAAAAAATTAAATTAATAATTAAAAATAAAAACAAAAGTAATAAATTTTGTTAGTTGTTGAATATTTTAAGGTATTATTGTATTGGAATAAAGGTGGATAAGTATTTTCCTTCTTCATGTTTGTTTGGGTTGGCATTTGTGGAAGCCGGATATTCCTATTCCTAGTCCCCAGATGACACCTGTCCACATGATCTCAGAATTCAGACCTCATTCAAGTTGACTTTTATTTCGAGTCGAACTTCGAAGTAGGGTTTTCTTTTGCTGCGTTTGTTTACGAAAAAAAATAACACAAAACACTAAAATTAAAATAGAATAAGATACTAAAAAATAAAAATATAAAATTTTGTGTTTTATATTCTTTTAGTAATAAATTATAAAAAATTATTTTTTTATTTATTTTATTTAAAAATTAATAAAAATAATAAAAAATAAATTATATTTTTTATTAATATTTTTATATTTTTTATTAGAATAAATATAAAATATATTAATTTAATATTTTTAAATATATTATTTTTATTTATATTTTTTTATCAAATATAATTTTATATTTTTGACTTCTGGCTTATCTGTAAACAAACGCCGTCTTTGGTCTTTGTAAATGACTTTGCAATTACTGTTATTGGAATTGTTCTCTCTCTATGAGGCTTTGGGATACAATATTATTGCTTATTTTAATTTTTTTTACATGGTTTCTTAATATATTATGTAAAAATAAAATGTAATTACATAACATAGTAACTATAGATACTTTTGGAGCACGCATGATGCAGTAAATTTCCCCGTGTATGTGGGAACATGTCAACGGTCAACCATAGGATAGGAGGAAAAAAAAAGTTAGCTGGAATCTTAACTTCTCAAGGCGTATGTGGTTGAAAAAATTGTAAATAATTTTTAAAAATTTTAAGATAAAAATATCATATTTTTTATATTTGGTTCAAAGTTTAAAAAGTTATTTTTAAATAAGTTTGATTTTCGAAAATTAAAATATTATTATTTTAATTTCTATCTTTTTTTGGATATTTTTAATTTTTATGGGAATGAAATATTTATAACAAAATAATATTTAAATCACACACACTTTAAGTGTCTTCCTCTTGACTTATGCTCTTAAAAAAAATCATTATTAACACTATATTTGGTTTGATAGAAAAATAAATGAAAGAAAATGAATGAAAAATAATATTTTCTTTTGTTTGGTTATCAAAAAAAAAAAAAAAACTTTTTGTGTGGATCTTACAAAAAAAATTTTCTTTCCATCGTAAATAAAAAAAAGAAAAAAATGTGATAATTTTGTATTTCTAATATTACCCTTAGTTATATTATTATTAACAAATATTAATATAAATTTAATTTTAATATATTATTATAATAAAAATTTATATTTAAACATTATATGTATTAGATAAATAATTTAAATCAAATATATAAAATTATAATATTTGTAATATTTATAAAATATAATAAAAACATGAATAACTAAAAATATTTATACTTTATTTTATGATAAGGATATTAATGTAATTTTATACTATTATGATTTTTTTCTCATTTTTCTTTTCATTCAAACAAAAAAAAATTATTTTCTTTTCATTTATTTTCTATTCATCCAAACAACATACAAATAACTTAACTTTTTCTTTCATTTTTTTCTCTTATTTTTTTTCTATTTTCTTTCTTTTTATTTTCTTTCTAACATCCAACCAAATTGTAAAAGTGATTCTGTAAGAAAAAAAAAAGCAAATACAAGACAAAGACGAACCAAAAAAAATAGTGTTAGATGAAAATTGGAGTAACAAAATGATGATATTTTCTCCCTGGAAACTGAAGAAAGGAGAAAATGAATGGAAAAAGGGACATAATTATGGTTAGGAGAAATTTAAAATAACAACAACAACAAACAACAACAAAGCCTTGTCCCACTAAGTGGGGTCGGCTACATGAATCAAGCGACGCCATTGTGCTCTGTCATGTATCATGTCTACAGAGAGACCGTTTACATGTAGATCTCGTTTGACCACCTCATGGATGGTCTTCTTAGGTCTTCCTCTGCCTTTCGCCCTTTGTCCATCTTCCATCTCATCCACCCTCCTGACTGGATGTTCTATCGGTCTTCTTCTCACATGTCCAAACCACCTGAGACGCGATTCAACCATCTTTTCCACAATGGGTGCTACTCCAACTTTCTCCCTTATATCTTCATTCCTTATTTTATCCAATCGCGTATGACCACTCATCCATCTCAACATTTTCATCTCTGCCACACTCAGCTTATGTTCGTGCTCCCCTTTAGCCGCCCAACACTCCGTACCATACAGCATAGCCGGTCTTATAGCGGTGCGATAGAATTTACCTTTAAGTTTTAAAGGCACTTTTTTGTCGCATATAAAACCAGATGCACTCCGCCATTTTGACCAACCTGCTTGGATCCTATGATTTACATCATGTTCAATCTCTCCATTATCCTGTATGATGCACCCAAGATACTTAAAACTTGTAACTTTTCGTAGGATGTTCTCTCCAATTTTCACCTCTATATTTGAGTTTTCCCTTCTCAAACTGAACTTACATTCCATATATTCCGTCTTGCTACGGCTTATGCGCAGACCATACACTTCTAGCGCTTCTCTCCATAACTCCAACTTCTTATTTAAGTCTTCCCTTGACTCTCCCATAAGAACGATATCATCGGCAAAAAGCATGCACCATGGCACAGGCTCTTGGATGTGCTCTGTGAGTACTTCCAAGACTAATGTGAAAAGGTATGGACTTAAGGATGATCCCTGGTGTAATCCTATACCAATAGGAAATTCCTCTGTCACACCACCTTGAGTCTTCACACTAGTTGTGGCCCCATCATACATGTCTTTAATTGCCCGAATATATGCGATCCTTACTCTCCTCTTTTCTAAAATCTTCCATAAGACCTCCCTTGGTACCCTATCATACGCTTTTTCCAAATCAATAAACACCATGTGTAGATCCCTTTTATTACTACGATACCTCTCCATCATTCTTCTTAATAGGTATATCGCTTCAGTGGTAGATCTGCCTGGCATAAATCCAAATTGGTTCTCTGTTACTTGTGTCTCTTTTCTCAACCTCCGTTCTATCACCCTTTCCCATAATAGAATTATGGGATAAGGATATTAATATAATTTTATACTATTATGATTTTTTTTTCTCATTTTTTTTCACTCAAACAAAAGAAAATTTTTTTATTTTCTTTTCATCTATTTTCTATTCATCCAAACAACATACAAATAACTTAACTTTTTCTTTCATTTTTTTCTCTTTTTTTTTCTATTTTCTTTCTTTTTATTTTCTTTCTAACATCCAACCAAATTGTAAAAGTGATTCTGTAAGAAAAAAAAAAGCAAATACAAGACAAAGACGAACCAAAAAAAATAGTGTTAGATGAAAATTGGAGTAACAAAATGATGATATTTTCTCTGTGGAGACTGAAGAAAGGAGAAAATGAATGGAAAAAGGGACATAATTATGGTTAGGAGAAATTTAAAATAATTAAATAAAATTATTCATTCAATTTAATTCAAACAAAAAATTAATCAAAATCGCACTAATAATTTAGATTATATTAGATCCTATTTTTGACAAAAATATATGAATTGAATTTCAGATCAATTTTTAAAACTCAATTAATCCAATTTAAATAGTAAAATATAAGGGCAAAAAAACCTTAATAAGCCACATCAAGAATGGTGTAACGTAAATACGCCAAACTGAAAATCGTTTCAGCAATAAGCCAGACGTTATTTTTATGTAATTCGAACCAGAGTGGTTCGAACTACAAACATGAATAAATCGAACCAGGGTGGTTCGAATTAGGGAAGTGGAGCTTTCAATGTAATTCGAACCAAGGTGGTTCGAACTCCAATCCCTTGTAATTCGAACTAGGCTAGTTCGAATTATAGCCAAGTGTGCAACGCATGTAATTCGAACCAAGCTGGTTCGAATTATCCTTGGAGCGCTCCTTCATAAATCGAACCAAGGTGGTTCGAATTAGGGGTGATTCGGCTATATAAGGAGTTCGAATCACCCTCATTCGAACTATTATTCGTCCCCCCTACACCACAAAATCTCAGAGAAAACGACCCAGATTCTCTCCGAGGAAGACCTGAACGGAATACTCTGCTCATGGGGGACGATCCGGCACGGTTATATCGCTTGGACGGAGTCGCTCATATAGCCGGGGCCATCAACGAGGAGGTTAGTACGGAAATATTTTTTATTCTAGCGGTATTTGTGCCTTAGTGGTTTTGCATGTGGGTTAGATGGTGGTTTATGTTAGTGGTTTATGTTAGTGGTTTATGTAGGTGGTTTATGTTAGTGGTTTAAGTTAGCGGTTTAAGTTAGTGGTTTATGCTAGTGGTTTATGCTAGTGGTTTAAGTTAGTGGTTTCTGTTGGTGGTTTATGTTGGTGGTTTATGTTAGCGGTTTTTGCGAGTGGTTTATGCAAGCGGTTTATGTTAGTGGTTTAGGGTAGGTGGTTTTCGTTAGTGGTTTTATGTTGGTGATTTGTTTAACTTTTTTTATGGAAGTTGTTTTACCCTAGCTCTTTTACGTAAACCGGTTTAGTTAAGCTGTTTCTTGTTAGTGGATCTCGTTAGGCCGGTTTATCTTAGCGGTTTAGTTGTGCGGTCTATGAATTTGTTTTCCAGTTGCTTATCTTTCATGTAATGTTATGCGATTTTATTTAGCAGAATGGTTTGTTGATGATTTATCGTGCTGCTTACGGTTGTGGTTGGTTTTTAAGCTGGTTCTAACTATGCGGTTCATTTTGTGCGCAGCCCTAGCAATGCATTAGGAGCATGCGGCGGCAGCAGGGCATGCGACTTGATGACAGATACGTTTCGTACTTGCAGATGGCAGGTCTATACCATCTTGCAAGGCTGAACGACCGATGGTTCCGGCTAGACGAGGCCCTTGTCAGTGCATTCGTGGAGCGATGGCGTCCCGAGACACACACGTTCCATATACCGTTCGGAGAGTGCACGATCACACTCCAAGACGTGGCATACCAGCAGGGTTTGCCAGTGGACGGCCGTTACGTGAGCGGGTGCTTGTCAGAGTTTCATATATACATCGAGGGTGGCCGTCCAGCCTGGGTCTGGTTCCAGGAGTTGCTCGGAGTTATACCTCCTCCCAGTCAGGTTCAGAAGTACGCAGTGAACTGCAGCTGGTTTCAGGAGACTTTCGGTGAGTGCCGTGAGGATGCAGATGATGAGATTGTGCGCCGATATGCCCGTGCGTACATCATGATGTTGTTGGGTACGCAGCTGTTTGCGGACAAGTCAGGGAACCGGATTCACATCAGATGGCTTCCGTACGTAGCGAGGCTGGAGGAGCTGGGTACCTACAGCTGGGTTTCTGCCGCACTGGCTTGGTTGTACCGGTGCATGTGTCGAGTTGCGAACAGACATGTCGTCAAGTTAGCGGGCCCGCTTCAGCTACTTCAGTCTTGAATCTTTTGGTGCTTTCCTCGGTTTAGGCCTGCAGGATATGAGGAGTTGAGCTGGCCGTTAGCCTCGAGGTACTATACTAGGCCTTCTCTATTTCAATTTGACATACATAACTGCGTATTCATTAATATTCTATTGCATAATTTGAACACATATTTCAGTAGATGTAACACATGTGTATGGTGCAGATGGTCAGGTTACAACCCTTCCGGGAGCGAGAAGGGTCCTAGAGTGCAGATGTGGAGGCTCAGGATAGATCGGTTACAGGACAGGGAGGTGAGTATGCTAGTTAACAATTGTCCTTTTAGAATCAAGCTTTTCTAGTTGTGTGCTACAGTTGCCCTGACAAGGGTGAGTTCCTTTTGCAGTTTATATGGATGCCGTATAGTAGTCCCGACGTACTTCAGGTTGTGCATCCAGAGGTTTTGGAGCCTCGGCATATGGCGTTGTGGCGCTCTGTGACCGCGCTGATCTACTTTGCTGTGATAGAATGGCATCAGATAGATCGTGTTCTTCCGCAGTTTGGAGGGGTACAACCCCCTCCGCATCCCTCCCTGAACATTGACTTTTTGATGTCCAAGGACGGGAGAGGCGGCGATCGATGGTTCCCGTCTACTTTGCAGAAGTGGCATCTCCTTTGGGACTCTCGTCAGGACTGTGTGCTGAGATTCGACGTTGTTGCCGACCCCGGACCGTCGCATGCGTTCCTTAATTGGTGGAGTCAGCATGGGAAGAGGTTCTTGTCTCCGGAGACGCAGTTGGGGGATCCTAGAGCAGTTCCGATTCCAGTTGAGGCCTCACAGCGGGGTCCGAGGCGAGTTCCTGACATGGATCGTCCTGAGGACGTGCCGGACAGGCGTAGGGTTGAGAGGAGGATGGGTGTGGGGACACGGCGGAGCCAGCGTGAGTGGAGGTGGCCTGATCATGCTGTGCACGATGATTACGACGCCGGTCCCGCTAGAGGCGGACGACGAGGCCAGGGAGGTAGGGCGAGGGGGCGTGCTGACCATGGGGACGACGACGATGATCAGCATGGGCACATTGGTGGGGGTGGTTCAGGGGCTGCTGCAGCTGCTGGTACTAGCACACACGATCAGGGTCATGCAGGTGAGTGGTATGGTACAGGGATGGGTGACGGGGCTGACACAGGTGACGCTGTACTTGGATCTGGCCCTCTTGGAGATTACTTCGTTGGTGTGCCAGCCGATGACCAGCCCGAGCAGGGGGGGACACCTTGGCGCATCTCGGGATCACAGTGGTCAGACTTTATTGGGTCGGACACGCTTGTTGGGGACTTCGGGAGTCCACGCTTCCTAGAGGAGATCACCGCCATCATGCAGGGGGACGTGACTCCACGCAGTGGTGGTCAGACCTCAGGCACACAGGCCCCGTTAGATGTTGATCTGAATGAGCCTCCATCCTCATCCGCTGGTTACCAGTTCTGTCTCGGAGGTACTCCTCCATCCGCCTTCACCGCTGCATCAGAGTCTGTCGTAGGGATTTCGGCGGCACCCCTGCATGTTGCGCCACCAGCACAGCCTGCCCCACAAGATGATGGGGATGACATCAAGGATGAGGAGCCGTTTATCCGCCGAGGTCAGAGGGCACGGGTAGCCCGTCGCTGTGGTACTGGCTCGCATCTGTTTAGATGATTCACGTTTCATGTATTTTTTTCCCTAAAGTTCAATCATGTATGATAGTGATATGTACTTTTCTTGTTATGTTATAGTCTGTTCACCTATGTTTTTTGTTATGTACTTTTCTTGTGGGACATTGACTATTTAGAATCTATGAATCATGAAACAGTTTAGTGTTTATTTTTACTTATTAAATTTTGCATCAACGGAACATGTAGCAGTACTCATATTGAAAGATGACATATTCATTACTACTCGCAACAATCAAAGTACAATGTGTAAAAATCAACTAGTTACATACATGCTCAAACATTGCATCTAACAGGAAAACTTAAATGTAAATAATACTAACACTAACAACATGCGCACTAATGGCGGCCTGTTTGAGACGATCCTCCAACATGTGGGCAACTACGTCGTGTGTGTCCGGGTTGGCGACATAGGCCGCACCTCTTTGGCCGATTCGGATCTGCCTCGTCCATATTCGTCCGTATCCTAGTGGATCTAGGACGACCCTCTCTCGCACGCCTCTTGTCAGGGTCTGGAATCACCGTGGGCCCGTCGTAAGGTGGCTAGAAGCCCTCCGGGATCGAAGGTGTGAATCCCATCCGATACACACTGAACACCGAGCTAATCTGATAGACGCTGTGAACGTAAGAGGTCCAGGTGACCCGTGAGTAGGCACAGCATGCAAGTGCGTGCTGACACGGGAAATGAAGAGCCTGGAAGTACCCGCAGTCACATGTCCGAGAGGCAAGTGATACTCTGTAAGTACCCAAGGAGAAAGAACCAGTCGGAGTGGTCTTTGCTACAGTGAACTCGGAGTTATCCCGGTCATACAGCGTTACCGTGAAGCACCTGGCCGTCTTCAAGTTGGCCTCAATACACTTCACCAAATGCTGACTAAATTGTTGTCCTGTTCCCATCTGGGCCTCAGCCTCTCTCCTCTTGCGAACAAAGAGTTCCGCAAGCCTACCATATGTTGCCTTCACCAGGGATGCTACAGGGAGATTTCTGACCCCCTTGAGGATAGAGTTCACACACTCGAAGATGTTCGTCATCATGTGACCGAATCTCCGCCCCTCATCACGATGCTGAGTCCACAACGAGTAATCAATCCGGTTCGCCCACTCACACATCGCTGGATCTTCAGATCGTAGAATATCAAACCAGTAATCAAATTCAACCTCGGTCTTCGCATACGCCGCGTTCACTAGGAGCCTCCTAGCGTCTTTGCCCTTGAAGATAAGGGC